>NW_022107407.1:15157571-15214736 GCF_000313985.2 Echinops telfairi | reverse complement strand
AAGGCATTTCTAAACCACCAACCTTTTCATTTGTACTCAGGTGCTTGACCATTTGCCTCATCCCGACAATTTATTTCAGCGTCAAAGTCCTTACATGGGTTTGCTTCAGTAACACTCAATGTCTGACTTAATTGTCTCAATTCAATAAAAAACCTGGGTCCGATATTTGGTTGCCACATTTGTTTCCGTGTTAGACCTATGTTCCATAAGGTTTTCCAGCCTGTGACCTTCAGGAACATATCACCTTTCTTTACAGATGTCCCTGGGCGGGCTGGAACCAGCAACCTTTTCGTTATCATAATAAATGAGTGCTGAAAAGTGTGTACCACTCAGGGACTTACCAATTATCCTAGGAAAAAGTTATCATAGACACTTCTTAGAGTCTCCAATTTATGATGTATTCAAATGACCATTTATGAGTGTGCTTTTTATTGTACATCTTAATGTTAGTAATGCAGGGGCCCTAGTGACATATTGGTTATGTGCTGGATTGAGGTTGCAAGCTCAACAGTTCAAAGGCAGCAGCCACTTCAAGGGAGAAAGGATGGGCTTTCTTCCTTCCATTATAGTCTCAGAGATTCACAGGGGCAATTCTACCCTGTCCTAAAGGGTTGCTGTTGGTCGATTCAATGGCAGTGATTTTGAGCTTCTTGTTAGTAATAGGTGCTACATACAATGTACACCAAGTGGTTTGCTGTTATAATGCTCGTGCTGATTCCAAAAGACAAATACAATTTGTTTATAAAGATGCTGATAATTAAAGGCAGAAATAATGAAAACTGAAAAGAAACCACTAAAGACTATGTCACTTTAAGGGAAGCCTATGGTAAGCTGGGGACTACTTTTATTATACAGTTTTACATGAGAAACCTAAATGTGGGAAAGTTCAGATAATGCAGGAAGACTGAGTTTTAATTCTAGAACTGTCCAACTTCACTCTTAGCCATTGCATTTTGTTTCTTTCATTCCATAGGTTGAAGCCAAATCATGTCTACTCAGCCTGGTTTGATATTTGCAGTAGCCTCAGTTAGTGGAGTAGGGTCTCAGCAAAGGACCTATCTGAAGATTAGCAAGAAAGTCTGCTTGATGTTTTTGTTAATTCCCCAAATCAGTCCTGGTAAGAATTAGGGCCCACCTCAAAGGAGAATGTTTACTCCTCTTCCAATAATTGAAAAAATAACATTTCAGGAGTAGTAAGCTGACTTGCTCACCAGACCAAGGCTCTTTTAGTTTTTTCTGAAGTGTTTCCAAACCACCAAATAGTAAGTCTCTGAAATAATGGCACATAAACAGAGCAGTACTGCTTTAAATAGCCATCTCAGTCTATCTCTTAATGATCAAGCCTACCCTCCTTTGAGATGGCCATACTTTTAAGAGATTATAGTATTTTCTTACTCTTCATTTTCCTCTATATTGCTAGTTATAGTATTTTAGAGTGCTTAATAGGAGTCCATGTCATGCAAATATGATTTCTTTTAACAATAAGAATAAACAGCATTTTTTTGTGTACTAATTTTTGTCAGGTTTGGCAGGCTATACTGGGAATTTAAAAATATTTCACCTTTACTATATACATAAATATAATTTTTTGTTTGCTTTGCTCCCATTTTGCATGAATTTTCTGAAGAACTTGGAATTGTGTGCAATCAAATGGTTTACCCAGGACACTAACGTTAATAGGATGCAGGATAAAAGGTTCCTTGGCTTTAAACAACTACCCTCCTGATTAGAGTATACTGCCTTCTTATCATTAATATGTTGGCCAAACATTTTCTTCCACCAATGACATAGCTTCAGCCCTGAAATGGGTGTTCATTAATTATGTAAACTGATCTTTAGTACATAGAGAAAAAATGAGTAGGTACAGCCACTCTACTGAGTTCAAAGCAGACACTGTGTGCAATTTAGAAAAGACCATAGATGTTCATGTATCAGAGGAATCCTATTTATTTAATCTCATGGATGCTCTGTATGCCTACATTTTATATTTGTAGATGTTTTAAAAAATCAACTATGTCCTCCTAACTGCTCCATAAATTTCAATTCTTTGGATAATTCATTTTTTAATATTAAAGTATATGACACTAATTGTTATATATTTTATAAAAAAAGAAAATTTCTTCAAAAATAAGTCCAACTTATTTTTCTGCAAATATATGACATTTTGAGCTATTTGCTTCCTTTAATTTTATCTAAAATATTGGGGTGAATAAACTTTTTATAATATCTTCAATTAATTACTAAGAATAATTTCTTAGATATAGAATGTTAACAAGCATGGAGGATATTACTGCCAAAATACACTCCAAATATATTTAGTAAAAACTTCATGAACATTCTACTTTCTTTTTACTCAAAGGAGCATTTTATGCTTTGTGTATGTGCTTATATATTCAATATATATTCTTTTACCAGTAGATATAATAGCTTTTAACTTTTATTTCTAACATGGAATTTTTTTTCTTTTATTACTTAAATATTTAGAAACATCATCTTGTTTTTTTTAACTTTTGTACTTATTACCTTCCCCTGACAGAGTCCAATATGTGATTTTCTTGTGTTCCTTTACATTTTACTTTCTTGCCACCAGTGTTCAGAGATCACACTCCTTTGAGTAAACTTTTGACACATTCATAGCATTTGGAAAAGAGTAAGCAAAAGCAATAATGATGATGACTCTTAACGTTTCTCTCTGTTACTTACCAGTGAGAACATCTGTAGCTTACTGAATTTCATTGTGATATCCTTAGATAGTATCTTTCTTATTTGAACACTATTCATTAATCAGTATTTCCTGGAAATTGTGCTACATTATTGAGAGCAATTCTTTCAACAAACATATCTTGAGTTGGGAAGTACTGAGATGGGTCAGGATCAACCCAAGAGCAGTGACGTGAGGGAGCTGGTGCCTGTGATTCCTATGGCATTACAGGCATCACATTAGAATGCCCTGTGTTTTTCAAAACATATTATTGGAATATAATTCACATGTCATTCAATTCAGTAGTTCAATCACATCAAGAAGAGTTGTACAATCATCACCCCAATCAGTTTTAGAACATTATCTTCGGTCTTATACTGATCATTATTAGCTCCCCATTTTCCCAACCTCCCTTGCCATATTCCTACGGAAGAATTAATTCAGTTACTGTCTCTACAGATTTACTTATACAAAAAACATTTTTCATAGACAGAAAAACATAGACAGGAAACATTTTAAAGCATTAACAACAAAATATTGATATGCTTTAGAGTACTGATGTAGTTGCATTTCTATGAAATCTTGAATTCTAGAAAAACAATAAAATTATTTAAGGTGAAGAAATTCCAAAATCTCACTGCCATCAAGTTGATTCAGACTCATACTGAACCTACAGGACAGGATAGAATAATGCTGTTAGTTTTTGAGAGTGTAACTCATTTTTTCCTCAATGGTTTTATTAGCATATAATTCACATCTCATTCAATTCAGTCGTTCAGTCACATCAAGAAGAGTTGTCTTCATTCACACCACCACACTCAGGTTTAGATCATTTTCTTTAATCCTGTACTCATCATTATTAGCTCTTTATTTCTCCCCAACCTCCCCTGCCATATCCCCAAGGGACAATTAATCCATTTATTGTCTCTATAGATTTACCTATCCTGGATTCCATATACAGAAAAACATTAAAGAACAAATAAACAACAATCTGACAAGAATAACACAATTAAACATTAAAACTTCAACAGAAAAGAAAGCAGCAAATATTAAAAACCAGAACAAATTTTAATGAGTCATAAGGAAGATAACATGGTAGGGTGCTAAATTTAAACTTAACTGCATCTGCAACAATCCACTTTCTAAACCATTCTACTTGTTAGCAAGGCTATTCACATCCCTGGTCCACTATTCACATCCCTGGTCCATGGTCAGAGGGATTCTCCAGGGGCTTAATCCACATATATTTCTCCTTCGCTTTTTTTAAATTGAGGGAGATGAAATAATAAAATATTACATTTTGACCTAATTACAGCTATCATAATGCACTTTACAATGACCTCTTTCTGATAACAGGGCTATCACATCCCTCAACTATACTCAGAGGAGATTCACTGGAAGCTAAATCCATGTGTGAACCCTGCAAATGGATTTTGGGCTTCCACTAATATCCATAACTTTCTGCAAACCAGGCATTGACAATTTAAGCTCCGATACAATTCCCTTCTTTAGATTTGAATTATATTATTTACAATCTTTGATCACACCGGCTGATGGGCTTCTTCCACGTGGAAGAAGTCTAACTTAGATGCCACATAAAATGACAATGTTATTTCTAAGGTAAACCAGAGACATATATACACCATAGATACATGAATGGATTGGGGGCTTGCACTTAATTAGCACCAGTCTAAGAACAGTTAGTTCGAATGCTTATGACATGGTCCTGCTTGATGCTAAACTTTATGAAACGTTTTCTGAACATAAGGGTGCTATAGCAAAGTGTGGCATCCTGTAGTCTCTGATTTTCAAACTGCTGACAAAGAATCATTGTTTCTTCCTACACAACGGAAAGAAGCTCAATATTTGATGCAGAGGCACTTATGTTTCCCATCATTAGTTCAAGAACATTATTCCCCAAGAACTCTTTTGAATTCTGAAAAGTGAGGCCTAAGTAAATATTCTTCTTTTTTTCCCCCAACAATTTTATTGGCATATAATTTACACATCATACAATTCACTAGCTCCATCATTCAGTCTTATGAAGGAGGATTGTACAATCATTACTATATAAAATTTAGAGCACACACCCCCCTTCATCATTAAATTGCTTTAAAATGAGTTGTGCAATCACAATCCATTTTAGTGCTCCCTGCCCCCTCCCGCCTTCATTATCTGCTCTCGAAATGCCCTTTCCCTCCCTGGTCCCTACCCTTCCCCTTGTCTTCTCTATGTCCCCTTGTGTCAGTTATTATCATTAAGCATCCACTCCTGTGATTCATAGCTGAGAAACCCAACATAAAACAAAACAAAACAAAGTTGAACTAAAGTGGTGTATTAGTCTAGGTACTTTAGAGAAACAAATCCACAGCAACTCATGGATAAGAGAGTTTTATGTAAAGAAAGTGTGCATCACGAAAACATCCCAACCCAATGCTGCCCAAGCCCACAAGTCCAACATTAACCCATTAACCCAACACCAGTCCACAAAGTCCTCCACCTCACAAAACAGAGGCAATGATGCCGACTGCAGGAGGAAAGCTGAGTCAGTGAACGAATAAGCATCTCAGCACTAGCAGGGGTCTCCACACGGCTGCTCCAGCACCCAGGGCTGCATCAGGATAGGTCCATGTAGCTTCTCCTTGGGTATGTCTTGTAGGAAGTCAATCTTGCAAGCTGAAGCAGGGAGCTGCTAAGGCAGCTGCACCCTGGTGCGACCATCACAAAACAAGAGACCTGAGAACTAGAAAGGCGAGGCTCACCACCCATTTATCGCTCCGCCTTTCAATTAGCCCCACATGTGATTATCGGCCAGGTTGGCACAATTAACTAACTTAATTCACCCCTTGCCAACCTGGCACCTGTATATAATTCTTAGCTTCACAATTGCAATTAAGTAACACCTATACCTTAACCCTATAATCCTGTGAAATTTTTCCCCTACCTATGAAAGTTTGTAAGCCAACCACTTCATGCCTTTATCTCCCCCAATTTTGGGTATCCAATTTATATATTGCCCACTTACATCAACCCAGTTCTCAGAGAAGACAATCATAGCTTTCAACACGAAGAGTCTTCATTCCAGTTGGAACCTTGTGAAGTCTGCATCCATAAGCAAAGTATAAAGACAATAATACAAATAATGCATAAGAAAGAAAAGATCCTCATCAACATTCAAAGCGTAGTGGAAGAAATTTCTGTCATGGAACAAGTCAGAGATACTTGCACCCAGAATAAATTCAGGTTGCATCTATAGGAAGGTCAATTGGCCAGGTATCGAGTTTGATCAAGCACAATCAAGATTGCAATGCTCTCTGCCTGTGGCTAAGGTTTGGGGCTCCCACTGTCCTCCACAGCCCTCCACAAATTGAGTGTTCATAATTTTAGCTCTGATAATTTTCTCTTCCCCATATTTGAATTTTTTAATTGTTATCTTTGGATCACACAAGCTGGTGTGCTTCTCCTGTGTGGACTTCGTTGACTCTACTTAGATGGCTGCTTCTTTGAACACAAGCCTTTAAGACCCCAGACACTATTTCGATTGATGTCTGGACCCCATCTGCTTCCTTCCCCACCCTTTGCGGTTGCACCCTTATCATCAATGATCGTTTCATGAAGGTGATTATCTGAGCAGGGTCATGATGTAAGAACTGAATGTTCTTAAGTTGGAGCTAGGATTGCGTGCGAGCCTCAAAATGGGTACATTTTGATGCCTTTAGTTATTAAGTACACACAGGCCTCTATGTGTCCGCTAGCTGATGGACATACAAGTCTTGGAGCCCTAGGTTCATCTTGCCATCAGATGTTTTTATAACTTTTCCCATTAGTAGAGTGGTGTATGTGTACATATATACATATACATATATGTGTATATATTTACTATTTATTAGTCATACTCCTTTCGCCAAAAGGAAACAAAATAAAACCAAAAAATCCATTTTGACCAAATCAATTTCTACTCAGAGTTTCACTAAGGGCAAAGTAGGATTATTCCACAGGATCCCCAGGTTGTTACTCTTTAAGGAAGCAGACGGCCACATCATTCCTGATAATGCCGAAGGGTTAGAATTTATCTTCCATTTAGCAGCCAAGCAATGGAATCCTGGTGTCACCAGCACTGCTTAGAATATACACAGAAACTCAAAATGTGATTTCCTGTATAGCAAATAAACAACTCTAAAATTCGGTGTTGTCTATTCAATTATACTGTTTCCTAGTAATTTGACTTTCTTTTCATGCCACAAAATTTCAAGTGCTTTCTGACATCAAAATTGCTTTAAAAATAGCTAAATTGTTTTCTTTTTATTAGGAAAACTTCACAACTTTTGCTGGTAAATAAATAGATAGTATAATGTGGTGATTCTGACAGCCCATAAAAGGTTTGTATGATCTTGTTGCTATTGTTAGATGCTATGGAGTTAGTTCTGACTTACAGTGATTCGCTTATACAACAGAATGAAACACTACTTGGTCCTTGGCCATTCTTGCAAATGTTGTTATGCGAGGGGTCATTTTTAAGCCTCCATGTCAGCCCATCTTGTTGAGCCTCTTCCTTTTGTTGTTGTTGCTAACTCTCTACTCTATAAAGCATGTCGCCCTTTCCAAGACTGGTCTTTCCTAATAACATGTCCAGATATCTGAGATTGATCTCATCACCCTTCCTTCTCAAAAGCTTGGGACCATACCTCTTCCAAAACATATTTACTCGTTCTTCTGTCAGTCTGTGGCATAGGAAATATGCTTCACCAACCCCATATTTCAAAGACATCAATTCTCCCTCAGTCTTTATTATTCACCATGCATTTACATCATTGAAAATATTCTCCCTGGTGTGGGTTAAGGTGTCCCATAGTCCAAAGAGTGACATTTTCGTCTTCTAACACGTTTAAAAGGTAATTTGCAACATAAATGCAAATCACATAAGTATATGTGTTTTGATTTCTAGTACAACTTCCCAGGCCTTGATTGGATCCAAATAAATTGAAATCCTTGACAATGTTAATCTTTTTCTGCATTTATAATGAAGTTGCTTATTTGTTCATGTGTGAGGACTTTTTTTCCTCTTTATGTTGAAATGTAATTCATAGTGTAGTCTGGATCTCCATCTTTAACGGCTTCAAGTCCTCTTTGATTTCAGCAAGCAAGGTTGTGCCGTTTGCTCGAGAAGGCTATTTATATGTCTTCCTCTAAACCTAGTATAGTGCTCATCATTCATCTTCATATAGTCTAGCTTCTAAAATTATTTTCAATATGTATGTTGAGATACAATCCTTTGTGCTTTTCTTGATTTTAAGTCACACAGCATCCCATTGTCTGTTGGAAATTCCTGCTAAATCTTAATTACCACGTTCTCAGAAATCACCCAAACGTCTCACATTTTCTTTGCCCACATTAGACCCCAACATAAAAAATCACATACTTGTAATTAGTTCAATGATTCATTGAACATTTCAGAGGAACATTTCAATAGCTAACTTTATTCCATCAAGGGAAACTTCTTGGGCTTCCAGAGAATGTATTAAAAATAATGACCAATCATCTAAACTAGTTTACATCCCTCAAGGGGCTGAAGTTCTGAGTTCAAGTTGCTTGTTCCCATTATTTTTACAGTTCTCTTATTCATAACATTACCAAGATGCCATTGAAAATTTTATGAGCCATTAATTTCTTCACTATAATTCTCTCTCCCCCCAAATAAACCTGCAAGTTTCTGGAGGGTGCAGGCGTCTTTTATATCACTAATAAAGATTACTATTTTAATTGATTGCATATGGAGCATTGAACAGGATTTCACAATACAACAAATGCAAATTTAGGATTCTTGGTGGAATTCATTATTAAGGTCAAAGAGTTCTAAAATGCTCACATCGTCAAAGTGAAACTAGCACAATATTCTACAGACTAGAAAAAGGCAAATCTTACACAACGTAAACTAATCAGAGTGTTCCAAGTTAAAATGGCTTCAATTGTAACATATACATGTATCTTTTTGGATCTTTTCAAATAACACCAGCATCGAAATTTTTGAAACAAGGAGTCACCTGCTTTCAATCTGATTTAGGTTTAATTTTTAAGCAGTATTTTATGCTTCTGAGATAAGAAGGTTGAATAATGTCATTTTATTTCAAATAATAATTAGAGCTTTCTCAGAAAAGAATTTTAAAAATCTGTTTGAAGGGGTTGCAAAGTCTGATTAATTTTAGGCTGTCTCAGAAATAGAGACGATTTTCATAATTTTGTTTTTTAAAGTATAGACCTGCCGTTCTTCTAGGCACCTTGAGGAAGCAATGTTCTCTCAAGGGTTATAGACCCTTTCTCCTTTTGTCATATTCTTCTTCAAACAGTGTTCCGTTTCAAAGAACACATAAATATTATAGATGTGCTTTTAAAATCTTCTCTTTTTAGTATTAAGAGCAGAAATATTTTCTTTTCATTACTGATCGCCTCTTCTGGATAAATGTACACATAAATACATAAGTGTATATTCACGTTTGATTAAAAGCCACAGAATATTTTTAAAGGTATAGCTTTTGTGAGCATGGTACTTATATGATCCATATGGTAATTGAAATTGCAGAATAAATCATAGTTTATAGAAGGTGACAGAGAACACAATAGTCATACTTTCACTTAATACAATGCAACTCACATGCATACAAATGAAAATGCACTATTTACATAACACAATAAATAGCGGATGCCTAGCAATTGTTATCTATCATCTAACTGTGAATCTTAGTCCTATACCCAACCCCGCACAAGCCCTCACCACACACATACCCTCTCTTCCTAAGACCCATTAGGAAAAGAGAAAACTATTCAGTGGTGATCCTCCCTTGTTCCATTTATTTGAGACTAAAGACACACATGAAAGTTTGGAAGACAGCCACTTCATGCCTTTATTTCCCCCCACTTTGGAGATCCAATCTCTAAATTGCTAATTCCTATTAACTCAATAATCAGAGGAGACATGTTCTTTGATGTGAAAAATCTTTATTCCAGTCAAAACTTTGACTATCTGTATCATTACTCTGACTTGTGTCAACTACTGCAGGGATTCAAAGATTCTTCAGGCAACTACGCAAGCTAAAAGCAAAGATACCAAATTTAACGGACAAAACAAAAAGTACTAAAATTTTAAAATTATATTATGCATATGTTTTAAAAATTATTAATGTTAACTACAAGTTCCAATTTAAATAAGATATTACCAGTATAGTTGAAACTCAGATGAAGGTTTATTTTGTAACCAAACTAATTGCAGCCAAATAACCATGCATCGTTTAAGTGATAATTTCATAAAAATTATCAGACACATGCAATTTCCATGTATTCCACAAGCCAATGTTCTCTCATGAAAGAAAAATACTACCCATGCTAATACTTATTGACCTGCTATCAAACTAACTAGTGAACGATGGGAATGAATGATAGAGGCAAAATCAGAAGGGACCTTACAGAATACTCATAACTCCAGTTGACGTCAGTAGCAATTATGCACTAGGCGAGCCAAAAGACCCAGTTTATGAAAAGAGAAGAACTTGGAGTTCACTAGAAATTGACAAGTGCTTTGATGTTATATGATTAGGTCGTGAAAATGAATGGAGGCCAGAGATGAAAGAATTTTTGACTTCAGAGGAATTTAAAGCAGGAAAAATGAAGAAAGAAGCAGGCATCTATGAAGCAGAACAAAATCTGAGAGTAGAATGAGATCATTAATATTAAAAAAACCCTATAATTTTTGATATTAAAGTAAA
Source organism: Echinops telfairi (assembly GCF_000313985.2). Lineage (NCBI taxonomy): Eukaryota > Metazoa > Chordata > Mammalia > Afrosoricida > Tenrecidae > Echinops > Echinops telfairi. Next base: position 15,204,278 of record NW_022107407.1, on the reverse strand, counting down.
ATTATTTTATTAACATTTAAATTTTCTTTTTTTAATGGTACAGCACAATTTATTTTAAGAATTAATAAATATTATAATTTTTCTTTTTGATCTTCACTCTCTATATTAATATTCTATGTAGATAAGCAATAAGTAATTGTTTTAAAAGTATAATAAAATCCAGGACAGAAAAAAGACCCTTTAAACATTTTAATTTGTTTTTTAGGATAGCCAATTTTATTTTTTATTATAAAACTCACATATTTTCTGTAACATTTATAAAATATAGGAAAATATAAGACACCAATTGCCTAAAATATAGTTATTCAAGTGCAGCTTTACTAAATTCTTCTTTATCGTTTGGATATTTGGGCATCTATGTCCGTGTGTGTGTTTTTGGCATCATGATATTTGGATTTTGGCTTTATGTTCTTTTTCACTAAACAATATAGTTTCTCCACTTTGTCTTAAACTATGTAATCTTAGTAAAGACATTAAATAATGTTTAAGTGTTCTTCCATAGTAATCCTCCCATTATTGGAAATTGGGGAATACCTTCTCCCAAATAATCTCGTAAAATAAAAATGGAATAGAATAAAGTGGATGATTTTTCTTTGCTTTCATACAAAGTAGAAATTCTAATGAGTTTACTAGCATAAAACAACAAACACTAAATATAATTTTACATCACTGAATTAGTACATGAGTAAATTTTAAAAGTCAATTTGATAAAAATAGGTGATCTATTCATCTCTGACTAGATAGACACATTGAAAGTATGCAAGAATGTAAATTTCTGAAATTTCCAATTTGGATGCTAAAACTTCTTTCTCAGCAGTCAAAAAATATCATAATACCCTTTGTTAAAGGTTACATGATAGAAGCTTAAGTTTTATTTCATAGAAATCAAACTACTTATTCTTAATAGAATATTGATATTTTTAACCTACTAGATAAAAGTGTATGTATGATTATTTTGGTTCTTTTACAATCATATTCTAAAATCATCACATGCTACTAGTATATATATTCCCTGGCTGTACAACAATGACAAGGTGTTCAACATTCTAGGGAATATTTGCCTTAAGTTTCTTTTGTTTAGCCACCACGACGGGAACTTTCAGTCCATATGGTTTGGGATTGGCTCCATCTTCACTTGTAATGAGGGCAAGCATTCGAGTTCAACCATTCAGAATGCTTCAATTTTAAAACCACTGTCACAGGCTTGCTTCTGGATGGCATCCAAACAGGGATATTAAAAATGGAATAGGTTTTTCTTTGAGAATTAGTGGGAGAAAAGTTTCTCTTTCACTTATACTAAAGAAGATTTAAATTTATAACTACTAGAAATGATATTGCCTTCAATAATATTTGAACATTTAGTAATAATTGAAGAAAGAGATTAAAAATAAAAAGTGATAAGGTCATAATTGTCTCATTTAAGCCCGAGTATGGACTGAGTGAATTTGAAGCAAATCCTTGCAATGGTCTCTCTATTTTTAAAGGTCTATTAGAATTGGAGTTTCATAACTTGAAAGCAAATGTCCAAATTGATACAAAATACAAGTAGTGATTTTATACACCCAAGAGTAAAATTTGGAACAAAGTCCATTGATATAATTAATCATATCCAATCTAGATAATTTTCTCTAATGTTTGTTGAATAACTTTTGGTTTTCTATAAGTCACTTATTAAACCTGCGATTGAAAAATTGACATTCACAATGAGATTAAATATTATTTCACTACATTGATATTACAAGGACACTAAGATTAACAATATCCTTGAAAGTAGAAAATCATACATCATAATAATACATAAGTATTAAGAAATAATTATGAAGTCGAAAGTAATACACAAGGCAAAGGGAGAAAACAAGTTAAGGGACACTTCATTGCTGTCCCTTCCTTTTGCTATGATTAGGAATATGAGGGTTATTTGAGGGGTTATTTTGGGGGGCTGGGGTGACTGAAAGATTTAGAATGCATTAATCTACTCAGACATCAAGTTATCTTCTATGAAGGCAAATTCACATACTCATGGCCCAGTTCTCAGATGATAATACCAAGAAATAATATTCAACCCCATGACTCTTTGCAACATCTAAGTTGGAAAATGGTCTATTTTAAAGGAAAATTTAAATTTAATCTTTGTGCATTGCATTATTTTGGGTCCTAGGATTGTAGTTCTTCAAGCATCAGCACAAAGAAATTCATATTACCATCCAATCATACTGAGAGTCAAGGGCATTACTAATGGCACCTGCCTTTCTTAGCCCTTAAACAGATTTAGTGTAAGCTTAATATTTCTTAGTAGCACTCTATCCAAGGTTCATAATATAAGGGGGTACCACCCCCTAAAATGATTTTTTTTAAACAAAACCACCTTATTACCTTCTAAGTACTCTCCATTACACTTAATACATTTGTCAAATCTGCAATTCCATTCTTGGAAACATTTTTCAAACTCATCTATTAAGATGGATGACAACACTGCCCCTAATTGTTTTCATCACCTCTTTTATGTCGTCAGATTGTTGTCCTTTCAAATCTGTCTTCATTTGCAGAAACAAAAAGAAGTCACATGGAGTGAGGTTAGGTGAGTCAGCTGTGTGGGGAAAGAGAGGCATGCTGTTTTTGCCCAAAACTGGCACACTAAAATGGCTGTGTGAGCAAGTGCATTGTTGTGGTGGCAAAACCAGTCTCCCATCTGCTGCAAATATTTTCTGTCACAAACTCTTATGCAATCTTTTCAGAACTTCTACATAGAAAGCTTGATTAACAGTCTGACCTGGTGGCAAAAACTCCAAATGCACTCTGTCCACATTTTCATCTGCTTGGGAAGTTAAAGGATGTCAGAATGAGGTTGGTCATCAATCAACATTTCACCTATTTTGAAATGAGAAAACCACTTGTACACTTGAGTTTTTCCCATAGAACTGTCCTTGTAAGCTGTGTTCAATATCACAACAGTTTCCGTGTCATTTTTGTTTCCTGAGCAGGAAACAAAAATTAATAGCCACATGCTGTTCTCTTAAATTGGCCATCACAAAAAATGAGGTTTGACCAAAACTACTTTTATGAAAAAATTCACTGTGACCAGAGAGAACCTTCCCAGGAGATGCCACTGTGTGCACTAACTCAGAGTGAATTGGTTGATGATCACCTGGTGGGAAAAATGTGTATTAAGAAAGCCACACTAACAAAAATAATAAAGTGAAAAATAAGTAAAATAAAGCCCCTCACTGCCCAACACAATTATAGATTTTTTTGTACCCACCTCATATATTCTTCACCCCACCTGTTAATGAAATATTAACTCTGTCATGCTTTGATTTTTCAAGTACCCATTTGTGGGGAACAGAAGGATTTCTCTTAAGTTGTCTCCCCAAAATATGTACCAAACTTAGCTGCTTTAGCGTGACTGTTCTTTAGGCAGCGAAAGTAAGTCAGAGGTTATTCTCCTTAACATCAGTCATCTATAGTGGCTAGACTATTAGTCTGACTCACCCTAAATAAAGCCCATTCCTTTCTGTTATTGTTCCCTCGAAGCAGTGCCCATAGGCAAGCCCGGGACCACTCTAAGATGACTAAGCTTAGGCTACTATCTTGCCACACATGCCCCCCTATTCCCTCCTCTTACTATTGCACATTCACCCTTAGGTCATCCCCCTCCTATTGCTTGTATTGCCTATGTTAATACCCCTCCCAGTGACTCAGGTTATTGTCCACTATCAGGGAACTTGCATGCCTCCCAGAATAGTAATTGTCTGTTTTTATTATGTGAGACGTTAGAGTGATCAAACTTGTTCTAGAATGAATTGTATTTCCCCTTTCTGTGATGTATGACTCTATGATGCGTGGTTAGCAATAAATAACGAGGCTCCCTGGTACTCGAGAGGGTGCCTGGCCAGAGGGTGGCTGGCCAGAGGGTGACTGGAGAAGGTGACTAAGGAGGACGAAGCAGCGGCTTCTTCTCTGACGGCTAAGCCCCCTCCACGAGGACCATCAAGCCGGGCTGAGGTGAGATATGCTACCATGAATTGCGTCTGACTCCATTACTTGACTCTATCCTTTAACTCTCATGCTCTCTATGACTTTACTATAATCTCTACTTATTATCGCTGTACAATTGTGCCTACCAAACCTGTGATGTTTTGTGGGGTTCCCTCTTACCCTTAACCCCACACCCATTAAATATGCAATAAGTCATTGGTTCATAGTCTTTCCCAGTTGTGTATTGAATGAGTTAGTTAAAGTGAAAGACTCTTCTCTTCCTTATTCTCACAATGCCACATTTTTCTTGGGCTATGGTACTTTGTCTAACTTGCTAGATATTGTTTTTGAATTCCTAAATCATTGCCTGGATCCCTCCTACAAATGAACTTTTATTTAAATTATTTTCTACCACCTGACAATGATTTGCTACTGAGCCACTTCCATGTTAGATTACTTGTCAACTTTTTAGGCAAGTAGGTAAGTTTCATTAACTTCTCGTATCTATCAGGTTTCTTATTTTTTAAACCATAAAGACCTTTTTTGTCTTTACAATCAGATATAAAAGAATAAATTTTAAAAATCATTGCTACCAAGGTTTCAGTTCATACATGCACAGTTTTATTCCAAATAAAATGTATTTAAGTGTCTGAGATTGGGGGTGGCTGCAGACAAGTTCCCTCAGTAGTATAAGAGGTCTTTGAAAAGTTTGTGCAAGGTGGATTGCAACATAATAATTAAACTGTGTATTTATTTCCCAACACAAGCATCATCGAGTTCAAACACATTTGTAAACAATGATTAAACAAACAGCTAAGCTCACTGCCTTTGGATTGATACAGACTCATAGGACAAGGTAAAATTGCCCCTGTGAGTTTCCAACCTTAAAAAAGAGGAGCAAGGAGCGACTGAAGGTTTTGAACTGCTGATCTCCTGTAAGCAAAGTTACTTTGCTATTTAATCCCCAAAGAATTTAGTGTCCTGAAAATTACCTATGTGGATGCAATCAGCTTTACAGTATTAACTGAAGAAAAATGAATACCCTTTAAAGATTGTTGTAAGATTAGAGAAGGAAAGGAAGTCAAAAGAAGTCAATGCAGCTATTCAGTGAACACCTATTTAAAGTGCTCTCCTTTGATGAAAGGAGAAGGAGCCTTGTGACAGAGTAGGAGGACTCTGGTGAAGCTTTCTGGGCACTTTCGTGCTAAAGCTTTAGCTTTCTCAAATCATTCTCATAATAAAGAGATATTGTTCCTCTTTGCCTATAACAGTTTTGGCACTTATCAAATAAAATTTTTGCTCAACTTTTAGTAAGAGGTCTATAAGATAAACCAATTGTGATGTTTATAATTTTAGCTGTTGTTTCTGTTATTGTTGGTTCTCTCCAATCAGGGAACAAAATATTTTATTTCCTTACAAATTGATGTGGATGATTTTCCACTGAGAGTTTTATCTTTAAAATTTCTGTTTCTTCATTTGTAAACTTCTGGTTTTCGGTGGAGCATTGTCTCCATAAATATTTCATAAAGCATCAGTAACCTTCCAATGGTTACACTATCTACCCTACAATTTTGATCTTGCCCCTTTAATGTATTTTTTTTATTCCCCAAACTCAAATATCCAAGGGTTTTAAATAATAAAATCCAAGACTGGAGGAGGAGGGAATTGTATTAAAACTTCAATTATAAGCATCCAATTTTCAGAAGGATATGGATGGCAAGAAACTTTTATTACCTTATTATTTGTTCTTCCTTTTGGCTTCTCTAAACTTTGTTCTAGTTTTTATTATTTTCTGCCTTTTTAAAATTGAGGTTTTTCTTTGTTTTATTTTATTATTGTTAAGTGGGGTTGTATGCTTTACTTTATATGCAATCCAGGATAGGCAAATCGATAGAGACTGTAGCTGGAATAATAATTTTTTAGTTTATGGCCAGGGAGGTTAGGGGCAAATGGAGAGCGGATCATAATGGGTACAAGAAAAAAATGTTCTAAAATTGATTGTGGTGATGATTGCACAGCTCTTTTAGTAAACCTAAATATTTCCGTGGGTATCCGGTGAATGTGTCAATAGAACTGCTAGAAATAAGAAAAATAAATAAGTTAAAGGGCCACTCTTTGAGTCTCTAGTCCAGGATGCCAAGAGTGCCAGCTTTCTGTGGTGCAAATTAAGCTCAGGATTCTGTGGAGAAGGTTTAGGGAGATGGAAACACCAGCTTCAGGATTGTATAAATCTACAAGGTGGATATGCTGAAAATGATAACTTTATATTTGATGTATTTGTTTATTAGAGATGTCTATCATTTTGTAGCATTAATTTTTTTACTTACCCGGGTACATCATAATGATGCAGAATCTAATTATCAAGTATAACAATATTGATTTTAGGAAAATATAACCAGATATGCAAATGGAATGACAGGTTAGGGGTAGATACCCTGATGTCTCATTTGGAGAATTCTTCATCCACCTTTGTAGAGACTTTGGAAACCAATATTGAGTGAATATTTATAGGTTAAAATAGCTTTAGCCAACTGCTATTCCAGGTACAATTTTTAATAAGAAATGGTTTATTTCTACTTATAACTGTCCCTAAAATTGGGTCACTTCCTTCCTTCTGGCAGTAAGCTTCAAGTAAGCTACCATGACTTAGATTAGTGGAGTAGAGATTCCTTCTTTCTTGCTTGACAATTTCTTTAGCTTCCAATGTTCAAGCTGCCAGTGATAGCAGAGTTCATCAATCACAAGCCGGGAAAGGAAAGTATTTGAAAATGGTATTGGGTAGCGAGATCAGAGGTGATGATTATCAAGAGGCAGCAATGATTAAATCATTAAAAAACACAGCAAACACAAAAACGAAACACACTGCCATTGAACCAATTCGAATCATAGCAACCCTACAGAACAGAGCGTAAGTAAATCTTTACAGAACAGACAGCCTCGTCTTTCTCCATTGGAATGGCTGGTGGGTTTGAACTTCCAAATTTGCACTTAGCAGCCCAATCCAACTTACTGAGCCACTATACTTCTAATAAGATAAAGTCAGGAGATTTGCACGAATGGGGGTAGAAATGAAAGGCAAGATTCCACCAATGCAAACGAAAGAATAAGAAAAAGGCACTTGCAAAGAGACAAAAACATTATAAAAATTGCACATTAGGAAACAAAGAACATAATTTCAAATAGTAATGCTCCATCACAGTATCGCTTATTCAGTGAGGAGGAAACAAATATTTGGTTACGTGACATTGACCTTTGAGATATTTGTTTACAGTGAAGGTATTTCATATTCTGAAGAAAAAAGTGAAACTCCGGGAATTATTAGGTTCTAATTTTAAAATTCAGGGAAAGAAATGAGAATGTTTTGTATATTTTAGGCACCAGAGAATGTTGGTTTTTTAAGTGCACATTTTAAGATAAAATAGTAGCTTAGGATGTATAGCATCCAAGAAAAGGTGCAGCTGGGTGGGTAACGTAAGGGAGGGCAAAGAATCGAGAAGATCCATTCGTTTAGCAACAAGACACCGACTGAAGGAGTTCATCTTAAAATGAGAATAAAGTCGCGCAGATCACAATACGGGAGCACTTATTCTGGAGGATTGAGCCATTGTGAAATAGATAGTATGGACTTTCAGGAGAAATGTATAGAAATAACAGGCATTATTTTACATTATTTTTATAGTTCCCAGTTTGGCTTTCAGAGTATTCTTCACCGGGTTTATATTATCCCAATGGGACAATTTAGTTCCCATCGTACTTAAGAATAGCCATGTGGCTCACGAATGTATACTATGGTCATTCCCCAATTATTTTTAAGGACTTAAAGGGTTAGAATTAGATTAGAAAAGTGCAAATTGATAATAAAATTTCACTAGGACAATGGTAATTTTTCAGTAATTTCTCCTTCTTTTTAACGGGATTGATTTATTAGTGTTCCTTTTGCCTAGAATTTCTATAGAAGACCAAGATTTGGGAAATCTATTCATTGATGCTCGCCATATCCCCAATAAGAACCACGCCGCATGACTGCTCATTGGGAAGCATTCGTGAGAACTTACAAACAATTTCCATTGCCATCTCTTCTTCACTCCCGCAACACATCGATTGCAAAGGTTCTTCTGCGTGTCCCTTCCGCGCTTGTCCATGCTATCACCAATCCGTGCTGGGATGAAGTGAAATGCCTTGGGGTGGCTGTTGTAGCCATAGTCTCTGTAACTCCCACCGGATCCCAGACTGGGTGAGAATATACAAATAAGGTGTGGCGTACTCTAACGCTCAGAGATTGGTCAGATTTGCCATTGCACTGAGTATAAAGTGAGCTGCCTCCGTGTAGCACAATCAGCAGAAGGAGGAGCTGTGCTCCTCAGGGAGGCCTGTGTGGAGAAGTGGCAGCAGGAGAGGTCCTGAACAAGGAGCCATGGTGGCAGAAGACCATGGGACAGAGCTACAGGTTCCCTGGCCTAGAGAAGCAGTAATGCTGACCTCCTTCTCCAAGCTTGTGGGCTTGGGTGTTATTTGGGCATTCTAAGCACAAAAGAAACTTCGTAACACTTGCCTGAGCAAGGTAGAGATCGAGGGACCACATGGCAGAGAGGCAGAAGACCAAAGAGAAAACAAGTGCTGTTGCAGATAAAAGGACCTTGTCCTTAAAGTTTTCTGATCCCATGAATGCCCTTCATGGATGCCCATCATTGTAAGTATTGTGTGTGAGTGCATTGTGGCCACTGCAAAAAATCATTGAATCCAACAGACAAGTACGGTGTGGTGGAAGTGGAGTCTGGTGTCACGAGAAGCCCAAACCAAATGAAACTCACAGCCATTGAGTCAGTTCTGACTCATGAAGACCCCGTATGTCAGAGCAGGGGTACTCCTGTGCATTTCTGATACTATAGCTTTTCATGGGAGTAGAATATTTCATAAATCTTCCCCTGAGGAGCGGATGGTTTCAAACTGCTGACCTTGTAGCAGCTCTTCATATAACCCACTGTGCTCCCGGGGCTCCTGTCAAAACTGGATAGCGGTGGCACTGCCCGAAGTCCGATCATGAAACAGAATGCCCGGAGAGTAAGTAAAGTCGAGTGCATTGGGCAAGAAGCTGGCTTCTGGACCCTTACTTAGGGGAGCTAGGTTTGTTGAACTATGGAGCTGAAGCTGACTGCCTTTAGGTTAAAGCTTACAGTCGTGTGCCATGCCCTTTGCCATGCCCTAAATAAAATTTGTAACCTTGCCCAAACAGGGTAGAGGCCAGCCCAAGTGTCTCTGGGCTGGAGAGACAGGCTTGCCTTTGGCATGGCAGAGAAGAAATTATCCTGATGAACAGCGGTATCTGGAGCATTTCTCACTTGAATGGTAACTCGTTAAATTCCATCCTTTACCCCATACATGTGAGCATTATCTGTGAGTTCTGTGTGACCATTACAATGAGTGATAGAATGCAGCTGAAAAAGCTGAGTGCCATGAAATGGATGGTCGGTGTCAGAATAGGGTGACAAGGACAGATGGGAGAGACATGTGTGAACTCTGCCTTGTGACCATCAGATTTGGCAGCCAGAGGAAGTCAGATATGGGCCCATGCTATTTTTCAATTGTCAACAGCAATACTACACAATCCATCTTTCCTTCTTTATTTTGTTTTATATGCATGGTTTTCAGAAGCATGCTCTTAATCAGTTTAGATGGTTTGTAGAATAAATGTGTTGGAGGAATTTCAAAATGAGAGATTCTTAGTTTGGTCAACAATGGATATGGATATAGGATGTCTCCATTAAAAATGTTGTTGCTAGGTGCCACCAAGTTAACTTTCAACTTAGAGGAACTCTATGAGAGAGCGTAGACCTGCCCCATAAGGCTTCCTAGGGGCCAGATCTCCAGGCAGATGGGAGGCAGGTTCTCTGAGGCCGAATATGGTCATCTGGGCTTTCTAATAGCCCAATGTTGCTTGCCAAATTACTCTTATGGAAGTAATTTGCATAAGTTGGGGGAACTTGGGAGACCAAAATTCTGGCCTGAAGACCTCTTTGTTCATCACTGTCTGAAAAAAACCCTGCTTTCCACTGCGTGACACAGATAAATAAGTCGATGTAAATTCATCAAGGATTTGCCACCTATGTAAGTCTCCCTTAAGAAGCCCTCTCACCATAATCTGGAGGTTGTCTGTCTCATTCTTCAGTCTCACATGTTTTCTGTATTTGGAAATAAATTTCAAGTTACTGATTGAGCTATAGTCAATTAACATGTCTCTACTAATCATAATCCCTCATGTGATGTATGAATTATAAATTCCAATTTCTAGGCCTGTACTTATACTCTCATGCTAATAAACATGATTAAAGTGGGATGTATTCTGCATCTCCAGCTTACTAGAGCGTGTGAATCAAGCCACTGTCCTTTGTTTCCAAGACTATTTGGTCAGCTGACAGACAAAAACCACACTTCCATTAAAGTCATCCTTCTACGTCTAAGGGGCATCTTGAAAGAAGAGAGAGAAATCCCAGGTTCATCAAGGAAGATGAGCCATCAATGGAACACATTAGAGATATCTGTTTGAAGTAGTGGAGCCTAAGACCAGAAGCACCAATGGTTATGGGGTAAAGCAAAGGGGTCAGGTGGGGATTAGAGGCCAAGGCCAGGAGGCCATGGGGCAGGACAGAGGAGCAGCAACAAGACGAGGAGACTGTGAGACACAGCAGTGGTGGGCTTCCTGCTCTATGGAGACCAAAGGCCAAGGGAACATCTGACTGAGAGGGGTAGGACCTGAGAAGGAGACGTGGCTTCTATCTGAGGAGAGGGGGGGCTAGGGACGAATGAGTGTATTCTTTAATATTTTTCTTTTTCCTTTAACGTTTTCTGACACTGGCTTGTAGTAGCTGTTATCTTCCCTCAGAAACACTCTTAATTTTGAGCATTATCTGTGAGTTCTGTGTGGCCTTCGCAATTAATTTATCTAACTCATCAGAAAGTAGAGTGTCATGGAGGAACAATTGACTAGAATAAAGGTAAAAGAAAGATGGGGGTTGTGAGGTGGAGGCATGTCTGACATCTGCTTGTGCTGCTGTAGAAAAGGAGTTTCTTCCCGACAGAAGCCAGAGGAGGTCAGATATGGCCTCTGAGTCTTTTTCACACTGGTCCAAGCTAAAATATGAGATCTTTCTCCTGCAGAACCACTAGTAGTTTAGACCACTAAGTTTTGGGTTAGCACCTGAGCCTTTAATATTTGTGCCAAAGAATAGACCTCTCTTTCTGTTCTGCATCACTTTCATGGATACAGCACAGGTATCGGATGACTTACTTAGTTTTTCTTCACTGTCTAAGCCTTTGCCTGATGATCCACTTTAAATGCTTCCTATTGGGCTAAAGTTAGGGACCAAGGGAATAGACTAGTCCTATGTTGAGTTATCTTTTGTACTCACATCAACACCTTCTTCTATGAGTCCACAATTGGATTCTACCTTTATACATTTTTTAGCAACTCTAAAACTCTGAAACATTCTGAAGTGTCCATACATAAGGGGGAGCTCAGTTTTCATCAGGCTTGCTCATTGACTATACCTGTGCTACTCAAACTTTGTATGGAAAATTATATTAATTATCTATGATAATTATTATTCTTAGTTATTCTCAATGTATCACAGACACATGCATAACATATGATAAAACTAAATTATTGAAAATGCAAATAAAAATAACAGAAATACATAAAAGAAATATCTGGTTTTCTTTTATGTATTTCTGTTGTTTCTTATGCCAGATCAAATAGAATTATAACAAACATAATATGGTAAGATATAAAATTATTCAAATATTTGTGCTGTTCAATGAAAGTTTTCACATAGCAATTAATGTAGAGAATATATTTTATAATAATAAAATTTTGATATTTTATAGTTTAACTAAACAAAAAGAAATGAATGAAATTGTTTTTTCTCCACTGTGATTTTCTATAAGCTAACTTTGAAAAAATGCAAGTATATCAATATTTAAAGTATTAAATGACAAATGAGCTTGCTTCTGCTTATTAATTTATCTCCTCTAGGTGGAATATCAATTCTACAGACAAGGGATAATATATTTCTAAAGCATCTCTATGCTTTGTTTTAATAATTCTCATCATGAAGAAACTAATCAAAGCTATGCTGACAGGAATGGAAGGAGAGATTTTGAGGAATTTCTGCAGGCTCAGGATATTTTTTCCAATGTGCATCCAAAATGAAGCAATTGTGACTATGTTTTCAAAATTCATTTTCAATTACTTTTCAGGAGCCAGTTCCAACACTTTCTCTGGCAAAAGTGCAATTGGTCTTAAATTACCTTTCAGTGGAGAAGTTGAACTCCCTATTTATGGAGTTTTGGGTTACAGTTGACATGCTAACCTTAAAAGACCACATATAACTTGTCCCTACAGTTCAAGCCACTGACAATTCATTACATAATATTGATACATTGACAAATCTTGGCTGATTAACAAGTTAGCATGGTATCTATTGGTATCAACCTTGCATTGAGCCAGGTCCACATGTGCTAAATGTGTTTAATTGCTCATGTTTGGTTAGAAAATTCAGATAGATTTCACTACATTTTTGTTGTAATTGGGGGACAGATGCAATTGTACATTGCATTGCTAAGAAGGCACAGTCAAACCCATAAATACTGGGCTTATTGGCTAATCTGGCCAAGTTAACTTGTGTTGGCCAGCAAGATGTGCCAAATCCTCATGTCTGAGCAATGTCAAATTTGAAAATATTTGCCCTCTTTATGGACTATGTTGCACAGGTCATATTTTGGGTAGCACTGGACTAGACATTTATTTCAGCAACTGTACTACTCTTCAAAAATGTGTAGTCAGTTAAATGTTAGACTATTACTTGGTTACAATTTTCTCATGTTAGAAAACGGGTATAAAAATTACGACCTTTTGTAGCTGAAGGACATTGTGCCTCCACTCAAGTACTCCCTCAATGCAAGAAGACTTTCTTCTATTAAATTGGCATTCTATGATGCTCACCTTCCCAACACAACCACTGAAGACAAAGCGGGTGAATAAGCAAATGTGGTGAAGAAAGCTGATGGTGCCCGGCTATCAAAAGATATAGCATCTGGGGTCTTAAAAGCTTGAAGGTAAACAAGTGGCCATCTAGCTCAGAAGCAACAAAGCCCACATGGAAGAACATATCAGCCTGTGTGATCACGAGGTGTTGAACAGATCATTCCAGACAAATGGGTGCATAAGCAAATGTGGCGAAGAAAGCTGATGGTGCCCAGCTATCAAAAAGTATAGCATGTGGGGTCTTAAAGGCTTGAAGGTAATCAAGCGGCCATCAAGCTCAGAAGCAACAAAGCCCACATGGAAGAAGCACACCAGCCTATGCAACCATGAAGTGTCGAAGGGATCAGGTGTAAGGCATCATCAGAACAAAAAATCCTACCATAGTGAATCATGGGGGGAGTGCGAAGTGGAGACCCAAAGCCCATGAGTAGGCCACTGGAGATCCCCTTGCAGAGGGATCTCGGGAAGGAGAGGAGCCAGTCAGGGTGCGATGTAGCAACGATGAAAAATACAACTTTCCTCTAGTTCCTAAATGTTTCCTCCCTGCTCCCACTATCATGACACAAATTCTACCTTGCAAAAAATCCCCCATCAATGAAAAATCTGTATTATGAATAAGAAAATCAAATAAAAATAGATTCCTTTAAGTTAGTAAAAATATTAAATAATTTATCCCATGGGTTGGTAGTAGAATAAAGAAATTTATCATGAAAGAAGCAAGGCAAGAAGGCTCCTAGAAACAAAGCTGAATAGGCATCATCTCACAATCTTTAGACATGTTATCGTGAGACTGTAGTGAAAGGAATATCATGAATAGTAAGGCGGATGGTCAAGGAGACAGACGAAGACCCCCAGGGAAGCACACTGACACAGTGACTGCCAAAATGGGCTCAAACACGGGGACACTTGTGAGGATGATGGAGCCCTGGTGGTGTTGCAGGGTAAGCTAGCTACAAGACCAGTGGTTCAAGCCTATCCACTGCTCCAAGGGAGGAAGAGGAGACACCTGCTTTTATGAAAACCATCCTGCTCCCACCCCTCAGACAGGGTTGCCCTGAACGGTCATCAGCTCCGGTGCAATGGGGTTGTTTCTGGAGTTTGTGAGGATGACGGAAGTCCTGAGTGCTCCAGTCTGTTGTACACAAGATCACTATGACTGGGAACAAATCCTATGATTCCTATCAACAACTTTAAATCGTATTAAAGCATGACTAACTGTCCTAATATTTAGATAAGTCTAGCCTTAAACTTGATATGATCTTCTAAATAAATTATTTTAAAATTCCTATAATCTTTTAAATCCTATTCATTTGTTAAGTCATGAGTATGAACGGTTTCATTTATCTTTTAAACTAGGTCCATTTGCATTCTACTGACTAATGAAGATTGATTTTTTTTATAACTTGAGGCAATTATTTCTCAAACAAGTGAAGATAACTAAAGGAAAAAAAATTAACTTTTCTCTTATAAATCTCTTTATCTTATTTCCTGGACTAATTTATTATCTGAAATCTTAAGATTATGTACTTTGACTGATAAAAATATGAATATTTAGATAACTGGAATTTTAATAGCTGCACATTGAGGAAATTAACTCTGTTTATGGCTAAAATTAAGGCAATGCCTCTAAGCAACTTTAAAAGTAGGTGAATGCCTGATACTTAGAATGCCTTTAAAGGCTCTTTGAAAAGTAGCAAATTTGCCTCCTGGTAAACAAAAGAAGACATCTTGTTGTTGTTTTGGTGTTAGGACTTAAATGCTATTATCTAATAAGGGGAAGCAAGCTGAACGTTCATCTTATGCAATGCTCAGGAAATAATCAATAATAAGTGTTTTAGAATGAGTGAATGTGTAATGAATAAACAAATGAACGAAGGAATAGCTGAATAGATAAACAAGTTGTGATTAATGAATATCCCATTCTCCAGGTGATTTATACTTTTAAACCTAGAGTTTTATTTCCCCCAAACACCACAGTTTCGGGAAAA
This sequence comes from Echinops telfairi, assembly GCF_000313985.2. Lineage (NCBI taxonomy): Eukaryota > Metazoa > Chordata > Mammalia > Afrosoricida > Tenrecidae > Echinops > Echinops telfairi. Next base: position 15,189,275 of record NW_022107407.1, on the reverse strand, counting down.
TGAAAATTATTTTCCAATGTTCATTCTGAAATAGACATAAAATTATAAGTGAAAAAAGGTAATAGTTATGAATTAGGTCTTTAAAAATACGGAACCCCAGCTCTACCACGCAAAACAACAACAACAAAATACAAAACTTACTGCCATTAAGTCAATTCTGACACCTATGGACCCTATAGAAGAGGGCTGACCTGCCCCCGGGGGTAAAGCGATTGGAACTCTGTGTGGGAGTAGAAAGCTCCCTGGGAGCACCTGGTGTTTGAAGTGCTGACCTTGCAGGAAGCAGCTCAGTTGTAACCTCGGGCACCATGGTTTCTTCGCCCTAGCCCGACATCTTAAAGTCTCCGATGTTGGGCTGAGACATTGATGTTACTAATGCTACCTGTTGGAGGTTAGCCAAGGTTGAAAGATTTGAGCATAACTATATGTTTAAATGGATGACAAATGTTTTCAACAACTTAAAAACAAAACCCAACCCTAGGATACTCATCTTTAGAATTAGAAATTTTCCCAGTGAATATTTTAGAAACAATGCTTAACTCGAGAAACTTTGTTAACTACATTTCTGCTTGTGGGCGCCCTCTGCTCTCAACTTATCTTACAGTTTGAAGAACATGTTTTCAGCAAATGCTCCCTTTAGAATAGCATTGCACTTGTCATTTATCAAAGATGCTGTAGTAGTGTGTGTTGCTGGGTAAGAATGACTGTGATCTAGTGACCTAAAATAAGCCCATTTCAAGAGTTTCCTATGTCAGAAAGCTTGAATGGTTTCTTATTTAGAGCTCCACAAAGATAAAATAAATACATTGGCCAAGCTAAAATCCTACCTGGAGGCTCTGTGGGAGAAAACAAAGGGTGCAGACATGCTCTCCAGCATTTCAGTTTGGTTGCATTGTAGGATGAACCTTCTTATTTCCTTGCTGGCTGTACCAGCCAGGAATTAGTCTCAGTTCTATAAGCTGACCACCAACCCCCAAATCAAATTCACTGCCATTCTGACACAGACAGCCGTATCGTCTTTTCCTCTTCAACAACACGTAGAATTCTTTTCATGTGTGGAATCCCAGGATTCCTCTTCTGCTACAAGCAGGGCTATAACAATCCACTAAGGATCTTTTACAATGTGGATTCTGATTCAGTATACCTTGTGGGGAAGAAAAGTGAATTCCAGGCAGAAGGTTGAACCAAATGAATTGATTCAAAGACATGGTTTAAAAAAAACAAGGGCCCAGGGAATGACTTTAATAAAGAAAGAAATATATTGTTTTGTTTTTATTAAAGGGTATAATTTTAAATTTGCTTTCTTGAGGAATAATTTGAATATAATAAAACTCAGTCTTTTATGCATACAAATAACTGATTTTGGAACAGTAAAAAGTTACTTAACTGTTAGCATAATTAAAATATAGAACTTTTTTTTTTTGCCCCCACAGTATTCTTGTTTACACTTGGGATCAGTCTTCTCCCATATAAAGCTACGAGCAACTACTTCCCTGCATTCTGGTAATAGAGATGTGCCTTTCACAGGCTATAATACAACAGGATAACAGAGAACATAGGCTTATTGTGTCTTTCTGCTTTGAATTAGCATGACACTAATACTGTATGTCAATCATCTATGTTATTAGTCTTCTGTGTTGTTCATGCATTAGAAAGTTATTACTTTGTGGCAGTTACATAATTCCATGTCAACTTGGCTGTAGGGGTGGAGTCTAACTTGTCAATCAGGTCATAGCCAACCATGCCTCTGTGTGAGCCTGACCTTCTCCTGAGGATTCTGGGAACTCCTGTCTTCCTACCTGGAAGCAGGGTACACGCCCTCTGCTACACATTCATGATGGCAAGCCAGATGAAGTCGTGCTGATGGATCAAGAGCCTTGGAGCTAGAGGAGCCAAGTGGAGACCCCTGCCAGCACTGAGATTTTTCCACTGCCACTGGAGCCACAAGACTTACCACCCACTATCCTATGCTCTTCCTGCATTCGGCATCATTGCATGTGCTGTGTGAGTCTGAAGAGGACTTTATGGAGTAGTCTCGGTTATATGGGCTAATATCAGACTTATGGACTTGATCTGGACTGGACTGGGATGTTTCTCAATATACAATTGCTCTTTTATATAAAGCTCTTTCCTATACACATATGCGTGTCTATGAATTTGTTTCTCTAGTCAACCCGGACTAAGATATACTTTAAGAATATATATAATTTAATAAGGCTATCTGTTCCCATAAAGTTTTTCAGCCTCAGAAACCTTACATAGGATCATTATGATTTAGAATCCACTCTATAGCTGTCGGTTTAACTAGTTTGTTATTTAGCTTATTCTTTCTGTAGAAAATCTTCTACCTAATTGTATTTTAGTTTTAGCAAATTAGGTAGTCACCATGAAGATGTGTTGTAAGCAGGAGAGAATTTTCATGTTCATCATCCTCTTTCTGGTACCTATACTTTGTCTGGAATGAATGAAAAAAATAAATGATAGTCTTTCAATTTCATTCGCCATATGGAAAAAAAGAAAAGAAAATCTTCTACAGATATAAATAAACTAAATAACAAACTATCCATTCAACAGTTCGTGAACATTTTAACTGTTTTGAACCATTACCAATAAAATGTCAATAAAAATCCTCATAAAACCATTGTATAGATAGTACATACATTTATTTCTCTTGAGCAAATATTAAGGAGTGGGACTGTAATATAATACAGTAAACCATCCCACACTTGCCCGTTTTTCAGTGTGGTGGCTTGTGAGTTGCTCTGAAAGCTATTCCACAGATGGTTTGATAGCAGCAGGGTCACCCATCATACACAGGTTGTAGGAGTTTCCAGATTAAAACAGACAAGGAAGGATAGGAGATCATAATAGGAAAATACTCAAACACCTACAATTGATAGCAGTTAATACAATTATATAATTTGAATTTACACACTGAAACTAATGATAGAGATGAAGAAATTAAACAATTCTATTAACTTCTTTATTCTGAAATTGGTCATGCATGCAATCAAGATATATGAATAATTAATGGAATGAAGAAGTTAGGAAAAAAGAAGTACTATAAAGCAATGGTTATTACTAGAATGGATTACTAGATGAATCCTGCTGAAAGAAATAAGTAACTCATTCTTCAAGTTGCAATGCTGCAATATGGGCAAAGTGTCAAAATATGAAAGAATAAAGGAGGTGGAATGTATATGAATAGTCACCATACCCCAAAGAATTGGTCAACACGCAACCAATTCAGGAGGTTGCTCCTGGTCAAGAACTTACTGCCCTGAAAGGGGAAGTCCAAGCTGCGTGGAAGGTGCTGGGGAAAATTTAATAGGGCTCCAGGAATTGATAGACTGACAATGAAGATGTTTCCACAAAAGGATACAACAAAGAAGTGCTCACTGATCTATATCAGGAGAGTTGGAAAATCTGTCCAACTGATGATCAAACAGAAAGTGGAAATTATCATACAATTTAATAATATCACACGCAAAAAAAATTTTGCTAAAGATAATTGAAAAATGGTTTCTGCAGCATATTAACAGAGAAGTGGCAGAAATTCCAGCTGGATTTAGAAAAGAACATGAATGGATGGGTAAAATTGAGACTAGGAAGCAGAGCAGCAAGTGGGCTTCCTGGCCCATGGAAACAGAAACCAAGGAACTACATGACTGAGAGTCTGAGGACCAGAGAGAAAAACTTGGCTGCTGGAAGAGCAGAGGTGCTTCTCTAGACCCATGGTTGTGTCCTTACTGCTACTGATGCTGACTTGTTACCGTCCCTACAAAATCTCCACAGTGGTGAGGTTTGTTTCTAAGTTCTGGTGGTCATTGCAATGCATTATACTCAAACCCAGTATAGAAGGCGAGGGCTGTGGGAGGAAAGACTGGTGTCTGAATAGGTAAATAAAGATGGACAGTGGAAGTATATCTGATCTGCCTTGTGGCAAAAAGGAAGCCAGAGGAAGTCGAACACAAGCCCCTCCGTGCTGTTTCACTCAGGCACTCCATCATGTCTTGTGTCAGCCCAAAGGCACTTAGCTCTAACCCTTTGAGTCTGCAAAGCTAAATGCCCCCATCAAGTACCTGGAGGTGCCCTATTTTGCAAACCAGCCTCCTGCCAGAAGGCACTCTGTTTTCTTGGTGTGTGATCTGGGAAGTCTACCTCTTTGTGTTTAACTTTTAACTCTGCTTCTGCAACTCCTCTAGTGGCACATGTCTTGGCCTATTGGCTGAAATCGTTTTAGTGCCCAGGATCTAAGAGTACACTCCACTCCGGATTCTTTTTTCTTGACAGAGAGAGAGCCCTGTTTCTGCTTCTGAGATAGCTCATTTTAGATTCTGCAGGATGGCAAATCCGACCAATATCCATGTCAGAGTGCCTGTCGGAGGCAGTTATAAAGATTATAGCTTGAAGATTCATATGAAATAATTCATTGCAACACAAGTGCTTTTCATTCATAAATCTTGGGGGAAGTATATGTTTTCATTCATGTACATTTAAACATATTAAACTGGAAGAATTCTTTATATATTTTGGATACAAGTGAATAAAAGAGCTTTGTTAGATCTTTTTTGTGAAAAAAATTTTCATCAAGCCTATGCTTTGTTTTTTCATTTTCTTTATACTATCTTTAAAAGTGCAAATGTTTTTTTATGTTTATTTATGTAGACATTGTAAATGTTTAACACATAAATTTTCCTTTATTTTGTGGTTCATATATCTATCTATCCATATATATATGATATATAAATATCCTATTGGTATTCTTTTCCTGGAATACAAATCATCACCAGCCAGATTGTTCAAATTATAAACTTATTTTCCAACCATTTTGTAGGTAGGATGTCTGAATTCAAGGTGTCAGTTGGCTGCACAAATGCTCTTGAGGCTAGAGGGAGCATGTTGTTTGCTGTTTCTAGCTTGTAGTTGTTATAGGTTATTTGATTTGAGAACACATGGTCATATTTCATACTTTTTCATGTCTGTTCCAAATTCAGTCCATCTCTTTCTTATATGGAGAAAATTATTGCATTATGGTCCCACTCAGATTATCCAGGACCAACTCTCCTTCTAAAAATTTTTAGTTTAAGCATGTTTAGTCATATAAGTTATTGTTCATTCTTTCATCATGTAAGATAAAAACCACTACGTATGCAGTCTTGGCTGTCTTTGGGGAGTTCTACTCTGAATTCCAGCGTTGCTTTGAGTAGGAATTAATTGAACAGCAACAGAAAGTACCTAAGTATTTTCATGTAAATCTTTAGATGAATTTTCCATACAAATATTGACTGAGATAACTACTCAAATTACACTGATCTAGACAGCAATTTGGAGAAAATTGACATTGTATCAATATTGAATTGTCCACTCTTCCAGTGATATAGTTTCATTTTCTGTGAATGGAGCTTGCACATGCTTAACTGTGTATATATTTTTAAGTGGTATTGTTTCCATTTGAATCCCAACTGTTCTTGACAGTATGAAGAAACTTTGTATATTAACCTTAGTATCACTGATATTACTTTCTTTCTACTTGAGGGATTTTGCTGTACATGATATATAGAGTATGTTTTTTTGTAACAAATTCCCTCAGCTTCAGATAGAAATATATTTTTAATGAACACAGGAATATATTTTGACAATTTTTGATTGTTTGGTTTTATTAATCAACAATTCAAAGATGTTTCTATGTGCATCATCCTGCATGGTTTTTGATAGTCAACACTCATACTTAAGTGTGTTTCTCAGTTTGCTGTGTGTCCATTTCCTGTTAATTGCTCTTACACTTTCCCTCTTTAGCAATTGTTTCTAGCAATATTATCATAGGATTATGTTTGCTTAGCCTGCTTAGGGTTTGTTGATGTTCTTGGATTTGTGGGTATCCTAGATTTTTAAAAAAACAAATAAACAACCTAAAAACATCCATACCTTTTACAGCACCAAAGTGTATTTTGTTCATGGAGTCCACAATTTGAACAGGATTTGATAGGAACAATGTTTTTCTAACTATGTAGCATCAGTTGGGCTGACTTAACTGCTGAGACCTGTAATGGTCTGAAGTTTGCTCATGCTCCCAGCTGACACTGAAGCTTGGGAGCCTCAATCGTGAAGGAGCTGAAAGAGTGGTGGTTCCTTGGGCATCTCTGTATCGTTCTCATTGTCTGTCTATTGTAATAGCTATAGTATGGCAGCTTCAAGGTGCTGTTGTTATGTGCCGTTGACTCTGTTCTAAATCAGAGCAACACACTGCACTCCAGAATGAAACACTACCCAGTCCTGTGCCATCCTCACAATTGTGCTTCGGTTTGAGTCCATCATTGCAGGCACTTTGTCAATCTATCTCACTCAGGGTTGTCCTCTTTCGCTGCCTATTGATTTTATCAAGCATGATGCTCTCCTCGTGGACCTAGTCTCTCCTGAGAACATGTCAAAAGTACATGAGACAAATTCTCCTGAGGCTTCTGGGAACTTGGGTCTTCCTCCCTGGAGGCGGGACACACACTCGCTCTGCTACACGTTGCTGATGACAAGCCACAAGGAGCCACACTGATGGCAGCCAGAGCCCAGGAGATGCTTCCACCACCACTGGACCCACAGGACTTTCCATCCACCAGCCTGTGCTCTTCCTGCATTCAGGATCATTGCACGTACTGTGTGAGACTGAAAAGGAATTAATGAGCTAATATTGGACTTATGGGCTAATGTCAAATTTATGAACTTGATCTAGACTGGGCTGGGATGTTTTATTGATGCATAGTTACTTCTTGATATAAAATTCTCTCTTACACATATATGAGTGTCTCTGGATTTGTTTCTCTAGTCAACCCAGATTAGCACAGAGTATCTGGCTGTACTTCTAAGACAGATCTGTTTGTTCTTTGGGCAATCCATGGTACTTTAACTGTTCTTTGCCAGTACTATAATTGAAATGCATCCATCCTTCTTTGGTCTTCTTATTCAATGCCCAATAAAAATAAGGAGGAAGAAAAAGCCTGGTAATCGACGTCCAACAATTAGCCAATGCACACCCTATTGTGGAGCACAGAACAAGGCACTGCTTTATTCCAGTGCACACAGGGCTGCCATGAATTGTGGAGGACTTGACAGCAGTTACAACAACAACAACAACAACATAACACCACCTCTTAGGTCCTTCTGAAAATGCTACTCAACATCCTATGTGCCACAAAGGGGATTCATATGGATACTTAATTTAAAGTTCTAAAAGGTAATTATGATAGTACAGTACTTGCAAGGACCCCTCATGGCACAGTGGTTAAAGCCTTCAGCTCTTTACTGAATGGTTCAAATGCACCAGGAGAAAAATGTGGCAGTCCAGTCTTGTCATGATTCATAGCAGGTAGACTGCCCTTCCCCAAAGGGCTGCAATGAACCCACTCAATGGAAATGGGCTTTTGGGTTACAGTGTTTGCCCTTTTCAAAATCAGAAGACTTTCTTTATGTTGTACTAACAGTAAGATAAGTATAGAAGACTTTCAACTGAGTAAAACCATGCCTCTGTTCTGAAAACCAGCTCTGTACTATGTACCTAAGTTTTTCCTACTGCTAGATATATGTACTGTATATGATTTCTGTTCTTAAGAAATAATAATGGCTTGCTTAATATTAGCCAGAATATATACTATGAGCATCTTACAGGCATAGTCAGTACTAGTCAATTGAAAGAAACTGATATGAGAATTTTCCAGAAAAAGAGAAAGGCTTGCTTAAAAGCACACAGTCTCTGAAAAGCAGTGGAAGAATTAAAAACCCTTGATGTTTAGAGCATAAAATTCATAGTAACCACCCCCCCACCCCCACCCCCCCGCAGTCATGAAGATACACTGAAGAGCAAAATCTAATTTCATATTTACTCTTTCAAATGACAGATGCCACCACAGGCTACAAGTTAATCTGTCAGATCCTTTCAGCATATTTAGACCATATTCTATTTTTATGAAAGACTACGGCACAGACCCACAATCAGTGCTCATGGAAGCAGCAGCGAAGAGAGCTAATGGTGCGTTTCATTGGGTAGATTTGCTGCATCAGAGCTCTTTAGAGTGTTCAAAAGCAGGAGGGTGACTTGAGGAGTACGGTACACTTGGCTCAAGCCATGACATTTTCCATTGCCTCGTAGGCATGCACAAATTGGACATTAAATAAGGACGACAGAAGAAAAACAGGTGCGTTTTCACTGCGGTGCTGGAGAAGAATATTGAAAGTACCACGGGCTTCCAAAAGAACAAGCAAATTTGTCTTAGAAGTACAGTCAGAATGCTCTTTAGAGGCAAGGATGGCAAGATTTAGTCTCACACACTTTGGACAAGTCGTCAGGGGAGCACAGTCCCTGGAGAAGGACGTCATGCTGAGTAAAGTGGAGGGGCAGCATGAAGAGCGGAAGGCTCTCCACACGATAGATTGATACCCAGCCACAGCAAGGGACCAGAACATACGAGCAGTTGTGGGGGTGGTGCGGGATCGAGCAGTGTCTCAGTCTGTCGTCAACAGGATCGCCAGGAGCACGACCTGACTCCGTGGCACCTCACGACAACACCTGGCAGCAGAGGCCAGTGTGCAGGCAACCGCATAAACTCATGCTGACAGGAAAGCTATGGACGAGATGTCAAGGCCTGAACTAGGCAAGACGTCAGTGATAGAGATCAGTCTAATGCTACCTCATCCGCCACAACAGAGCAAATTAGGGAAAGGGCACTTCCTCTTTCCAAACAGCCCTTTCTCCTTAGAGACTTCCCTGAGGATTGAGATCGCACATAAATACACACATAAAAATACCATTGCCAAAACAAACAAATAAGCAACACAAAACAGAAACCAAAGCTGGGAAACTGCATCTGAAGGCAAAGATCTACATCGATCTGGGAGGAATTTTCCTGTGATGATACGTTTTCTTGTGCTCTGTAGTTTTGAGATATTTTTCAACCTAGCAAGGGAAAGAATAGTTGCCATTTCCAACCTGAAAGTGCCTTAAAAGCATCATTCTTTACCCTGTACATTCAGTCAAGTGTCAATCTTCATGTTGAGCTAAAATTCACATTCTAGAACAGAAAAATTACAATAATAAAGTGAATAAAATAGCACACAGTTTAACAGCATATCACATCACCACACCCTCAGGGTCCTGAATAGAAGAATTTGTGTCTTTGTCAGATACTTTATTTGCTGAAAAGAACTCCTGACTGTGGATTCCGTTCAGCTTATGACACATGGCCTACAGTACATTTATTTTAAACCATTTTAGCACAGTACAGGCGGTAATTATATAACAATGCCCATAATGTCAATGACAGACTGCTAATTTTCTGCAAGTAGAAGTTACTTATTTTGGAAGCGCTCCCTTTTATTCTCCTTGGAGGGAGGAAAAGGAACGCTTTCAGGACCCTGGAAAACAAGATGCGCCGCCTTCTGATTTTCTTAAATAATTTAACATGTGATAATATAAGCACATTGCTTTTAAAAATATTCTCTTGTACTTATGCTTGCAATTTCCTGCCAAAGAGTCTCAGGATTCTGAAGGTTCCTATTTATTCGTTTCCACCTCAGGGATGTGTTTTGAATATAAATTATATTTAAAACAATTTGTGAATATGCAGTGTAATTTTTGTTCCTTGTCAGTTGGCACAGTTCAAATATATAAAGTTGTTGTTTTCATTCTATGATTCATTGGGTGGATTGAATTCAAGAATGAACTGTATTCCTATATTCTGTTATCATGATGCACACTTACAGTAATACAATAGCAAATTATCAGAGGTCCTTTGACTTGTCTATAGGCCAAACTTACAGGCCAAAACAATCACTATATATCTTCAGAGGCGTTTAGCTTAAATGCTCATCAATCTCTCTCTTTAAAAGCTCTTAATTACTATAATTTGTACATTATCCGATTTAATGTACAGTTTAGTTTTATAAGTTCTTTCTTGCTATTTCAACAAATCAGTCACAATATCTGCCACAAACTCTCTGTGGGTTTGCCTCAGTCCTTTGCCTTTCAGTGATCTATAAATTATCGCCTGCTTATGTTAACATCTTTTTTTCCTAAAACGTTATTTCTCAAAATAATTTTTCTCCCAATCCTAAATTATATATTGATTAGTTAAGGAACTGAAAGACTGAGAAAGGGAAACAAAGTTACTATCTTTAATGTAAACACATTCTCCTTGTAAAGAGAAGGCAAAGGTTCCTGAAATCTTAACCTTTGGAATATAAAGAAATAAGGTACATATGTTCAACTCTGTAATATCAGATTTTATCCTCCTTTAAAATGTAAGCACAATCTCCAAGATGTAGGTCTCTCTGGACTGGCACTTACTATATAGTTAACTTCCATGTTGTGTTCTTTTCCTCAAATGTCACAAATTTTTTCCATAATAAAGTGCCAACCAGGCAAAAAGACAAACTTTTCTCTCCACAGTTACAGCATTGGTAGAGAAGAAGAAGCTAAAAGAGGGTGGTAAAAAATAAATTTACATCTGCTTTAGTGTTCAATGTTAACTACTAGGAATATAACTACCAGAAATAAAATTTTGACATATTTAAAGCATTAAAAGGCAATATGTATCTTTTTCTGAAAGCTGCTCTTATTTGATTACTTATAATACCTCAAAAAATTAACATGCAAGAAAAAAGCATCAATTTCTATAGATGTATTTAAATTTAACAAAATTCTTTTCATGTTATTTCTAGCCCTAATGATAGGCCTTTTTGGGTCAGGATCATTGGATCTTAAAGATCATATAATAAGAACAATAAAGACTTAAAAATCATTGTAGGATAATTTGAAATAACTAAAATTGCTAAGTAACTACATTTAGTTAATTAAAGATGGTTCTAAAGTGAACTAGAACCATATATAAACCATAGATAGATAAATGGATTTGGGGCTCGGACTTAATTCTTGCCCCAAACTAAGAATAATCAGTTCTTATGAGATATCCCTGAACAATGTTTTTCCTCATAAAGAGATCACTGAAGATATGGGCCCCACAGCAAAGTCAGGTGAGTAAAGAGATGGTGCCCAGATATCAGGGTGTGATGTAGCAATGATGAAAAATACAACTTTCCTCTAGTTCCTAAATGTTTCCTCCCACTCCCACTATCATGACACGAATTCTACCTTGCAAGTCAGGCTAGACCAGAGGATGTACACTGGTACAGATAGGAACTGGAAATCCAGGGAATCCAGGGTGGATGATCCCTACAGGACCAGTGGTGTGAGTGGAGATACTGGGAGGGTAGAGGGAGAGTGGGTAGGAAAGAGGGAATTTTCTTCCTATCCTGACGCCATGTTCTTATGATAAGTTTAGTCTTCGAACAAGTAGCCATCTAAGTAAAGTGGCCACTACATTCACATGGAAGAAGCACACCAGCCTGTGTGATCCAAGGATTGTAAATGAAAATCCAACTCTGAAGGAGGGAATGGTATCAGAGCTTAAATTATGAACATCCAATTTGCAGAAGGCGATGAATGACAGTGTAAACCCAAAATCCATTTGAGGATGCCCACATGGATTAAGCCTCTAGTGGATGTCCTCTGACCATAGTCAAGGGATGTGAATAGCCTTGTTATCAGACAGAGTATTCTAAAGTCAATTATGGAAGATGTAACTAGGTTAAATGCTATATCTTGTCATTTGATCTCCCTTTTGAGCCATTTTTAAGTTGCTTCTGTTTTTAATATTTTCTGGGTTTTTTTCAATTTTAACAGTATTATTGAAATAATTTACATATCATACAATTCAATAGTTTAAACACATTAAAAGGAGTTGTAAAATCATCACAACAAACAATTTTAGAAAACTTTCTTCTATTTTTTTCAAAGCCATTCTATTGGGAGCTAATACAAATGAGATTTTGTATATTTTGTCTAATCGTCAGTTTTTGCTTTGTTTGCTTCCTATTTTTTGGTAGGTTTTCGGTATATTAAATCCAGGATTGGTCGATGTATAGAAACAATACCTAGATAGGTTGATAATTGTCTAGGCGGGGAGAATGGCGGGGAGAATAGTGGGGAATGGGGAACTAACAGGAGTGAGTAAGGAGAAAATGTTTTGAAATTGATTGTGGTGATGATTGTGTGAGTCTTCTTAATATGATTGAATGATTACATTGTATGATATATGATGCCCAACACCAACTGGCCAGTAACGTGAATGTAACCATTTTAGAAATGGACTCTTCAACCTCACTTGATTAACCTCAAATAAAACTGCCTGGAATGGAGATGAACTGTTCCCGATAAAAAGTTTTCTGATTTTCAGTCTGGTAAATATATGTTTGTTATTATTTGTGCTGCTACATTTTGGGATGATTTAGTACAGAACAGTAGACAACTGGAACACCAAATATAAAATATTTTCTACCGAGAGAGTCATATCAACCCCCAAGTTAATGGAGAATAATATCATTTTAAATGTGTGGAAATGACGTAGGTGCCACATCTGACCTTCAGCAGGTTTCAGGGCTGATTGCAACAAGGCAGATGTTTGATGCTGAGGTCAGACATGCCCACCCTCCAATCATCCTACCAATTCTTAAACACACTGTGCTTCTTAAAGCTCTATGTTTGATCATTCATCATGATGGCAACACACAACGCAGTCAATACTCATAAACATGGAGCTTATTAAGAGAGTTGACAAGTTACAATTCGAGGGAGAAATACTCAGCATAGACAGTTGTTCAAGCAAGAGTCCCTTCTTGACCGTGCCCAATAGCAGGCTCCGCCCTCTGGCCCTCAGCCTCTTAGCTTGGCCTTTCCCCACCTCAGGCCAGGTTACAAAGTTCTTCAAGTGCTGCTAATATGTACTCACAAGGCATGCAACTCCACTACCAACCTCAACCCGAAGTCACTCAGTTTTACCTCTGTGGGTCAGCAAACCCAGCTCAGTGCACAGGTTAGTGCACAGCTATAGCTCATTCCACAGCCAGCCTCTGGCTCGGACTCAGCTTCATTTAGTCGCCGGGCTGGGAAGGCCATTGTTTGCCCACATGTTCATTTCTGATCCTGCGGTTGCCTCTACTCTGCTGCTCCTCTGGTTTCAGTAAGAATGCTCAACGAGCAGAAATCTCAGGATTTGAAGGAGGCATTCATCTCCTCAAATTTCTCTCATGCTAGTAGGGAAATTCACGCTTCTTGTGCTTGCTTTAGCAGATTTTATACCAAGTAGGAGAGTGATCATGCTCACTATTGACTGTGTTACTAGTCACCTAAGGCTGGATAAAGATCAGTAACTTCCCCAAACTTCTCACACAGATCCATCAGGAAAATCAAGGTTGTTTGTTGGGAACAACAAAGGCTATAGCTGAAACAAACAAACAAACAAAAAGAAAAACCTCTCTGCCATCAGTCAATGTCAACTTATAGATCAGAACTGCCCTTCTGGGTTTCCAAGACTATGAATATTTACAAGAGCAGAAAGCTGCCGCTTTCTCTCAAACAAGGGTGGGTGGTTTTGAACTGCTGATACTGTGGTTAGTAGACCAATGCATTACCAATATGCCATCAGGGCTCTTGGCTAGAAAAGCCATATGAAATAATCCACTGAATGGCACTAAAGGTAAGACAAATTAAATTAAAAAGAAATATGGTTCAAAAGATATTTCATTTACTTGCATGCTAATACAAGGATAAGCTTTACGCTAAGTCATTTTGTAACCCAAGGCTACAATTGATAATACATTTAATACTTTGATAATAAATATCAAACTAGGTCATTTTCAAAACACTACTCAGAATTTACAAATTGGCTTTCAGGTAGATTTCAAGAGCTTTGCAGTTTTATCTCACTTAGCATTTTACAAAATCATTTGTCCAAAAGTTACTAAGGTGCACATTTGTTCTCTAAAGTGAAATATATGTAGATCTTTCTAGTTAATACCATAGTTTGCATTATCATTTAATTCTTGAATATGTAAGCTTTATGAGAAAAAGTATTGAGAGTCTGGCCATGAAAAAGATTATTCAGACCAGTGCACATTAATAGAGTTACTAACTCCAAGAGAATCTTTGGTAGCACAACATTAAATAAGACAGGATTTTTCTTCTGTGGAATTTTAGGTGACACACATGAAACACAATACTGGAGGTTTTTTTTTAAATAAATAGACAATGTGCTATCCCAAGGGTTACATAAATGGCACAGCATATTCTCAAGGTCAGTTTGTATGCATAGGGTTGGCGATGAAGGTGGGGAGTCGGTGGCAAGTTGTAGGTGTAACTTAGAATACGAAAAGTGTGAAACAAACAGATATAGGAAACTTGCTTTGTGAGTGGGCAAGAATAATTTACTTTGGAAGGCATGCAGATTGTATTAAATGCTATTGAAACAATAAGGATGGAACTGCAAGGTAGGGTCAGATTGTTAGGGATTTACCTTAAGTGTCTAGAACTTTATTCTGCATACAGTGACTGGACTATGGAAAATCGTGAACAGATTTATGTACGTGCTGGAAAAGTGAGGAAGCAGATAGTAAGACGGCTCATTCTGGGAAGACTGACAAAGGCTCGGCCTGTGGGTTCTCTTGAAGAAGATGCTCAGTTATACGTCCTAGCTGCTGTTAGCCACTTAAGAGGGAGTGTGGTAGTTACATAATCTGAGGATTCTGAGTGAGTCAATTTGAGAATTAAGAGTGTAGGGGTGGAGTCTAGCCAATCAATCAGCTATAGCCACTGTGGCCACTGTGTGGTCATAGCCTTCTCCTGAGGATTCTGGGAACTCCTTTTTCCCTTCCTTGGGGGCGGGAGACACACTCTCTCTGCTCACTCCCTGTGAGACATATCTGAGGAGAAGCCCCATGAAGCTACCTTGATTCAGCCACAACCCTGGGAGCTGGAGAAGCTACATGGAGTGCCCTGCCAGTGCTGAGATGCCTGTAATGTCACTGGATCCACAAGACTTCCCACCTACTGGCCTGTGATCTTCCTGCATTTGGCGTCATTGCATGTGTTTTGTGAATCTGAAGAGGACTTTTTGGATTGGTAATGGACATATGCACTAATATTGGACTTATGGACTTGATCTGGGATGTTTTCTCAGTATTCAACTGCTCTTATGTATAAAACTATTTCCCATACACATATGAGTGTTTATGAATTTGTTTCTCTAGTCTACCTGGGCTAACACAGTGAGTGACCTATTTAAAGATTCTGAAAAAAAGAATAAGAGCTGATATAGAAGGAAAAATTATACAAAGCTGTTCATCCCACGGTACCCCCAGGCCTCAAACAGGTGCTTAAGGACCATCATGACAAGTAGGGACAGCTCTAAAAATTTTGTTTTAAGTGCTACTTTCCATTTTAATGTGTTCCCTGTTTCAGAGTGAACATATTCTTAATTAAACAAAAGCATCATGTAACAATAGAGTACAACAGTTAAGAACATATGCTTTGAAGTTAATTTGCCATATTGTCTGGTTCAACATCTTTGTTCCATCATATATTATCTCTATGAACTTGAGAAAGTTAGACACTTGTATATGTACTTTAAAAGATCATATGTTTAAAGATCTTGCCTGGTTTATGGTAAGTGTTCAATAAGCATTACCTCAGATTGCCACGGTACCGCCACATGCGCGATTTATTTAAAGTATCATGCCTTGCTCCTTCTTTATACCCCTTACTTACTAAGAAGGACATTAAGGTTTAAAAGGCAATGTCAAGCCAAAGGGATTAAGAAGAAAAGTAGTGGAGTTATAGTACATGGGTTCAAATCCAAGCTTCCACAATCTTGAGCAAAATACTGAACCATTCTATGTCACACTGTCCTTGCTATTAAAATTAAACAAGTAAAAATATTCACTACCTTTTAAAGATGTATAAAAGCTAAGCAATATAATGAATATAAAACACTTAAATGTAATTGGCATATGAAAAACATTGCAGGGAACTCAGTTGTTATCTTTTTCCACTTTTTTTTTTGCCTTTGGCAGAGGTGGGAATTGAATCAATGTATATGACTCTGATGGGGCCGTTGCATAAGTGTTGGACATCTAACTGCAAGATTGGTGGTTCAAATCCACCAATCACTCCATGAGCGAAAGGCAAAGATTGACAACCCAGGTACACTATATAGGCTCACTATGAGCCCAAACTGGCATGATAGTAGTGGTATTGCTTGGTTTTGAACATATTCATGCCAAACTTTTGCTTTGTCTGGAAAAAACAAAATATTTATTGAGTGAAAATAATCCTGGTTAGGTTTTAAATTAGAAGGAGGCAGCAGGTAGCTAGTTCTTGCCACTTTTCTAATGGCTCAATTATTTGCTGCTTGAACATGAATTACCTGCTTCTTTTATTAATGGAAAAGCTGAGTGCTATTGTACAACATGTGATTATACACAATGAATCCAGAGGTCAAATACAAAGAAACAAAATCAAGGTTGTAACATAAGTTGTTAGATTCTCAACTATTTTATTTCAGGTCAAACATTATTACACACCACCAAGTCATTGGCCCCATGGACTGTGCACCCCAACATATTTCATGCAGACACAAAGAAGATGCACAATACAGATTACTATAGATGCTGCAGAAAGATTTGGCATGAAATATGGTCCTATACCCTGAAATTGGTCGAAAGCATGATTCTGATGACTGATGTGGGACTCCAGGCATGGGTGTGGGTGGGCATGTTGTAATTCAGACAAATCCCAGGGAAACAAAGGAGTGTCAAATAGTTAAAGGCTATGCTTAAAGTAATGGAGGGAGAAACAAATTGAGACTTCATAGGAAGAACTGAAATAAAAAGATTTATGTGACAAAACTACTTAGAGATTAGAAAAATTTACTCATATTGTTAGGACATCAATATATTAGAATAACTTATGAGAAGACAATATTTACCATCCCCCCAAACATTGTCACATTACAAAAGTACATAAGAAACATGGTGAATGTGTCTGTTGAAGCAATTAAGTTTCTACAGAAGGTTTTGGATTGCTAAAATAAATTAGATTTATTATTCCTAATCAATGGAAGTTTAGAAACAAAAGACTTGGACTGGCAAAATGTTAAAGAAAATACTAAAGGCCAAGCAGAAGAAGCCGAAAACATGTCAATGGATTTCTACCAAAAAGCAGTTTAATGAGGATGATTTTAATAGCAGAATCACCATCATAAAACAATCATAGCTATCATTCCAGTTATTCAAATTGTCTCCAGGAATTTTCACCCAATCAAAATTCAAAGCCAATAAAAAGATGGTAATTAACTTGATAAGATGGCACTAGTAATATGGCCCTATTGATCTTTATGCTGTAGAATAAGGAGTAAAGAGTATAACTAGAAACCATTCTCCTCAAAAGTTCATGTCCACAATAGGAGAAATAATTTTATGTGATAAAAAATCATTACCTTTTAGAAGGGCAGTGGTGGTCAGCAATAAACCACTATGAACTCCTGAGGTACTTACAAACCTAAGATCCTACACTGCTGGAATCAAAATGATGTATTTTTTAGTGTGTGCACCTAAAATGTAAAATTTTAGTTTTAATTGGAATCAACGGTAATGGATATTGTTCATGATATCAAATTTCAAGTTATACTTAACAAATTTCAAGTTATACTGTAACTGATTATTTAGGTAATAATTTGGCAAGGATTAAGGCTGAGTAGTCAGGATGTTCTTTATATTCTTTTCAAAGGCTATTTTCGGGGCTGATGGACAGTGAGTAAATGGAAAATTTTCCATTTCTACCAGGGATGCTTTGAGTTCATCTAATGCTGTAAACTTTATTGACTTCTTCATAATTGCTTTTTGATGATTACAGTGCTGTGATAATGAGCTGGGCGGTAATTTGCCACACTGCAGGAGTTTATATTTAAATGAAGTAGTAAATCTAGATCCAAGGACTTTCAGATGACGTAGTTCCAATTCTCTGAAGAATTTTTTTAAAAGCAGGAGTTGCTTGAGGAGGGAAAATGGGTAGGCTTTATAAGGATTAGACCAAAATGGGCAAGAATAGCATCAGTGGATAGCACGACAACCCCCGCAGCAGCAGGAGTAAGAGTAGGAGAGGTAGAGATTGTCCCAGAGTAGTAGCAGTTGTGACTAACACCTAATGTTGGCAGTATTGCTGATGCTAGTATTAATGACTAAGGCCAAATATATTTATGAGAACATTATAATTGAATATACATAACAACTCATAATTATTGTTTATCATAGTTTTTGCATCAGCTTTACTATCATCATTCCCTTTTGTTTTACTAGTTACAAAGCATATTCTGCATCTCAAATTGCTTACCACTTGTTAGGGAAGGAAGTCATGCACTAATTATTAATAAGATAACTGCTATATGCTGAAAGGAGAAAAATGAAGCATTAAAGAAATCTGAGTATTTTGGTTTTGTTTGTGAGTATTTGATATGAAGGGAGGGCTTCAGTGAAGGCTAAACACAGAATGTGGCATTTTATCCGGGCTTTGAAGGAAAAGAGAACCTAACAAAGTCAATAAATAAATGATGGATGGATGGATGGATAGATAATAAATAAGAATGACCAGAATGAGCAAATAAGAGAATAATGTAAATTTTAAAAAGCATATATTTTATTTTACTTTCATATCCAAGTAGTTTCTCATGGCATTTGGAGTAAAGCGGAAGTCCTTAACATGGCTTCTGTGGCTTAACAGACCCTTCAGCACTGTAGCCTCTGATTGTGTTCCGTTTCTCATGCTATGAAAGCTACAAATATCCTTGTTGTGTTCCTCAAATACACCAAGGATGCTTGTATTTTTCCCTGAGCCTTTTCATTTGATATTCTTTCTTCCTGATATTCTTATCCCTCAAATATAAGCAATTATCTCCATTCAGGTTTCCACCCAAATTTCCCTTGAGGAATAAAATCAGCTATGAGAATCCCTTAACAATAACAACTGATGTACCATTCTAGAGGTCTGTCCTTATTATGGCTCCCAACATGACAAAGTCTATGCATGTGGCTTATGAAGAAAACCTTTATATGGTAAGCAGGTAGGCAAGTTCCCTCGTTTTAGTTAGAAGATTTTCTATGAAATGACTCAAAAATCTACTTCTAGATGTTTTTAGTAAATATTTTCCAAAGTTTCCCACTATACACTACATTATCTTGTCAAAGTGAATTAGAAAGTTACCCTTACCTCATCATTCAATAGTGATTCATTGAAGATATTCTATGATACTTTCCTGCACTCTCATATGCAAGAAGCAAACAAACAAAACCCAGTAAGTACAGCACTTTCTGATTAATGGAGCCTACATTCTTAAGAGAAAATAATGCATATTTGTATAATTATTTAGTAGGCAGAGAGATAGATGGATCAGTGAATAGAAGAATGGATAAATAGATCCATCGTTAGTTGCTGCCAAGCCAATCACAGCACATTGAAACATCATATGTTACAGAGTAGAACTCTATCAATAGATGGAGATTGCCAGGCTTTTCTTACGTGGTACTGCAATGTGGGTTCAAAGAGCTAATTCATTGGTAAGCAGTAAACCAAAAACCACTTCCATCACCTACGGAACTTGAGAAATGTGTAAAGGGCAAAATGACATTTAATCCATAAAGCACTGAAATTTTGGTAGAGGAAACGAGGTATAAATTAGGTGAGATATCAAAGAAATATTGACTTTAGTAGAGACCAGCATTTGAAAATTTTAGCTCTACCTATAAATCATCAAGGGCATAATTGGCAAATCCTTGAACACATTTGCTCATCCATTTATTATGTTCTTTGCAGTATAATCTGAACAATTAGATATATTATGAAAACCTTTATTATTATTATAAGGATGGTATTAATTTTACTTAGGTAGGATTGACAGGTAACAGTGAAGCACCTTACAGTATCACTTTTTTCCTTTTTGTAATTATAATTAATAACTATGATCATACATCTGAAGTACGGTAACTATAAATTCACTGTATACATACTTGTTACATTGTATATTTTTATTCTTTTAATTAATTATTATCATTGCTTTTGTAGCAAAAATAATGATTTTAATATTCTCAATAAATATTGGACCTTATTTAGTAATATACAGACAGATACAGGTAGATGTAGAGACACAGATTAAGGGGGGAGTGAGGAGAGAGATTTTTTCTTTAACAAAGTGAGAGAGATATTAGGAAGATTATGGCTCTGATTTTCAGACAAACTACCCTGATTCCTTATGCAAATATCTCTAAAATAGAATAGGTTATCACAGCAAATAGGACAGCACAGCCCTCAGATTTCATAGTTATCACAGTCGATCTCCTGAGCATACTTATTTTCTTTTTCCTGAAATTGTGAACCTGACACAGAAACATAAAATTTAAGATTTGATTAGTAAGCACAGCTGAATATGCTAACCTCATCTCTAAAACACTTCATTGCCACAAAATAAACTCCTCACAGGTTTTTGGAAATCTTTTTTCTTTCTTTTCTACATTCTAACTTCTAATCATTTTTCAAGTATTTTTTTCTCACTAGCTCCCTTCATCATATCCACATGATACAAAAAAATCATGCAAATTAAATAAGGTGTCATATGTACTTTCTCACTCTTGGGTTTTAAAAGGAGTCCTGATGTGGTGGTTTGCACTCTGGGGTCTTAACCAAAAAGCAGGATGTGCAATCCATACAGAGGTACCTGTGAAGAAACCTGATGATTTCCTTCCAGTAGATCATTGCCTTTCAGGATCCTGTAGAGCAAAGTCCTGCTCAGACACACATGCCGTCAACATCTGTTAGTCAATACATGCCCATGCTATTGTTGCTGTTAGGTGCCATCTCGTCAGTTCTGACCTATTGCATCCCTACTTACAACAATATGAAACACTGCCCTGTCCTGCACCATCCTCACGATGGGGCTTGAGCCCTGGAGCCCACTGTTGCAGCCACATGTCCACCCATCTCTTTTAGAACCTTCCTCTTTCACCGCCCCTCTTCTTTGCCAAGCATGATGTCTTCTGCAGAGACTGACCTCTCCTGACAACAAGTCCAAAGAATGTAAGATAAAGTCTTGCCATCTTTGTTTCTAAGGAGCCTTCTGGCTGTACTCCTTCCAACACATATTTCTGAATCCTTTTTAGCAGTCCATGGTATTTTCGATATTCTTGGCCAGTACCACAATACAAATGCATCAATTACTTTTCTGTCTTCCTTATTCAATGTCTAACTATCACATGCATGTGAAGCAAAAAAAAAAATACTATACTTGGGTCAGGCTAACAGTCTGGAAAGTAATATCCTTGCTCTTCAATAATCTAAAGAGGTCTTGTGAGGCAGATTTACCTAATGCGACATATCTTTTGATCTCTAGACTGATGTTCCATGAACATTGATTGTAGATCCAAGCTAAGACAAAATCCTTGCTATCAATCTTTTCTCTCTTCATCACAATGTTACCTCTTGGTCTAGTTGTGAGGATTTTGGTCTTCTTTATGTTGAGTTGTAATCCACCCTAAGGGCTGCAATCTGTGATCTTCATCAGCAAGTATTTCAAGTCCTCCTCACTTTAAACAAGCAAGCTTGTGCCATCCACACATCTCAGGTTGTTAATAAGCCTTCTTCGAATCCTGATGTCACATTATTCTTCATAATATTCCAATTTCTCTGATGTAGGGTCAGTGTACCGATTGAGTAAGTATGGTTGGGGGAATACAACTTTGATTCACAACTTTCCTAATTTTAAACCCTGCAGTATTCCATTGTTCTGTTAGCACAACTGCCTGTTGCTCTATGCACAAGTTCAGCATGAGTTCAATGAGAAGTTCTAGAAGTCCCATTCTTCTCAAGGCTATACATAGTTTGTAATAATGGGCAACACAATTGAAAGCCACAGTCAACTTCTTTCTGCTATTTTCTGCTTTCAGCCAATATCCATCTGACATCAGCAATGATGTCCCTTGTTCCAAGGCCTACTTACAGATTTGGAAAATAATATGCTGTTCACTTTGCCTTGTCCACCACCAGATTATCTCCTCTTTGGCCCTCTGTTTCAAATTCTATTGCACATTGACTGAGAGGACTTTCCTGATCCTTCAAGTCTGGACCATTTTTCCCCCGTCTTACCACTGTCTCATGAAAGTCAATGCTTGCGTTGACCAACGACTTCATGAAGGGGAGCTTCTCTGTCTTATGTATTCATACATCCAATAACATAGCCTAATAAGACTTCATTGCAGGACTGATCAATAAAAAAATTTGATGAAAGACTAAATGAATGATTTCATGAATAAACAAAATTGGTATACTGCAGAAAGTGATTTTTAAGAAGCATACACCCTATTCCAAAAACTACATTAAAACCCTTAGTTAAAATTAGTAAAATGATAGTTGGTGCATTAGTTAGTGTGAGTTTTATCAGTATGAGCCTGTCAGTCAAAGCTTCTTTCACTCGGTGAACTAATACAATTTCGTTTCACACTAGCAACTCAATGGTGGCATTGAGTGGTCAAAGGAGACAGAATAGCACTGTGACTCAGTGCTCAGCTGCTAACTGAATGGTCCATGACTCAAAGTCCCCAGCTTTTCCATGAGAGCAGGATGTAGCTGTCTGCTTCCACAAGGAAGTGCAGCTTAGAAACCCTGTGGAAGAGATGTCCTCTGTCCTACAAAGTGAGCCAGAATTGTGTCAGTGGCTGCGGATTTGGTATTTATAGGGTTTTACCTGGACACCTTGACTTCAGTCAAGTTAGTAGCGATGCACTTCAAAATATTTGCCAATCCATGATCCTTAAACTTCACTATTAATTTATCTTTACAGTTTTTATTTATTTATACACCTCATATGTTACTATCTATATAATATTGGCCTTGAATTGAATTAATTTGTCAAACTTTTTAATAGTCTTATAGAAAAACAAAATCACCCATGAATTTGTGAGTCTGCTATTTAAAAATTTAATTTAATGATAAGTCAACACTAATTAGATTGCTAGAAGTGTCAGAAGTTTGCCTGAAAATTTGGATTATGCAGAACATTTTGTCTGATATGGAGGATAAGGTGTTTAATGCTCATTTGAAAATATGTATATAAATAATGCATAGAGAGCAGCAGGGAAGACAAAAATCAAGAAGCAGTAGAAATAGTAGAGTTATTCAAGGTTTCACTACCAGCAGATTAAAAAGTCTTTTACTGAACACCTATGAATTAAAGTCACAGTTTATCAAGAGGAGAAATGACTAGGGTAAGACATTAATTTATGAAGCAAACAAGCAGATTAAGATAGAATTATTGAGAGCAAACAAAGGAAAACATCTAGGAATTAAAAAGTGTATAACCCACCAAGATTAGCCTTCAAGAACACAAGGATTTAATCTCCTCTGCACGCCATGGGAACGTGGGTACCTGGCATCACCTCTATTCCCCATTGCACAGCATGGATTGGACACTCCCTCGTCCTCAGCAGATGTTAATTGAGTGGCATTATAGCTTTGTCAATATTGGAAGAGGTAAATATTTTGCAAAACAGAATAATATGTCAAGAACAAAATATCCTGAAATTCTCAGGGAAGGAAGTTAACACTATAATACATCTTATTTACTAAAATTTAAGGCTATCAATGGATTTATGGACTTAATTATACTATTGTGAGGATGCTATTATTTTGATGCCTTAGGAAATTCAAAAGTTTTGTATCTAAAAATTAGTTCAAATCATAGCTCCACTGAGGTTCAGTCTTTTCTGCCAAAAAATACGCATCAATTTACCACAGTAGTATTAGCGCTAGAATTAAATGGACTAATGGAAGCAAACAGCATATTGTAGATAAATTTTTTAAAATCTCAATAATGTTTCCAGGATAGATTTTAATGTTATTTCACCAATGAGAAACTAGGCAAAATAATGAAAAATAGTTATTATTTTAAAAATCAGGATGCATGTGGATAGCTACTATGATACTTAAGATTATGTGTCAATTCATTTGGCCAGGATTCTCAACAATTTGGCAGTTGTTGCTGTTGTTGTTAGGGGCCATCCAGTCAATTCTGACCCATGGCTACGCTATAAACAACCAAATGAAACACTGTACATCCTTGAACCATTTTCATCATTATCCTAATATTTGAGCCCATTTGGGCAGTCACTGTGTCAATCTAAATGGTCAAGGTCTTTCTTATTTTTGTAGTCCCTCTACTTTAACAGCATGATGTCCTTCTCCTGGGCTGGGGTCTCCTGACAACGTGCCCAAAGTATTTGAACTCATTTACCATATATACAGCATCTTTTGGTTGCTGTTTCCATGAGCATTGATGGAGGATCCATGCAAGACAAAATCCTTGACAACTTCAATCTTTTCTCCAATTATCAGGGAGGTGGGTTCAGAGTATAGTCTTCTTGACATTGAGTTGTAATCCATACTGAAGGCTGAAATCCATGATCTCCATCAGTGCCTCAAGTCATCCTCATTTTCAGCAAGCGAGTTTGTGGCATCTGCATTCAGCGGCTTGTTAATAAGTCTTCTTCCAATCCTGATGCCACACTCCTCTTCATATAATCCACATTATCTGATGTTTGCTCAGTATATGCATTAATAAGTACAGTGAGCAGATACAATACTGATGCACAACTTTTCTTATTTATAATCATGAATTATTCTGTTCTGCTCCCCAAACTGCCTCTTGATCCGTGCAATAGTTCCACATGAGCACAATGAAGTGTTCTGATATTTCCATTCTTCTCAAAGCTATTTATCATCTGTTATGAGTTGTGCAGCCGGAAGTTTTTGTATAGTTAACAAGGCACAAGCAATCATCTTTCTGTTATTCTCCTCTTTCTGTCAAGATACATCTGACATCAGCAATGGTATCCCTTGTTCCCAAACCTCTTCTGACCCTTGCCCAAACCAGTGGAAGCTCCCTGTCAATGTACTGATGCAACGCTTGTTGGATGATCTTCAGCAGCATTTTATTTGTGTGTGATATCAATGATATTGCTCTATGATTTGAGCATTCTGTTGGGTCACCTTTTTTGGGAATAGGTACAAATATGAATCTCTTTCAGTCAGTTGGCCAACTAGCTGTCTTCAAATTTCCCGGTAAGTGCTTCATCAGCTTGTTGAAACATTTCAATTGGTATTTCATTGGGGGGGCCTTGTTTTGGGATAACGCTTTCAGTGCAGCTTGAACTTCCTTTAGAACCCTTGGTTCTTGTTCATATGCCGCATCTTGAAACAATTGCTTGTCAACTAGTTCTTTTTGGTACACTGGTACATTTGGTACATCGACTGTGTAGTCGTTCCATCTTCTTTTGATTCTTTCTTTATCATTCACTGTTTTGCCCACAGAATCGTTCAGTATTGCCACCGAAGACTTGAATTTTTCTTTAGTTATTTCAGTTAAGATATGCTGAGCATGTGCTTTCTTTTTGTTTTTTTGAATCTAGGTCTTTGTATGTTTCATTATAATATTTTACTTTGTCTTCTTGTACTGACCTTTAAAATGATCTGTCCAGCTTTTTGACTTCACAATTTCTTCCATTTGCTACAGCTTCCCTATGTTTAAGCACATGCTTTGCTTTGTTCTGATATTCACATTTATCTTATTTTAATTAAAAAAAATCTTTTAAAACAAAATGGTTTTTCGTTTTCTTCCTTTATGCTGTCCTTGATGTCGCCCCACAGCTTGTCCGGTTCTGTCTCTCGTGTTCAATGCATTAGATCTGGTCTTGAGATGTTCTCAACATTTAGGTAGTACACATGCAAGGTCATGTTTTGACTCTCATGGATTTGTTTTCTTTTTCTTCAACTTCAAGCTAAACTTATACATGAGCAATTGATGATATGATTCATAAGAAGCCTCTGGCCTGATTTATCTTCTGATATTGAGATTCTCTATGTTTTTGTCCAACAGATATAATCAAATTGATTACTGTGTATTGCATCCAAAGAAGATCAAGTTCATATAGTTGCTGTTGTTTTGTTGAAAAAAGATCATTGCAATGAAGAAGTCATTGGTTGTTCCAGATTCGATCATGAGATCTCCAGCTTCATTTGTATCACCAAGACCATATTTTCCATTGCTCTTCTTTCTTTGTTTCCAACTTTTGCATTGCAATCACCAATAATTATAATTTCTTCTTAATTGTATGTTTGAAAATTTCAGTCTGAAGATATCAGCAGAGTTTTTCAATTTCTGCAGCACTAACTTTAGTAGTTCATAAATTTGAATATTAATTATATCGAGTGTATGTCCTTACCTGTGAATAGAGATTATCTTATCACTGACAGTATTCTACTTCAAGACACACACACACACACACAGAGAAAAAGCAGCTACGCTGGGTGGAGCCTTTGTAGTACGCATTTCTCCCACTAGGGAAGCCTAGAGCCACTAAGTGGTGTCGTATGGGAAGGTGCTCTCGGGGCACAGTGAATTTTTTCATAAAAACAGTTTTGCTTGAATCTCATTTTTTGTCATGGCTTATTTAAGAGAACAGCTGGGGCTGTTAAATTTTGCTTCCTGTTCAGGAAAAATGCTGCAGAAACTGTTGTGAGGTTGAATGCAGATTATAAGGACAGTGCTATGGGAAAAGCTCCAGTGTATGAGTGGTTTTCTCATTTCAAAAAAGGTGAATTGACAATTGATGACAAACCGCATTCTAGACATCCATCAACTTCCAGAATGTATGAAACTATTGACTCATTGTGCTCAACTCGTAATGCATTTGGAGTTCATTCCACCAGGTCATGCTGTTAATTAATCTTTCTATTTAGAGGTTCTGAAAAGATTTGTAACAGTGTGTGACAAAAAAGACCTGATTTGTAGCAGATGGAGAACTGGTTTTGCCATCACAACAATGCACCTGCTCGTGCAGCCATCTCAGTGTGCCAGTTTGGGGTAAAAAAAGCATGCCTCTCTTGCCTCATGCGTTCTGATTCAAAATGGTCAATACCAGTCCATTTCAGCTCCCTAAGGCAAAGGATATCTACCTTTATGTGCTCTATTTAATTTTTAATAACTTCCTATTTTCCTAGATTCATACTTCACATAGTCCAAGATCCAATTATTAATTGATGTTTGCAGCTATTCTTTTCATTTTGAGTCATGCCTCATTAGTAAATGATAGTTTGAAGGTGTGTGTGTGTGTGTGTGTGTGTGTGTACAGGTTTTATTCCATACTCATCATTATAGTCGCTCTACTTTGAGACGACAGATCTTGCTCAATTATATGTTAAGTGCCTTCCAGCATAAGGGGCTGAGTTAGTTAATTGTGCCAACCTGGCCGATAATCACATGTGGGGCTAATTGAAAGGCAGAGGGATAAATGGGTGCTGAGCCTCGCCTTTCTAGTTCTCAGGTCTCTTGTTTTGTTATAGTCGCACCAGGGTGCAGCTTGCCTTAGCAGTTCCCTGCTTCAGCTTGCAAGATTGACTTCCTACAAGACATCCCCAAGGAGAAGCCACATGGACCTATCCCGATGCAGCCCTGGGTGCTGGAGCAGCCATGTGGAGACCCCTGCTAGTGCTGAGATGCTTATTCGTTCACTGACTCAGCTTTCCTCCTGCAGTCGGCATCATTGCCTCTGTTTTGTAAGGTGGAGGACTTTGTGGACTGGTGTTGGGTTACTGGGTTAATGTTGGACTTGTGGGCTTGGGCAGCATTGGGTTGGGATGTTTTCGTGATGCACACTTTCTTTACATAAAACTCTCTCTTATCCATGAGTTGCTGCGGATTTGTTTCTCTAAAGTTCCTAGACTAATACAGGGGCTCATGTTCTGGCACCATGTCTGACAACGTTTTCCTTCTACTCATTGGCTTTTCAGTAAGTGAAAATGCTTGATGCTATCCCTAGGATTTTCAATGACTGGTTCATTCTTTTGAAGTGAGAAGTCTATTCCTTCTTCACAGTCAGTTATTAGTCTGGAAGATCTGCTGACATCTGTTAATTTGTGGTTGGCATCCTGGTATTTGAAATAGCACTAACTTAGCTTCCAGTGCCACAACAACTCACAAACCAGCACATTATGAACAACTGACAGAGAAGTGGTGGATGAGGTCTATGAGTTGCCAATCAATTCAAAGGAAGGTGGGTTTTTTTGGTGACCTTCATCCAACATAAGTAAACACTGGAAAAGTTTGTTTACTTTTGCTGAGTCTCGACTTGAGCCAGTGGCCTGCCTATCACCTGCACATTCGTCTGGAGATTGCCAACAGCTGTAATCTCACCTGTCCACTTTGGATCCATTTGTGTCTGCAGCCAAACCTGCATCTAACTGCTGAGCTTGAGTTCATCAGCTTCTTCAGTTGGGTGACTCAACAATCCAGCCTCTTCTGACCAAGTGGAGAAAAGAAAGAATTTTGACTAGCTTTGTATTACAAAGTAGATGAAATATTTTCTACAGAAAATAGTTTTCTTAGCAAATAAGATTGGTCTGTTTATTCATTTGAGCTATAATTATTATTGAACACACACTGTAAGTTATTTAATGTTTTTTAATTACTCCACATTATAGTGATTACATAAATATAAATATTTTAAATTACCCAATGATGACATATCTTCAAATTTTTATTGTCATCTGTATCTAAATACTATCTAAACCCAACTGCCATTCATTTAGTTGACTTCAACTGATAGTAGTCTTCTGTAGCGTTTTTGAGACTAAAAGTGTTCACTGAAGTAGATGCCTTCATCCATTTTCCCTGAGCAACCAGTGGGTCTGCACAAATCATCTTATGGTGAGTAGCCCGGCATCTAGGCCACAACACCCAAAGGGCTCCTTTATTCTAAACATGCACATTTAGCATAATACAGCCCAAACTCCTTATCTACTCTAGGTATGCAGGTTGGGTTTCCGTGTAAAATGCTTGCTCCAGTGGATTAATACTGTTTTAAGCATCGTATTAAGAAAAATGAGTACTTGATTATGTGCAAGATGCAAGATAAAAGAATACTTAATATTTTTGTCTCAAAATATGTCTCTCTTCAAGTATGTCACTAATGCCATTCTTAGTTTCTTCTAGTTTATCATCTTGCCATTACACATCCAATTGGTTAACAAGCAATCTTTATTCTCTTAGAATGAGGCTAATAATGATCATTAAAATTCAATGATTACCTACTAAAATCAGGAAAACTGCAAAGCTCATTAAGTGGATTATCTTCTTTAAATCTCATAACATCCCTAGGCATTAAGTATTATTTTTCTTATACTTTAGCCTTGACAGGATACAGCAATTTCCCTACATTTACATGGTTAAATATATAACATCAACTTTCTTAGAATTTTGAATGTACATGCCACAGAGTTGAGAATGTATATGCCACAGAGTTGAGAATTGTTTAAATAAATATACTCAAGATAAAAAATTTTAAGACCTTTTGTTAGAAACTACCTCCCATGTGAACTGTCAAGTTAGCAATAAGCACATTCAAGACCACTTTTCCAAGATACAAGACACTTTATAATTAAATAACAGGAGGTGTTTTAAAAAACTGCAAATAGTTCCACCTAGCACCAGCTCAAGTCAATCCGTATTTTTCAATTAATCCCATAAAGATGAAGTCATAAATTTCTGCAAATAATTTTTTGCATACTAAGGTTTAAAATTCTATTTACAAGCCCCAGGCATCATTCATGTGTAAAGAAAAATTTAAAAAAAATAACCTTTCCTTAGGGCAGTTTCTAAATCATGTTATATGTATGTGATTATTTTAAGAAAAAGGAATGGTTTCATATATATTCCAGAATACTAGCAGCTGAATATAAAATATCATTAATGTTGTAGTATGTAATAAATGAAAAGTCAAGTCACTTTAAGATAAGGTAAAATTGAGGTAAAACATATTAAACGTAATATAATTATAAAGTTAAATAAACACATGCATATAAGATATTGCTTCAGATAGTTCATGGGACAATGAAATAAAAAAAATAATGGAATTTTTCATTCTTTATGAAGCCTCTTCTATCTTTTAAAAAAATCATTTTATTTGGGGCTATTATAGCTCTTATCACAATCCATACATCCATCCATTGTGGCAACTATATTGGTACATATATTGTTGTATTAGTCAGGGTATTTTAGAGAAACAAATCCACGGAAGCAAAGAGAGAGTTTTGTATAAAGGTTAAGTGCACATCAAGAAAATATGCCAACCCAGTGGTGCTCAAACCCACAAATCCAACATTAACCCATATGTCCGACACCAATCCACAGTCTTCCTTCATCTCACAATACACACACTATGATGCCGACCACAGGAGGAAAGCTGAATCAATGAATGTGTAAGCATCTCAGCACTGGCAGGAGTCTCCACACGGCTGCTCCAGCACCCAGGGCTGCATCGGGGAAGGTCCACGCGGCTTCTCCTTGGGGATGTCTTACAGGAAGTGAGCCTTGCCAGCTGAAGCAGGGAACTGGCTAAGGCAGCTGCACCCTGGTGCGACCATCACAAAGCAAGAGATCCGAGAACTAGAAATTAACCCCACATGTGTTTATTGGCCAGGTTGGCACAATAAACTTTAACTATATCATCATCATTTTCAAAACATTTTCTTTCTACTTGAGCTCTTGATATTACCCTGTTTCCCTGAAGGTAAATCATCCCCCGAAAATAAGACCTACTTACAGTTTTGCCTCTCGCTGAACTATAAGGCATCCCCCCCAAATAAGACCTCCCCAAAAATAAGGCCCCCCAACGCAACTGTAACTCTGGACTCTGGACCGTAGTGGCAGGCTCTGCCACACAGCTCACTGTTGGCTGGAGTGCAGCAGGAGCAGACAGCAAGTGCGAGGTCTCTTTTAATAAAACAATAAACAATAAATGTGTACCATATTCTTCTTCATGGAAAAATAAGACATCCCCTGAAAATAAGACCTAGCACATCTTTGGGAGCAAAAATTAATATGACACTGTCTTATTTTCGGGGAAACAGGGTAGCTCCTCATTTTCCCCCTCCCCATCACTCCTTCCCTCATGAACCTTGATAATTTATAATTTTTTTTTCATGTTTTACACCAACTGCTGTCTCCCTTCACTCACTTTTGTGTGTTGCCTGTCCCTCTGGGAAGGAGTTATATGTACATCATTGTGATCTGTTCCCCCTATTTCCCCCACCTTCCCCTTACTCTCCTGGTATCACTACTCTCATTATTGGTACTGAGTGGTTTATCTGACATGGATTCCCTGTGTTGCAAGCTGTTATCTGTACCAGCGTATACGTTCTGGTCTAGCCAGATTTGTAAGGTAGAATTGAGGTCATGATTGTGGCAGGGGCGGAGAAAGCATTAAAGAATTAGAGGACATATGTATGTTTTGTCAGTGCTATATTGCACCCTGACTGGTTCACCTCTTCTTTGTGACCCTTCTGTAAGGAGATGTTCAATTGTCTATAGATGAGTTTTGGGTCTCCACTCTGCGCTCCCCCTCATTCACATTGATATGATATTTTGTCTGGGTTTTTGATGCCTGATACCTGATCCCATTGACACCTCATGATCACACAGGCTCCTGTGTTTCTTCCATGTGGGCTTTGTTGCTTCTCAGCTAAATGGCCTCTTGTTTATCTTCGAGTCTTTAAGACCCCAGGTACTACTGTATCTTTTGCTAGCTGGGCACCATCTGCTTTCTTCACCACATTTGTTGGGTTTTTTTTTTAAACATTTTATTAGGGACTCATACAACTGTTATCCCAATCCATACACACATCAATTGTGTAAAGCGCATTTGTACATCGTTTCTCAAAACATTTTCTCTCCA
>NW_022107407.1:15148187-15157201 GCF_000313985.2 Echinops telfairi | reverse complement strand
TCATCATTGTTACATCGCACCCTGACTGGCTCATCTCCTCTGCAAGGGGTTCTCCAGTGGCCTACTAATGGGCTTTGGATCTTCACCACATTTGTTTATTCACCCTTTTTGTCTTCAGTGATTGTGTCAGGAGGCTGAGCATCATGGAATGCCCGGGTATTAGAACAAAATTTTCTTGCATTGAGGCCCAATGCCCATCTGCTACTTTAATACTTAACATAATTATATGTACATAGAAATATGGCCCTATCTTTATATTTAAATATATACATGCCTGTATTTAGACCTCTATAAATGTCCTTTGCCTCCTAGTTCTTTCCTCTACTTCCTTTTACTTTCCTCTTGTCCCACTATCATATTCAACTTTCATTCAAATTTCAGTAACTCTTCTTGGCTACATTGCCCTTGATTAAGCCCCACCAGGTGTGGTAGTTGCATAATCTGGTGTCAATTTGGTACTTGATAGGATTAAAAGTGAAGGGGTGGAGTCTAGTCTGTCAATCAGATCATAGCCAACGAGGCCTCTGTGTGGACATGGACTTCTCCTAAGAATTACAGGAATTCCTGGATTTCCTCCTTGGAGGCAGCAGGAGTCAGACTCTCCCCAGTGACAATGCTCATTCCCTAGGAGGTGCTCCACTGACAAGACACATGGAACTACGCCAGTGCTCTGAGCTGGAGAAGCCACAGGGAGACCCCTGCCAGTGCTGAGATGTTTTATACCACCATTGGATCCACAAGACTTCTCACCCACTGGCCTGTGATCTTCTTGCATTCGACATCATTGCATGTGTTTTGTGAGTCTGAAGATTGGGATTGGACACATAGGCTAATATCGGACTAATGGACTTGATCTGGACTGGGATTGGATGTTTTCTCAATAACAATTGCACTTGTATATAAAGGTCTTTCTTATGCACATGTAAATGTCTATGAATTTGTTTCTCTAGTCTACCTTGACTCTTCTGGATATATGCCTAGTAGGGGGATTACTGAGTTGTATGATAGCTCAATTTCCATCTGTTTTAGATATTGCCAAATTGATTTCCGTAATGGCTGTACCTTGCTTCCCTACATATGTCAATTCTAGTAGTGACCTTTCACCCTTTAAATGTTCTACTCATCCTCTCTTTTTTGAAAACTTTCATCTGTTGGCTTTCTATATCTCTTCTACATTTAATTTACTTGAAAAGGATCATATTAAAAAAAAAAAAAGAAAAGAAAAGGATCATATTTTTAAATATCCTCTTGATTATTACCATTATTAAAATCATCTTTTGGCTTTTCTCACCTTGTAAATTGACTTCTTAAAAGAAAGTGAGATTACCTTCAGAGTAATAGAGTACATACTTTTAAATGTCTGATTACAATAATTTTCAAGTCTTTATCCAGAAAACCACTTAATCCTTTCATGATTTGTAAGACATAATGCCCATCTACATTTTCTGGTTCAGTGGGAACCTCTTATCCCTGTCTGTTGCATACTGCCACTTGGTGGGAGTCTGTATATATTAAATATGAAGAAATGGGAATTATTAGAAAATTAAACTATTCAGTAGCTTTTCCCCTGTGCCCTTTTTGCATCTCTTTCTTTTCTTTTCTTTCTATAAACTTACCTCAGTGGACTCATGTTGTACTTGTTCTTTTGTGCTTGGCTTACTTCACTTAGCATAATTTCCTCCAGTTCTTCCCATGCGGTGACATGCTTCATGCATTCATCACTGTTTTTTAGTGATGCATAGTACTCCATTGTATGTACCACAGTTTTTTTAATCCATTCATCTGTTGATGGAAATTTGGGTTGTTTCCATATCCTTGTAATTGTGAACTGTGCCACAATGAACACTGGAGCACAGATATCTGGCCATGATTTGTTTCTTGCCTCTTCTGGGTATATGCCCAGTAGGGGGACTGCTGTGTCATATGGTAGCTCAATTTCCATCTGATTTTGAAATCGGCTAATCGATACCCATAGTGGCTGTTCATACCTACAGGTCCTCAGCAGTGGATGAGAGTTCCTATCTCACCAAAGCCCCTCGAACACTTGTTGCTTTCTGAGCTCTTGTACTGGACTATCTTTGAGGGTGTTAGGTGGTATCTCATAATTGTTTTAATTTGCATTTCTCTTATGGCTAATGATCAGGAACATTTTCTCATATGTTTATTGGCCATTCATATTTCTGCCCTTGTGAAACTTCTGTCAGGTCCTTTGCCCATCTCCCCAGGGGGAAATTAGGTTTTTTCTTATTGTAAGCTAACAGAGTATTATAGATTTTCGTAATAAACAATGATATGTCTTTGCTAAAGATGCTTTCCCAATCTGTGGGCTCACTTATTACTCTATTGGTGAATTCTTTCAATTTACACAGGTGTTTTATTTTCAGTATATCCTACTTTTCAATTTTTGCCCCTCTGTGTTTGTGTTCTTCCCTATTTCTGATAGCCTACGTATTCCAAAGGCCAAAATTATCAGGTTTGTCCCAGTTCCTTCATTGATGGTTCTAATAGTTTAGGGTTTCACCTCAAGGTCTGTGATCCAACTTGAGTTTACTCTTGTGCATGGAGTGAGGTAAGGGTCTTTCTTCATTTTCTTGGTAGATATCCATTTTTTTCTAGCACCAATTACTGAAGAGGGCATCTCCTTCCCATTTGATATTTTTGGGACCATTTTCAAAGATCAGATGTCTGTGTGCTGATAATTTTATTTCTGAGTTTTCAGTTCTTTTTCATTGGTCTGAGTATCTGTCATTATACCAATACCTTAAGGTTTGACCACTGTGGCTGTATAATAGGTGCTAAAGTCAGGTAAAGTAAACCCTCCTACTTTGTCCTTCTTGAGGAGTTCTCTGCTAATTCTGGACTTTTCTTTCTCTCCATATATAGTTGGTAATCAGTTTTGTTCCAATATTTTGAAAATAGATGATGGTATTTGTAGCGGGATAGCATTTAACTTATATAGTGCCTTGGGCAGAACTGACATCTTTACTACATTGAGTTTTCTAATCCATGAGCATGGGATATTCTTCCATTTATTGAGGTCATTCTTGGTTTCTTTTAATAGTGTTCTATAGTTTTCCTCTTACAAATATTTTGTTTGTTTTAGTGAGGTATATCCCTAGATATTTTAATTTGTGCTTGGTTATTGTGAAGAGTACTTCCTTTTTAATTCCCTCTTCCATGGTCTTGTCTGATGTGTATAGCAGTCTGAAAGACTTCTGCTTATTGATCTTGTATCCTGCCTCTCTGCCATATTCCTCTATCACTTCCAGCACTCCACTTGTGGAGCTTTATGGATTTTCTTTATATAAAATCATATCATCTGCAAATAATGACAGTTTCACCTCTTCATCTTTTCTCCATTGACTATCACATAGGCTGTTGGTTTTTCATATATAGATTGTATTATATTGAGGGATTTTCCTTCCATTCCTATCTTCTTCAATGTCTTGAACATGAATTGGTGTTGGATATTTGAAAATGCTTTTTCTGCATCTATTGATATTATCATGTGGTTCTTATAGTTTTTTTGTGTCAATGTGGCAAATGATACTAATGATCTCTCATATGTTGAACAGTCCCTTCATCTCTGGTATGAATCCCACTTGGTCATGGTGAATTATTTGTTTTATATACATGTGTATTCTATTGGCCAGTATTTTGTTAAGGATTTTTGCATTGCTGTTCCTTAGGGATATTGGTCTGTAGTTCTCAATTCTTGTGGGATCCTTGTCCACTTAAGGTATCAGAGTGATACCTAAAGTAGTTCATAGAAAGAGATTGGGAGTTTTCTGTCTTTTTCTATGTTCTGGAAGAGTTTTTGCAGGATTAGTGTCAGTTCTTCCCTGAATGCTTGGTAGTAATCTCCTATGAAGCTATCTGGGATTTTTTTGTTTTTGTTTTCTTCTAGTGGATGCCCTTTATATCTTATGGTCTACTATATGGGAGTAACAAATAGAAAATTATATATGATCCCACATTCATCCTCAAAAAGAGAAATAAAAGGGAAAGTATGGTGGCCCCGAAAGATGGCCATCCTGTGCGATGGTGGGGGTGGCGGGTCAGGCTGAAAATGGCTCTTGCAGGGGTGGGGGGCTCCAGATGAGACCATGAGACTGTGATTGAGGAGCAGATCCTTGGGGAGAACTCCCTTCCTGACTACTCGGAGTGCATGATGGGAAAGAAGCTCCCCACCCGGAGGGATCCCGAGCATCAACATCTTGGACCTCAAACAGCTGGCAGAATTTGCCATAATGACGCCGAGAAAAATGAAAGAAGATGATGCCTCGAGAACAATAGCTTGCCCTCACAAAGGCTACACGGAGATGTTCAGGGACAGCTCAGCCATGACTAAGCACCTGCACACCAGGGCCCCGCGTCCACGTCTGTGCCCAGTGCGGCCAGGATTTGTCGAGCGCTCAAAGCTCAAAGGACACCAGCTGCTTCATACTGGAGAGAAGCCCTTGCAGGTAGAGTCAGCACCTTCTCCGGGGACCCTAGGGGGCCCTCGTGTTGTCTGTGGGGGGCTGGAAGGTCAAAGAGTGGGAAGTACCCAGAACAGCAGCAGCTTGGTCCTGGAAGCTCTAGTGCTGTCACTGAGGCCCAGAGCATGTCTGTCTGTCTGTCTGTAGCTTGTAGTTGATAAACCCCAAAAGTGTCCACTGCACTCAGGTCAGTTCCAGCTCACAGGAAAGAAGGACCCTATGGTGTCAGACAAAGTAGAGCAGGACCTGGGGGTTTCTGGGCTATAAGTCTCTGAAAAAGCCGACAGCCCCCTTTTCTCCCAAGGAGCAGCTGTTGAGTTTGCAGCCCAGTACTT
Source organism: Echinops telfairi (assembly GCF_000313985.2). Lineage (NCBI taxonomy): Eukaryota > Metazoa > Chordata > Mammalia > Afrosoricida > Tenrecidae > Echinops > Echinops telfairi. Next base: position 15,152,385 of record NW_022107407.1, on the reverse strand, counting down.
TCGACCATTGCTCCTTCACTCAACTTCCTTCTAATGATGGTGTATTGCACGCATCAGGGTCTTCTGCAATTTTATCCTCTGAGTGCAGGGAGAGAGAAGGGGGGGGGGTTTGCCTTGTTTATTAGAAGCCCAGGAACAACTGACCAAGTTCATGGTACCTTAGTAATTAAATCTCAAGTTGCTTTTCCAGGTGGTCCACACCCAAAACACCCTCAGTGAAAAACTGCTAGGAACCCAATCACCACCCCCACCCCCAAACACACACACACACACACACATTCATTTGGGAAGATTGCTGTCACTTGTCCCATGGCCCTCCTCAGTTGTATCCAAGTCCTTAGTTGTGGGTGGACTCTGGGTTTGGGGAGAGGCTGGGCCGTGTTTCTTGGCTTTCCCCCAGCTGCATGGGTTGATCTCTGGTCTCTCTCAACAGTGCACGTGCAAAGGCCGTGGGAAGTGTTTTTCACTGGACTTCAATTTGTGCATGCACGTGCGGATCCACACAGGAGACAGGTCCTATGTGTGCTCCTTCTATGGTTGTAACAAGAAGTTTGCTCAGTCAACTCACCTGAAATCTCACATCTTAACACACACTGAGGCCAAAACCAAGCAGCGAGACACTGCGAGAAGGAAGCTCCTTCACAGCCCCAGAAGCCTCTTCCAGAAGTGACTGGAAGACACGCACCTCTCCTTTGTGTACTGTTTCTAGGAAAGAATTTTAAAAATGAATCCTACACACCTAAGGGACATGCTTTGATAAAATAGTAAAAGTTTTAAAACCACAAACTTTATTAAGATGACATTGCTATGATACTCTATCTTGCTCTGTAATCTCATTTCAGAAACAAGGTGTTTTTGTAAAGTGTGGTCCCAGCAGGAGGACAATTCATGAACTTCGCATTGAAAGACCATTTTTTATATGACAGTGCTAAAACGGGACTTCTTTTCACAGTCTTATAAATATGGAGCTCACCTGTTGCTTACATTTTTTAAAATTTTGTATTTTCCAAGTGTGCATATTGTACACTCTGGGGGGATATGCTTAGTAATGCTACGTATGATTTTTCTGGAGGTTGATAACTTTGCTTGCAGTAGATTTTCTTTAAAAGAATGGGCAGTTACATGCAAACTTCAAAAGTATTTTCCTGTACAAAAAAAAACCCAGTTTGTTTGCTATCTTAATTTTGGTTGTATTCTTTGATGTTAACACATTTTGTATAATTGTGTCGTATAGCTGTATTGAATCATGTAGTATCAAATATTAGATGTGATTTAATAGTGTTAATCAATTTAAACCCATTTTGGTCACCTTTTTTTTCCTCTCCAAAAAATACTCCCAGATGCTGACGTTGCGTGTGCCTGTTGAGTTACAGAACGTGGTGCTGGTTGTCGAGTGTACTGTACCTTGACCTCCGGATGTGTGCACCCGCCACGGGGAGGACGACAATTAAAAGGTGGTCCTGCAGACGAGAACGAGCTCTGTAAGCACAGTCGTGTTGTCTTCTGTTGTCCAGAATAATCCTAATGCCTGAGCTCCCAGAAACTAGAAGCTAAATAAAGCAGCTCAAGTTTCCCGTCCACACACACAAAAAAGAGAGAATGAGAGAGAAATGAAAAACAGTACTGTCAATCATAGAATAGCATCTATAATCTACAGGGAAGACAAGTTAATCATTATTATTCACATTTACATACCAACATTGAAGAATTTGAAGATATTTGCAAACTTCTACTGTCCTAAATTGAGCAAGCATCCAATCAAGCCACATTGGTAATTACTAGAGATTGGAATAAAAAAGTTGCACACACTAAAGGAAAATCAATAGTTGAAAAATATAGCCTGTGTTATAGATTCAATGCTGTAGAGCTCTTAATATAATTTAGATCAGTGATTTCTTTACTGTAAATACTTTCTTGCAACAACATAAACACAAAATTTTTGTTGTATTTCATTATACCTGATGGAATACGCAGAAATCAAACTGACTACATCTGTGGAATGAGGTAATGGGGGAACCTTAGTAGCATCCATCAGAATACGACCAAGGATAAGCTGTGGAACAGATTAATTACTCATGTGTATGTTCAAATTGAAGCTGCAGAAAAGTAGAACAAGTCTGGACCTAAAAGCCAGAGCACAATCTTAAGTATCTCACTGCCATCAATTTGATGCCAACCTACAGTAACCTGACACAGGACAGGGTAGAAGAGCCCCTGTAAGTTTCTGAGACTAAAGGCCCAGTCTTACTCCTGAAGAGAAGCTTGCGGTTTCAAACTGCTGATCTTGCCATTAGTAGCTCAATGTGTAACCACTAAGCCACCAGGGCTCATCTAACCCTGAGTCTACCCCACTGTCATTTAAACACCATCTTCAGAATGTATTTGACACATGGAATGCAAATGACTGAAGATCAGATGATTTGTTGCATGATATAAAGAAAATCATATATGAATACACGAACAAAATAATTTAAAAAACCTGAAAGAAAGGAAAAAAAAAACGAAGCATGTTAGAACAGACTCTAAAACTTTTTATCGAATATCAGCAAATCAACTGAAATGAAATCAACTAAAAAATTGAATCAACTGGGAAAAAAAGATAAGCTAAAAGATCTAAACAGAAGATTCAAAAGACAGTTCAAGAAGGCAAAATCTTTTTTAAAATATAGTTTTATTTGAGATATGATGATCGCAAATCATATCCCCATTCTGAAAATGTAGAAATGCTCATTTAAAACAAATATTTACACATGGGAAGTGATAACTATAATCAAGAGAATACACATATTTATCTTTCGCCTTTTTATGATATACAAATATCAGAAGAAAATTAGTGAGATATACAGATTACTTTGCTTTGATTTGAATATTTTATTGTGCATTAAGTGGAAGTTTACCCAGCAAATTAGTATTCATTTTTATAATTTATACACAAAATATTCTGTGATTTTGGTTGCAATCACTGGAATGTGTGAGTACTCTCCTCATTTTCTCCCTGGGATTCTCATTTCCAGTCATCAGATTTCCCTACCCCTTCCTGCCTTCGCACCTTATTTTTGGGAAGGTGTTTTCTTTTGATCTCTTGTAATGGATGGCTCAAAGAAATAAATTCCTCGTGAGTGTTGTTTATTTTACATATCCAGCTATTATTTAGTTCAGAGGTGATTTCCAAGAGTCACTTCCATTTCCAAATTAGAAAAGTAACAGTGTAATAATCTCAGGGTTTCTTCCATTTTTTTATCAGATCAATAAATCTACTATTTTTTAAAATTTTGGTTCTTTTTTTGTTTTGTTTTTTTCTTCTTTTAAATTTTGTTTGTCAGTGGCTTTTTTGTTTGTTAGCATGTCGGTGTTGCTGGCAACATCGCCATGTTCTTATGTGCCACTTTGGTGCTGTCGAAACCATCCACAATTTTATGCACATATTAGTATCTCTGCAGGATAGGCTGAATAAACAATGTGAGAAGAAAATAACAGGACCAATGGTCCTGGAGGGACATGAGAATGTGGGAGGTGGGGGAAGGGAGGAGATGTTGGCCAACCCAGGGACAAGGGAACCGTCAGTGGTTCAAAACCAGTGGCAGGGAGGGGATGGGAAGACTGGCAGGGAGTGACCAAGGGCAATATAACTGAAAGGAATTACTGAAACCAGAATGAAGACTGGGACAGGAGGAAAGCATAAGGAAATAGAGGAAAAGAGGAGGAGGCTAAGGACAAACATAGAGGCCTAAATACAGACATGTACATATGTAAACATATTTATGATTATGGGAGAAATAGACCTATGTGCATATATTTATAGGTTTAGTAGTAGGGTAGCAGGTAGACATTGGGTCTCCTCCCACGTATTCCCTTATACAAGAGCATTTTGCTCAGCTAAACGGTCCTTTCATGATACCCACCTTCCCAACATGATTGCTGAAGACAAACATGTGCATAAGCAAACGTGGTGAAGAAAGGTGATGGTGCCCAGCTATCAAAAGATATACCGTCTGGGGTCTTAAAGGCTTGAAGGCAAACAAACAGCCATCTAGATCAGAAGCAACGAATCCCACAGTAAAGAAGCACACAAGCCTGTGTGATCACGAGGGGCTGAAGGGATCAGGTAGCAGACACCAAAGAATAAAAACCATCATTGTGTGATGGTTTATATGGTTCCCCATATAAACACTGAAGACGAATGTGTGCATAAGTAAGT
>NW_022107407.1:15098879-15147607 GCF_000313985.2 Echinops telfairi | reverse complement strand
TAAGATAAAATAATAATTTATAAATTATCAAGGGTTCATGAGGGAGGGGGGAGGGGGGAGGGAGGGGAAAAATGAGGAGTTGATGCCAGGGGCTTAAGTGGAGAGAAAGTGTTTTGAGAATGATAAAGGCAATGAATGTACAAATGTGCTTTACACAATTGATGTAAGTGTGGATTGTGATAAGAGTTGTATGAGCCCCAATAAAATGATTAAAAAAAAAAGAAAAAAAAGTTTGAGTTTTTTTTTATAATTCCTCCCAATCTAATATTGTAAATAGTATTATTGCCCTAAATTTCTTTTCAGAGTACTTTTTGTTAGTGTAGAAAATTCCAACTGAATTTTAAAATTCATTTTGCTGAAGCAGTCTATTGGTTCTAGTAATTTTCCCGTGGAGTGTCTGGAGTTTTCCATGTATAGGATCATGCATTCTGTGAATATGTATAGTTTTGCCTCATCCTTACTAATTTGAATACCTTTTATTTCCCTTGCCTAATAGCTCTATCTAGAACTTCTAATATAATATTGATTAAGAGCGGGCATAAAGACATCCTTGTCTTATTGCCATTCTCAAGGGAAATGTTTTCAGTCTTTCCAGTGAGAGTTTTGTAGACTATTAGTGTTCTAAAAATGGCCTTAATAACATTGAGGCTTTTCCAATCAGAGAGCTGAAAAATAAGATGAGTTTTTTTATGCTATTAACTACAACAGTTTTAAAATACCTAATTCAAAATCAAATTCTCTCAGGTGGTCTCAAAAAGACAAAAATTTATCTAAACTTTTAATGTACAAGATTGATCTACAAAAGTTCCAGTTCAAACGTTTTTAAAAATATACACATGTTCTTCTTGAACAGATTTCTTAGATAAAATGATTTATATCTTTTTCTTGGAAGTACTGTAAAAAAGCTTTCCATAATCAGCTTAGTATTCATTGAGTTAATATAATTTGTTTGGTTTCTATTAACTAATTAATTTAATACATTTATATGGGTATCCATTTCTCAAAATGTTATGACTGCTTCTTTCAATGGTTAAGAAGCAGTTTTGACACTAAACATCATAAGATTTGTTTCTATGAAAATAATACAAGGATTTGACCCATTTTATTAAAGATACTTCAGTTATTTGCACAGTTCAAGCAATAAAAAGAACATTAAAATATTGTCTTTTAGTATCTTAGACAAGTTTAAGCACAAACTTTATATTGAATTGGATTTTTAATTTTTTTCAAGAATAGTTCCATGATCCAAGGCATATTAAAGTCTCTGTGAAATAATCAAAGATGCAGTCAGTGGCCACAAATAAACCTGTCTTCACTATCCACATTTTCCTTTACTTCACTTTAAATTAATTCTAATATCTTATCAATTTTTATGTTCAATGATGGAAGCAGCCCTGAATTAATTAATTCAACCTCAATTTTTAGTTCATGCCAAGGGAAATGTGCACCCAAATTTATGAATTAGTTTCATATCTAAACATCTGTCATGTAACACTTGAGGCTAAGCTTTTTTCTATTTCTTCTAATATTGTAAGTTTAACACTAGTGAAAACTTTTCTTCTTTAAGAGCAGTTCATAGGTGCACATTTTGAAGACTTTAAATTAAAATGCTTTAAATATTGTGAAATCTCAGGATTTTAAAAATGTTATCTAATTTAATTAAGAAATTAAATTCATTTGAAACAAGTATAACTAAGATATTGTGGGTTCTGGTCCAGACAACTGTAATAAAGCTAATATCACAATAAACACACTATAGTCGATTAAGTGTGCAGTGTTGTTGTTGGATACCATTGAATCAGCTTCAACCCAACGCCATCCTATGTAAAACAGAGGTCAACATTGCCTGTCACAATAGCTAGGGTTGCACCCAATGTTGTAGCCACTGTCAGATCATCTCCAGAGGCCTTCCTCTTTTTCATTGATCTTCATTACCAAAATGATGTCCTTCTCCAGAGACTGGTCTTTCCTTTCAACATGTTCAAAGGACAGAAAACCAAGTTTTACTATCCTTGCATTACCAAAAAATACATATTGAAATATCTCAAGATTTACCCAAATATGGCACAGAGACACAAAATGAGCACATGCTGTTGGAAAGATAGCACTGTTAGATAAGCTTGATAGAAGGTTGTCACATACTGCCAATTTTTAAAAAAAATTGCAGTATCTACTAAGGACAATAAAGTGAAGTATGCTTGCATTCACCATGAGTGTTTTTATTATTTATGGTATTTACCACTGTATGGCACTATAATATGTTTAGTCATATGAAACCAATAGTCATTGAGCAGATTCTGGCTGATAGTGCCTTCTCGACTTACAGTACAGAGTAGAAATTGCTGACATAATGTTTCTATTTATGCAAATAGACAGTGAAACCTGTTTTCAATGGAAGAGCTGTTGGCTTGAATAACTGATCTTTTAGCTAGCAGCCAAGCTCTTAACCACTGTATCACTCTCAAAACCAAACTCACGGTCAGCCCATCAGTGCTGCCTCAAAGTGACCTCTATAGGGTAGGGCAGAGTGCTCCGAGAGCTTCTGAGACTGTAACTCTTTGTAGGAGTAGAAAGCCTGTCCTTGTCCTTCTTCCACGGAGCATCTGGTGGCTTCCACCCGCGGGTCTTTCAGATCCCAATGCAACTTAATCACAAAGATTCCTTATTTTACATAATACACTAGTATGTAAATGATGGGATCTTTGTTTACTCGTCTTTGTTCCCAACACCCGACTGGACATTTAATAAAGCGATTAGGTGATTGCTGTAGAGTGAATTTCTTAAGATGGCCCTTCTAGCCACAGTCCTTCATTTGGTGAAATATTATGACTTCTAACCTCTATGCCTGTGACTATGGCCCCATTTTGAAGGGAGCTGTTTGTTGTGTAAGTGAAGCAGGATTAAGGTAAGATAAGTCTATCTTCCTTACGAGGGGGTGTGACTCAAGTCACCAGCCTTACTTTCCTTGCGGATGAGGCCTGCAAAGTAGGTGTCATCTTAGATACCTGTGGGAAAACAAGAACCAACTTCATATTTTAAGCTGCTGTCTTTTAGAAAGACTATCAGCTTCTGGCTTAATTAATAAAAAGCAAAACTGCTGGAGACCATATCTGACCCATATAACAAATCAGTCACAAACAATGTCTTCAGTTTGACTTTGTGACAATATGAGGTTGAAAACACATTTCTGTTTGTGCTCTGGAAGTGGTCAAAATGCTGTCACCTTGACACCCTTCTCGATTGAGAATACACAGCAGACTAGTTCTTGTGTTAAATCATCCTGATGTGCACCCGTCAGATGCTCCTTACTGCTCTAAAAGACCCCTGGCCCAGGACTAGGGGCCGTTTGATGATGTGATCTTGTGGGCTCCTTTGCTTGGCTAATCAAGTGAGCCTCTTTTCTTTCACTTTCAGCTATTTTGCATGTCTGTAGCTATGCCAGGGAGTCCTCTTGGTGTAGGGGGTACACTAGCAAATGCTTAATAGCCATTGCTGAGGGAAGAAATGACTGCAGAGAAGAAAACCAAAGGAAAGAAAAATGTAGCAAGTTTGTATAATTATGTTGAGTAGAAAGTATTCAAATCAAACAATTGAGTTTAAAGAGTAGAAAATAAAGGGGACACTGGTTATTTTTCATTGTTATTAAGTGCCATTAAATGAGTTCTGGCTTATAACCACTCTATGTGGTGTGGTGGGTTATATGTCTGGCTGCTAACCACAAAGTCAACGGTTCAAAACCATCGGCCACTCTGCTGAAGAAAGACGAGGCTTTCTAGTCCTTTAAAGAGTTACCCACTCAGAAATCTACTGCTCTGTTTAATTGGACCATTGTGAGTCATAATTGACTCAAGGACAGTGAATGTTGTTGTACAAGGATGCGCCCCCACCCCCCAAAAATACAGAATTTCTCTGGGAGGAGTAAAACGTTCATAATGAGCATTTTTCCCACTTGGGAAGCATCGAACAGCTTGCTCTAAGTTAGTGCACCCAGTGGTGTCACTTGGAAAGGTTCTCTCTGGTCACAGTGAACTTTTTCATAAAAGCACTTTCACTCAATGTTGTAGTTATGTAATCTGTTGTTAATTTGGGACATGAGAGGATTAAGAGTGAAGAGGTGGAGCCTTGTCTGTCAATCGGATCATGGCCAATGAGGCCTCTGTGTGGGCATGGCCTTTTCCTGAGAATTCTGGGAACTCCTGTATTTTCTTCCTTGAAGGTAGGAGACACTCTCTCAGTCTCCCTTGGAGACGTTCTACTGACAAGATACATGGTGCACTGCCCAGGAGCTGGAGAAGCCACATGAACCTACCCTGATGCAACTAGAACTCTGGAACTGGAGAAGCCATGTGGAGACCCCTGCCAGAGCTGAGATACTTACAAAGCCACAGATCCACAAGAATTTCTACTCACTAGCCTGTGATCCTTCTGCATTCATCACCATTGCATGTATTTTGTGAGTCTGAAGAAGACTTTATAGATTGGTACCAGACATGTGGGCTTATATTGAATATATGGGCTTAGACTAGGCTTGGTTGGAATGCCTTCTTAATACGCAATTACCCTTTATGTAAAACTTTCTCTTATACACCTATGAGTTTTTATGGATTTGTTTTGCTGGTCTACCCGGACCAATACACTCACACCCCTTTTTGTTTTTAATTAATCATGTTTAATTGATGGGGTTTTCAGATAAACTATGTAATCCATTTCAAGTATGACCATTTAAAAAACCTTTTCTGCTTATTTTTTTTCTTTTTTTTTTTTGTTTAGTTTTTTGTTTATTGAAAAATTTATATAATTTTTAAAGATAAAAAATCAACATTTTTCTTTATGAATTCAATGAGCTGCTAGCTAACAGGCAATAATCAAGCAAAGGATTTTGCTTCTGGCTGATGACACTAATGTTGGAAAATAAGTTAAGGTGTTTTGAGGCTTTTGACAGTGTTATTGGTTGGAAGATCCAATCAATATTCAAAGATAGGGAGCAGTGCCGATGTTCGCGGAGCAACACTATTTATTTTTTGCTTTGAGTAGGGTAGGTTTTGATAACACTAATAGAGCAAAGTGGTGGCAGGAAGTTTTGGAAAGATGGATTTAAATGGCTCTGGGATTTGAGTTTTTGTTTGCCTGCGTGACGGAATGCGTGAATGTTTTGTGCTTTTGAAGGAAAGCATCTCAGGAAGCTGTGCATAAGGTTTTCAGCGGCTCCTTCCTCCAAAGTGGGGAGCTGAGTCCTTCCTTGATGTCTGTTCTTAGTCTGAAAACTCCACTGAAACCGGTCACTTTGGGTGACCCTGCTGGCATTTGAAATACCAGTGAAATCACTCTCAGCATCACACACCAGCCACTACTACAGTATGACAAACTAACAGACCAATAGACCTCGTGCTTGGTAAACTTAGGGGGTAATGAAAAAGAGGAAGGCCCTCAATGAGATGGATTGACACAGTGGCTGCAATAATGGGTTCTGGCATAAAAACAACTGTGAGGATGGTTTCATTCTGTTGTGCCACAATGGATCGGAACAGACTCTGGGGCACCTACCAACAACCACTTAAGTGAAGTGCACCACTGAAGAAGTGCAGCTGTGGTCCTGGAACTGGTCGACCAACAGGAAGCTTCCCCTTGTCTTCCAGGAAGCTGTTTGCCGACACATTCCAGTCCTATTGGTCAACACTTGGAGCAGATTCCAAAATGTTTGGTGAAGATCATGGGGGTGATGAAAGATGATGTTAATAGTGTTTAAAAACACAGCATCCATGTGTGGCAGGCAATATCTCTGGACCTCACTCAGCTGTTTTGAAATTTTTAAAACATCGATAAAAATATTAAAAATGAAAAGCCACTTAAATGACAAAAGTGCAGTGAAATTTCTTGTCTACTCCGCCACCAGCTATCTGAATAATATAAGTCAAAGGGAAGGAATAAAGGAAAATTGGGGCATAGAATTTAAAGAACTATGATGCAATATATGCTCATAAACATATATGATGAATATGTTTGCCTGATAGGGGTCATTTTTTAACATTGTTTCCAACTCTTTTTTTGTTTCTTTGATTTTTGTTTTTAATTATTTTATTGTGGGCTCGTACAATTCTTATCACAATCCATCCATCCATCCATTGTGTCAAGCACATATGTACATTTGTTGCCCTCATCATTCTCAAAACATTTGCCTTCTACTTTAGCCCTTAATATCAGTTGCTCATTTCCCCCCTCCCTTCCCCCTCCCCTCCCTCATGAACCCTTCATAATTCATAAATTATTATAGTTTTGTCATAAGTTACACTGTCCAACATCTCCCCCCGCCCTCTTCTCTGCTGTCCATCTCCCAGGGAGGAGGCAATATGCAGATTCTTGTAATTGGTTCCCCCCTTCTACCCCACATTCCCTTCACCCTCCAGGCATTGCCCTTCTCACCACTGGTCCTGAAGGAGTCATCTGTCCTGGATTCCCTGTGTTTCTAGTTGCTATCTGTACCAATGTACATCCTCTGGTCTAGCCAGATTTGTAAGGTTGAATTGGGATCATGGTAGTGGGGGGTGATGGCTAGGAAGCATTTAAGAACTAGATGAAAGTTATATATTTCATCGTTGCTGCCCTGCACCCTGATTGGTTCATCTCCTCCCCACAACCCTTCAGTAAGGGGGTGTCCAGTTGCTTACCGATGGGCTTTGAGTCTCCACTCTGCACTCACCCACCTTTACAATGATATGATTTTTTGTTCTTTGATGCTTGATAACTGATCCCTTCGACAGCTTGTGGTCACACAGGCTGGTGTGCTTCTTCCATGTGGGCTTTGTTGCTTCTGAGCTAGTTGACCTCTTGTTTATCTTCAAGCCTTTAAGACCCCAGACGCTATATCTTTTGATAGCCAGGCACCATCAGCTTTCTTCACTATATTTGCTTATGCACACATTTATCTTCAGTGATTGTGTCAGTAAAGAGGGCACCCAGTGACACCTCATTTTTTGTAATGGCCAATCTAAGAAAACAGTATGGGAAAAACATGGAGAAAAAGCATGTATGACTGGGTTTCTCTTTCCAAAAAAAGGTGAAATGTCAATTGATGACAAACCTCATTCTGGATGTCTATCAAGTTCCAGAACGAACAAAGATGTTGACTCCTAGTGCTCAACTTGTAGTGCATTTGGAGGTCATTCCACCAGGTCAGACTGTTAATCAAGCTTCCCACTTAGAGGGTCTGAAAAGGTTATGTGACAGTGTGCAACAAAAAAGGACTGATTTGTGCAGATGGGGACTGGTCTTGCCAGTACGACAATGCACCTGCTCACACAGCCATCTCAGTGTACCAGTTTTTGGCAAAAACCAGAATGTTTCTCTTGCTCCACTCACCTTACTCACCTGAGCTCATTCCATGTGACTTCTTTTTGTTTCCATGAATGAATAGGAACATGAAAGGGCAGTGATTTCATGATGTAAAAGAGGTGAAGAAAAAAAGGAGGGAGGTGCTGTCAGCCCTGCACGCAAATGAATTTGAAAACTGTTTCTGAGAATGGAATCACAGATTTGACAAATGTATGAAGTGTAATGGAGATTACTTTGAAGGTGATAAGGTTGTTTTGTAAAATAAAAAAATTAAATACACAGCTTTTGAAAAAAAATGCGGTCTTTTTTGGGGGGTAGCCCCTAGTATGCTATGCTTCTATAGCACAAAATACTTAGGTTCTAAGCATTTCTCACAACAGTTATACTTGAGCCCATTGAGGCGACTACCTGTCAACTCAGCTCCTTGAAGGTCTTCTTTTTTCACTGAGCTTCTGCTTCACAAAGCGTGACCTTGGACTTTACGCAGTTCTTTTTCAAGACTTTCTCTCCTGATTACAGGCTCCAAGTACATGAAATTAATTTTCACCATCTTAAATTCTGAGGCGCATACTAGCTATGCTTATTTCAGGAAAAATTGGTTTGTTCTTTTGGCAAACACTAGTATTTTAAATAACCTTACTAGTGCCGTAATTCAAGTACATCAGCCTTCCTGAGCTTTCTTTATTCATTGTCTAATTTTCATATGAAGATGGGGTGATTGAAAATATCACGGATCAGACACTCCTTAGTATTCAACGTTTGATTTCTTTATTTTTGCTTCCATGGGCATTGATTGTAGATTGCAGCAAGATGAAATCTGTGATAGCGTCAATCTTTTCTTCTTTTATTATGAAAATTATCTATTGATCCAATTGTGAAGATTTTTATATCTATTTATTTACATTGAGTTATAACTCAAACTGAAGGTTATAATCCCAGATCTTCATCAGCAAGTGTTCCAAGTCATATTCGATTTCATAAAGCAAGATTGTGTCATCTGTACATCACAGGTTAATAAGCCTTCTTTCAATAATGAGGTCACATTTTCATCATATAGTTTGGTTCCTTAGATTTTTTTTCTCAACAGTGACCTTTTATTATTTTAAACTATGCAATATTCCCTTGTTCTGTTTCAACAACTGCCTCTGGGTCTGTGCACGAGCACAATTCATTGTCCTGGAATTCCTGTTCTTCTCAATAGTAGCCATAGTTTCTTGGATCCACATAATTTAATGTCTTTACATAGTCAATGAAACACATATAAACATCTTTCTGGTGTTTCCTGCTTTGAGCAAATTTCCATATTTCTGGATCTTGTTTGATTTTCTGAAAGCTTTCAATTGAAGTACTGCTGCAAACATTATTGAATGAGCTTCAGCAACATTTTACTTGCACGTGATATTAATGATATTGCTCAATAATTTCCACATGTATGCATCTCTTGCAGTCAGTTACTACTTACGGCTTCTGGTGATGGTGATTCCCAAGAGCACTGTGCATTCTCCTTGAACAAGCAGCCCACCTTCACTCAAGCCCAGCTCACCTGGAGGTGAAGAAGTGAGTTCCAGCAGATCTTGAGCAGTGGAGTGGTTAATTTGTTTTAGAAAAGTGGTTATTCACAATGAAGCAAAAGGATTTAAAGTAGGAAATGTTTGAGAATGTTATAGGAGATATTTTGCTAGCAATAATTTGATGAAATTATGTATCTAGTAGATGTTTAGGAATCAAACACAAAGGACTCTACTTAAACCATACAACCCAATTCTAATCAATAATCAATGGATGTTCTTCTAGCTCCTTAATGTGAAAATAAATCACCTTTCTATTTCTGCTGTTGTTAACTACTCTGAAATTGGCCCCAGATGTATAAGAACCCACACTGTGATGCATACACATTGAATTGGCTGTCTCTCAGAAATCTATTATTACCAGGCCTTTCCCCCTAGTTTGGCTTTATCTCAAGCTCTGTTCAAACCTGTGTAACATTACAGCAACACATCAGCCTCCAACGACACACTGCTGATGGCTGTACATGAAGTGGGCTGGTGGGGAATGGAACTCAGCTTTTCTACATGAACGGTGAGAATTCTACCAGTGAATCATCACTTCTCTCGTTTTAAATTGGGAGAAAACTGAGATAGCATTTACTAACTTTTCTAGTAAATGAATCAATGTTTCACATCAAATATAGACATTCTGTTCTCAAAAGAAGGCATTTTGCTTTATTAGTTTATTTATACTTACAACTGTATGCTTCACTGTGCCTCTCAGTGCAATGAGAGGAAGGAAAACCCTATAGTAGCAAATGCATAAGATTTAGAAAGCTGATTGATATGAAATGAATATTTAGTTTCAGTAAAAGCAAGACATTTTTTCTTTTGTGCTCTTTTAATTTCACAGTGTCTGATAATTCACTACATTTTAGAACACCTTTATTCAAAAATGGCATAGCAGATTAAAAAAATACTATGAAAGAGACAATTATTGTAACACCTGGTAAGCTTTAATTAAACAGTTTCCAAATCACCACCATAACTATAATCAGATATAGTAGGTCTTCTTTACCTTCCATTTGAAATACAGACAGCATTATCATTTTAATAATAAGGGGCAAGAATACATTTTCATTTCAGCTAACCTTTTCTATGTAATTATTAAATGTAGAGGTACTTATAAAAGTACTTAAAATAAGTCATTTTCAGGATGACAAATGTTCTCATATTTTTAGTTCTCAAAATGCTAAGGAATTGAACCTTATTCACATTCAAATAACTTACTATTCCTCAACATAATGAATGGAAATGGAAATTAATTAATTAATTATACTCTGTCTCTCACCATTAATGATCTTTTCACCCTCAAACTAGAACGGTGTCCAGGTCTAAACTTGTTATATTATCTTATTTTAAAAATTCTTATTACATATTTCTCTTAAAGTAACAACACATATTTTTTAAAATTAGATATTATGTGCGTCTATATGTATATATACACACCACACACACAAAAATAACAAAGTATTTTACAAAAATTAAGTTATATAAAATGTAGTTATATAGATATCACTTAAATAGCTAAAAATATTCTATTTCACCCACACTCTACCTCTTAACACTTTCTTATTTCCAGATGGTTGATTATAGTAACAGGTAGAATTGGACTTTAAATGTCCCTCCAATTTAAGAATAAAAGAGTTGCTCTCCCGAGACAAGAGATTCTTAAACATTTTCTTTGTGTATTGTGGTTAAAAAAACAAAAACAACTCTCCCTTGTAGAAATAAATGTATTAAACAACTTTGTTAAAATTAATCTCTGATCAGATTGGGAAACATTTCATTTTGTTTTACTTTGTATCAATTCACACACAGAAATCTACCCTTAAGTGCTTTTAGAATTCAGAACTAATTTATGTATTACAAGAACCTTTGTGCTGTAATCAGACATGTCACTCTCCCTGAGCTGTAGCTTCAGTGCTGTCCTCTGAAGTAAAATCTTCTTGGGTGAAGGGGGACTGTTCACATACTCAAGTGCTCCCTCAATGCAAGGACACTTTGTTCTATTAAACTGGCATTCCACGATGCTCACCTTACCCACATGATTGCTGAAGACAAAGCGGGTGCATAAGCAAATGTGGTGAAAAAAGCTAATGGTGCCTGGCTATCAAAAGATATAGTGTCTGGAGTCTTAAAGGCTAGAAGATAAACATGCGGCCATCTAGCTGAGAAGCAACAAAGCCCACATGGAAGAAGCACACCAGCCTGTGTGATCAGGAACTGTCGATGGGATCAAGTATCAGGCATCAAAGAACAAAAAAATCAAATCATTGTGAATGAGGGGGAGTGAGGAGTGGAAACCCAAATCCCATTTATTGGCAACTGGACATCCCCTTACAGAAGGTTTGCGGGGAGATGAGCCAGTCAGGGTGCAGTATAGCACCTATGACACATATAACTTTCCTCTGCTTCTTTAATGCTCCACCCCCACTGTAATGATCCCAGTCTACCTTAAAAATCTGGCTAGACCAGAGGATGTGCACTGGTACAGATAGGAACTGGAAACACAGGGAATTCAGAACAGATTAACCCCTCAGGACCAATAATGAGAGTAAGAAGAAGGTGGGGGAGAAAGGGAGAACTGATCACAAGGATCTATTTATAACCCCCACCCTGGGAGTGGACAACAGAAAAGTTGGTAAAGGGAGACGTCAGAAAATGAAAAACATGACAAAATAATAATGATCTACAAATTATTGAGTGTTTGTGAGTGGGGGAGGGGAGGGAGGGAAAAAATGAGGAGCTGATACCAAGGGCTCAAGTAGAAAGAAAATGTTTTGAAAACAGTGATGGCAACAAATGTACAAATGTGCTTGAAACAATGGATGGATGGATGGATTGTGATAATAGTTGTACGAGCCCCTGATAACATAATTTATAAAAGAAAAAGAACCTTTATCCTGAGAAAATAATAAGGGATTGTTCTGTGTTAGGATTATGGGTACTTGTAAAGCTAATCCCTAAAGATTTTATACTTGGGTGCTCTGTTAAATGACATCATTTAAATTTAAAATTCCAATTATATGGCTACCATACAGAAATATGATTTATTATTAATAATAAACAAGCTGATGCTTTAAATTTACCTACTAGCGCCCAGAGGATAGGTCTGTTGGTTTACTTCCATAAGATTATAGCCAGGTAAACTTCCAGGAGCTATTCTACTCTGAATCAAATTCTACTCTGGGAACTTCCATGAAGTAAAAAAAATTTTGTTCTAGTTTGCAAAGCTACTAAACTCATTTATTTCTTTTAGCAGATTTTTTTCTAAATACTCTAGGAAATTTTACACAATTATAGCATCTGTGACTCCAGAAGTAAAGCAGTTCTTTTCTTTGTCTCTTTTTTATTAACCTTAAATGTTGAGTTGCAAGGTGGATAGTGCAAATCCACCAATAGCTCTGTGGGAGAAAGATAAGCCTATCTGCTCCCTTTAGGATCTCCAACCTTGGAATCACAGAGTCTGAAGGAACCTGTCAATTTAGGGCCCTGAATAAAGGGTGAGTCCAAATGTATTGCTACTGAGTTTCTAGTTCAGACATCCATGGATTTATTCCCATCAAAATGTGTTTAAATATGTCTCTGCAAGCATGGGAGAAATTCAGGCAAGTTCTTTCAGCACTACACTTAGCTTAGCTGCCAGATAATTAGTGTTGGATGTCAAAGACTGTCATGATAATTTCACTAGAAAATCTTACCCAATCCACCCGACAGGCCTGATCTTGATCTTTGACACTAATTTTTGTTCCACTCCCCAAACATATAAAGAGAATAAATTTTGAGATCCTCAGGAGTGAAAGATACAATGCCATTTTGATATTGTATCAACTGAGCGGCTCATACTTCTCCAGAGGAAACTTAGAGAGCTGGAAGCACAAGTGTGTGGAGCTGGATGGAAGAGATATCAAGAAGCAGTAGCTTCACAGTTTGAAACTTTTTAAAAATAAAGGTTTCTCTAATTTTATAGCAATGTACTTTACACTAACTCTGTTACACTGTCAAATAGGTGTAGTGAGAGTGGACATGAATGGTTCCTTCCATGTGTTGGGGGAGAAACTTATTATCTTCCAGCAGCAAGTGTGATGTTATATTTTGGAGTTTTTCATATAAATCTTTTAGGACGTTTAGTAAGTGTCCTTGTTTGCTGTTTGTTTTTGAGTGGGCATTAATTATTTTAAAACATCTTTCTGCATCTTTTGAAAAGGCTGTGTGGTTTGTTTTTTATAAATATTTTAATATGGTGAAAAAGTTCCAGCGATGGGCTATACATTGGGCTGCTGTCAAGTCCACAGTCCAGCACAGCAGCCAGTTCACTGCACTAGAGAAGGGGAGACTCTGCTCCTCTAAAGATTTACTGTCTAGAAACCCAATGGGCTAGTGCTAGTCTGTTCGATTGGTTCACTATGATTCAAAATCGATTCCATGGCAGCTGGATTTTTTTTAATATGGCAAATTCCATTGATTTAATTTTCATTGTTGAACTAATGTGATATACTGTTCATACTTTGCTGAATTCAATTTGCAAACATTTTGTTAAGGATTTTGGCGTCTATCTTTGGTAAGAAAATGTGTAGTCTGAACGATATTGGTCTATGGTATTCTTTCATATCAGGGTAAACCTAACCCAACAGTGAATTGGAAATTTGTCGCTTTTCTCCTGTTTTATTTTTTTAAGAGTTCCTGAAATATTTGATAGAAATTATCTATCGATTCTTCTGGGCGTTGATTTTTTTTCGTTAATAGTTCTCAATACTCAGCCCCACAGAATTGTTCTGCTTTGGTCTCTTCCGCTGTGTCCTCTGTGTCCACCACACACTGAGACACAAGTTCTTTTAGGGCTCTATTGCCCACCCCGTGACTGGGAAAATCTCTCCAATAAGGAATTGGGCAATAGAGTTGCCTATTATCTACAAACTAAAACTTTTGCTTTATGCATATATTTTTTGTGTCCCACAACTCTTCTGCAGTTCATCCGTTAAGATGCTTTAATTCTTCTGTAATAGTTCAACACATCATTTTCTGAAATCAACTTCTTCAGACTATCATTGCATATGGTAGGGCTAGTTTATCCTGTGCCTATTATCATACCTCTTGCTATGAGAAAATGAGTCCTTCCTGGAGGCAGTATGTGTGAAATCAGACCAACTGTGCACATAGGCTATTCTTGGAAGGCAAACCCATATTCTAAATAGATATCAGTCATGTGAAGACCTAATGTACTACTGACAAATTTGATCACTAGAAATCATTTCCTTTCATAAATAAATGTATGGATACTTTGACTTGAACTGTCTTGTGGAATCAGTCTAATTTTGATAAGCACTGAAATCTATGAGAGTTGAAGTGCGATGGGACTGCCTTGTTTTTCCAGTTCCCCTCTTTTCCCTGGATGGAATCTTACCACTATTTTATTTCTCTCTGTTAAGAATCCTTAGATACTTTAGTGGTGTAGTACTTACATGTTGGACTGAACACGACAAAGTCAGCAATTGAGAATCAGCCGCCAGCAGGAGAAAGATGGGCTTTTCTACTCCTGTCAAGAATTACAGCTTCAAAAACGCTGTCCTATGGGGATGGAGTCAGAATCTACTTGATGGCAGTGAGTTTAGTTGGTATTAAGGATATTACATCTTAAACTTGTAGAGAATATTATACGTTTTATTTTACAGAAATTGGAAAATAAAATACATCATTTTTATAATTTGCATTCTCACTACAATGATGTGAAATGGAAACAAAGATATGGGTAAAAATCCCTTTTGCTTGTACTTCCTGGAAATATTTCTGAATTTCATGTGCTTTCTTAATTGTGGTTGAAATTGGAGTGATTTTTCTATTCCATCTGCATCTTTTTCAGACAATTAGGTTGACGTTTTTTGTTGTTTAAGTTTAGGTTGTTTAGCAGAAAGTGTTTGAGTTTCCTTCTCTGAGACATGTGTGCTTTACATACATTACAGTTACACAGATTTTACCTTATTGTGCTGTTTTGTGTGTGAACTAGGGCTTAGATGTTGTCTCCCATGTTGATGAGTTACAGGAAACCTCAAAGAGTTGTGAACAGAAGAATCTGTGAGTTGAAGGAGAGACAAAGAGGTATAACAAAGCTAAGTGATGTGGAGCCCAGACCATCTAATCAGCTGATCAACCTTGGCATGGATCCAGGTTGAACTTTTTTGTTGTTGTTGCAAGCAAGCAACTAATGCTATACCTGTTTAGTCTCACAACTCAGTGAATTTAATTATATCCAGTTTTTTATTGGCAGGTCAGAGAATACAGTCACTTGATGTTTCAGGGTCAGCATATCAGTTTTATCTGAACTTAACAGCATACAGTTCTTTAACATATTTAAAAATAAGATTTTTTTTCAGATCCCTTGGAGTTTAACGAGAAGGTATCAGAGCACCTTTAGCACTCCAGTGGCATTCTCTCATACTCAATATCTCACTTGAAAATACACCATCTCATTTATCATGCAAGAATAATAAAATGTATAACACTAACAATAGCTACAACATTGAGTGCTTATTATTGGACACGCACTATACTAACAACTTCACATATATTAATTTTCACACACACAGACAAACTGACGTAGAATTGTTATCTCAGTTTTCAGTGGTAAGTACAGAAGTTTTTTTGTTTATTTGGTTTTTTTAGGACAGACGTTTTGATACATGGTTATAGAGCTACTAAGTGGAAACCCTAAAATTTGAATTACAGCCATCAAATGTTTATTCTTCATAGATAATAAAGTTGCCCCCATAGAAAATATTAGATACATAAATGAAAAATTATGTATAATATAATCAAAGAAAGATTTGCTTAGGTTCCTTCTACATAAGGTTAATAGGCAAAAAGAATAAAACAAATGCTTTTCTATAGCTTAACAATAGCAAAAAGGCCCAGAAAAATGTTTCCTTTTGTCTTTTCAGAAAGATAACACATATATTTAAAAGCCTAAAAGATGTCAAATGAACCCTGGTGTTGCAGCTGTTGAAAAACTTGGCAGCTAAGTGGAAGGCCAATGGCTTGAACCCAAGTGGGATTCCATGGAACAAAGGTGTCATGGTTTGTATCCATTAACATTACAGGCCCTGAAACACTGCAGGATATTCCTATTCTGTGTAATAGGTTTGTGTTGAGTCAAATTTGATTTCACTGCAATAAGTATGATTTGATTTAAAAAGATACTAGGGATAATTGTAGGGAAAAATAACAATTATTAGTCAAAGATATTAAATAATACCTAAATAAATGGATTACATGCTTTAGGTTTTTGAATATGATATACTAAGAAGAAAAGAGTCGTTAGGTGCACTGCAAATTGTTGCAACTCATAGCAATCTTCCCTACCAAAGAATGGCACATTCCCAGGTCTCATATCACCTTCTCTATGGTAGTTATGTTTCAGCCTGTCTTAGTCTCTCTGTTAACCCATCTTCTGATTTTCACTGACTTTCTGCTTAACCATGCATGACGTCTTCCTCCAGGGACTGGTCCCTCCTAAAAACATGTCCAAAGTATGTTCGACAAAGGCTAGCCATCCTTGCTTCTAAGGAGTATTCTAGATGAATGTGTTGGTCAGGGTAGACTAGAGAAACAAATTCATAGATATTCACATGTTATAAGAAAGAGTTTTATATACAAGAGATTGACAGGCAGAGACACTCACCACTATACTAACAGAGAACAAGAGCAATTGAGCATTGAGAAAACATCCCAGCCCAGTCTAGATCAAGTTCATAAGTCCAATATTAGCCCATATGTCCAACACCAGTCTATAAAATCCTCTTCAGACTCACGAAACACATGCAATGACGCTGAATGCAGGAAGATCACAGGCCCATGGGTTGGAAGTCTTGTGGATCCAGTGGAATTGGAAGCATCTCAGTGCTAGCATGGGTCTCCACATGATTCCTTCAGCTCCAAAACTATGACTGCCTCAGAGTAGCTTCATGTGGCTTCTCCTCAGAAATGTCTCTTAGGAAGTGAGCGAAAAGAGAGAGTGTCTCCTGCCTCCAAAGGGGAAAAATACAGGAGTTCCCAGAATCCTCAGGAGAAGACCATGCCCACACAGAGGCCTCAGTGGCTATGATCCAATTGACAGAATAGAGCCCACCCTTCACACTTAATCCTCTCAAGTCCCAAATTGACACTAGATTATGTAATTACCACAATGAACTTCTTTTAAGATAAAGCGATTTATCACTCCATGACATTTTCTCAAGCTTCCTTTCAAAATTTTGTTTAATTATTTTCTTTCAGTCACCTAAGCTTCTCTACATTCATGAGCAAGATTCAGTGGTGTAGGTAATGCTCTTCACTAGCCCTTTAGCTCAAATGCTTCATCATTTCATTTTGTTCTTCTTAAATCATTATTCCAGATTTGTATGATCATGAAAGATTGAAAATATGATAGATTAGGTCAAGTATACCTTCATTCTTAAAGGTATATCTTTGCTCTGTTACATGTTAAAGAGGTATTTTAGAACAAATTTGCCCAATAGATTATGGCATTTTATATGTTCAATGCTGCTTCCAGAATCACTTACTGTGAGTCTAAGGAAAATGGCATCCTTGATAAATTTAATTTTTCTCCATTTGTTGTGATGTTGTTTATTGTTCTAGTTGTGAGCATTTTTATTTAGTTCGAGGTGTTATCCATACTGAAGGCTATATTCTTTGATCATCATTGGTGAGAACTTCAAGTCCTCTCAGCAAATAACGTTGTGTCACCTGATTGTAATGTTCCTTCCTCTAGTCCTGATCCCTCCTTCTTTGAACTTTATTTGGTCTCAATTCATTTATTTGCTTAGTAAAAGTTTGAATGATATGATATACGGATACAACTATGACACAATAAACAATTTCTGTATCCCCCTTATTCTGTTTGAACAATTGCTTCTTTATCTATGTACAGGTTCCACATGTACACTATGTACAGGTTCCACATGAACACAATTAAGAGTTCTGGAATTCCAATTCTCCATGACTTTAACCATTTTTAAAAAAAATGTCCACACAGTTTATTTCTTTTACATAGTCAACTCAACAAAATGTAACATCTCTCTTTTATTCTCAGCTTTCAGCCAAGGTCCATCTGACATCAGCAATGATATCTCTCATTCTGTGTCTTTTCTGAATCCAGGTGAATTTCTGGCCACTCCCTTTTGTTGTCATACTGCATCTGATTTTGAATTATTTTCAGAAAAAAATTGTATTTGCATATATATGCATATTTGCATATTTGCATATTTCCATATATGGATGATATTGTTTGAAAATTTCCACATTCTGCTGCATCACCTTCCTTAGGTATAGACACAAATAGGAATCTCTTCTAGTCAGTTGGCCTTGGAGCTGTTTCCCAAATTTCCTGATATAGAGGAATGAGTATTTCCAGTGTTGCACAAATTAGCTAATATATTTCGCTTGACATTCCTTCCTTCAATTCCTGGAGTCTGTTTGTCACTAGTGCGTTCCATGTAGCTTGAGTGTCACCCTTTACTGCCTCAGTTCTGCATCACAGGGTACCGCTTGGTGCGGTTAGAGTATTTTTAGTCCGATGACACTGCCTCCCTTCTGTTGTTTTTGTTGCTTCTTCCATTGTTAAATATCTTACTCATAGTATTTCAGTATTTCAACTTGAGGCATGATTTGTTTCCTTTGGGTATATTAACGTGAGAAATACTGAGCATTTTATTTCCATTTTCTTTTCTGACTATATCTCAGCACATTTCTTTATAATATTTCACTTTGTCTTCTCCAGCTTCCTGTTGTAAGTCTCAGGTGTTGTGTTTTTATTTCCGTGCCATTTCTTCCAGTCTTGTGAGCTTCTCTCCACTCGGGTAAGGTTCATAGACTCATCTGACATCCTTTCCTCTTATCTTCTTTCTGTTGCGTTAATGGTCTGTTTCTTCATATCTGATGTTCATGATGTCATCCTACAACTCGTTTTGACTTTGGTTATTAGTGGAAAAAATGAGACTTATCAAAATGGACTTAATCATAGTTTTCAACACTAAAGTATATACATTTCAAAAGAGAGCTATTAGACAAACAAGATTCATAGACACAGAGAAAAATACTTGTATTTTCTTGTGTCCCCTCTGAGTACAGTTGATTCAGTAACTTAACTGGACATTAATTGCTGACATTTGAAGCAAGTGGTTGTGGGCACACAGAATTGCATCTAAGCATTTGACTGAAGATGTTTTAAACTGAGCTGCACATTATTTTACCTATTCAGACCTTATTCTGTAACATGTTTTCATACCACCTGCGCATCAGTCTATTTCACTATTTAAACCTAATAACAGTTTTCTTAGTATAGAACGCTTCAATGAAGCTTTGCATATGTCTCGGCTAAGTTGGTGCCTCTCCTCCTTAATAATACAGAACTCAGTAGTACCAGGATGTCATATTGATCCGTTCTATTTTCCACAATCTTTTAAAATAATCTGTTTTCTCTCTACTCTCCCTCCTTTGCTGAATTATATATAAACTCCATGATTTCATAACTGACTATTCACTTTGATTCACTCAGGAAATGCAGGTCAATAAATACTATTATATGCATGACTGAATACACCGTTTCTTATCCTGGCCTCCTCAAATTGGTGACTTGTAATCCATTCTACTTTTAATTGAGTGATTGTTCCAAAGCCATTGCTTTCAGTTCCAAGGTTTATAAAATGGTTACCTGCAAATCTTGTTCTCTAGTGGGGTGTTGGCTGCACAAGCCCTCATAGGAATCAGGATAAAAGTACTGTGCAAATTAAAGGTGGGTTAGGGTGAGGAGACTGTTTTCTGTGTATTCAAGATTGTCTAAAGATCCTGTTTCTCATGAGGTCTGTCTGCTGGTTAAAATGTGCAATGTAGCAGTGTTTTAGTATAGTAAACTATTTTTGCAAACATTTGAGCTTCTAGAGTTGTGCCAGTGTCCAGATGCATGATCCAAATCATTTTAGGATAAAAAGATAGAGGATCAAAACAGGGGCTCACATATTTTTCATTCAGGCTCTGCTTAACAACCTTGGCTTGCAGCTTTGGGACAGAGGCTAGAGCTACTTCATGTGGGTAGCTGCCACATGAAAATTGATGACAAGAGGCCTTGGGGATAGTGACTCCAAGAGACCTGATAAGCCACTTTGGGCTAGGACTGGGCTTTGGACCAGCAGGGCTACCTGTAGACTGGGAGTTTGCCCTGCTATGAAACCTTTGTCAAGAGTTCAAGTACAATTAACTCCTGGCCACTGAAGTACCAGTGCATCCACAAAGATCAGAAGCCCTATACCTACCATGAGTTCAGCAGCTTATCTGACTTCACCCAGCACTGCCACGTGTTGTAAGGCTTGCAACAAGAGCACCAACACAGTGCAGAACCAGTGCTCTGTGTGACAAGACCTCCAACTGGGGCCCTATGTCATCAGACACCAGTCCACCCACACAGGTGGGGAGCTCTATGAGTGCTGCTAATGCAGCAAGATCACCTAAGTCTGCTCCCACTTTCTATACCTGTGGACCATGTAGTCAAAAAGACATTCAATTAACAGTGCCCCTAATAAATCCATTATGGTGTATCCGAAAAACAAACAAAAATCTTATGCAGCCACTCATTACCATAATGGACTTTCGGAGGCACACACCTTTATCTGACCTAGTTACTGCATGCTGTGGCATCATAACCTGACACAGAACAGAGGGGAATGCTCCGGTGCCACTTTCCCTGGTGTGTTGTTTTGGCTATTGTCTAAATCCATCTCATTAAATATTCCTTCATTGTTGCTGACCCAACATTACCAAACATAATGTTTGTTTTCTAGAGATGGCATTTCCATACAAAGTGTGAAGTAAGCGAAGTATCCTTGATACTAAGGAGCCTTCTCAATACTCTTTCTCATGAGACTGACGGGTTTGTTCTTGTGATCGACCTCAGTGTATATAGTGTTTTTTGAAAACACATTAGAATTTAAATTCACCAATCTTTCTACCTTCCTTTCTCATTGCCTCACTTTCCCATGTTCAAGAGGCCATTGGAAAGACCAAGACGTGGATATGTGTACCTTATCATCAAAGTCATCTCTTTTCTTTTCAAAACATTAAAGAGGTCTTTTGTGGTAAATTTGTAATGCAATAATACATTATTTGATTTATTTACTGTTTCTTTCAATATTTTCTTCATTTATTGTGACGCCGTTTATGAGTTCACTTGTGAGGAGTTTTATTTTCCTCACATTGAGATGTGATCTATACTGATTGCTGTAGTACTTTAATGTCACCAATTTCCTTCAAGTCATTATCATTTTCTATAATAAAGTTGTGTTATCTGCATATAACAAGTTCATACAGATGTCATCCTCTTTGTAATCTAATTATATGAGGTCAGCATACAGATTGAATAAGCAAGGTGAAATACACAATCCGGCAACACATCTTTTTCAAACTTAAGCCATCCACCTTGGGCTAAGATTGAATTTGACTTACCTTCCTGTTTGAGAAGTCAAAGAAAGCCAAATGCCTTTTTAAAATATGCACTTTCTGTAGCTCTTTTTAACTGCTTTGTAACTCCCACCAAATGGCTGTGTAGAACTATGCAAATATAAGGTAAGTAAGGCTGGCTTATGAGGGTTGGAACCAAGTGAAAGAAATATGTTGAACCATAAAGTGAGGATAGGTCAGTTTTGTCTTTTCATTAGGCCTAAAATTGAGCCATGTCAAAACTGGTGGGCTTGTAAATATGGACAAATTTTGTAGAAAGTGATATGGCACTACCAGAAAAAACATAAATTTATATACCAACTACAAACTCTAGTAATGAATAAATTAAAGAATTCTACCCATGTCTTCAGTATGAAATAGATCAACATTCAATCAAGATGAAATGACAATTATTGATGATTAAGACACAAATATTAGGAATGAAGATGAAGGAAAAGCAGTTGGAATATATGTCCTTGGTGATAGAAAATAAGCTGGAGATCTCATGATAGAATTTGCAAACTTATCACAATGAATGCATCCATCAATTGTGTCGAGCACATTTGTACATTTGTTGCCCTCATCATTCTCAAAATATTTGCTTTCTACTTGAGCCCTTGGTATCAGCTCCTCATTTGTACGAGCCCCAAATAAAACGATTAAATTAAAAAAAAAAAGAACTTGCAAACTTAATGACTTGTTCATATCAAATACATTTTTTCAACAACAATCAAATACACTATGTCTGTGGGAATGGATAATGGAGAAGCTCAATATCGGCAGGCAAGGTGCTGACTGTGGAAGAGATCAATTGCACATATATATGTAAGTTCAAGTTCAAGAGCAAGAAGGTTAAAACAAGTCCATGAGAGCCAAAATACAGCCTACAGTCTATCCAACAAAATTTTGAGAACATCTCAAGAAAAGTTTTGACATATTGAAAACTAGTGAAAGAAGACCTGATGAGTTGTGGAAGGATAAGAAGATCATCATTCATGAAGAAAGCGAAAGGTCATTCAGAAGACAGGAAAGAAAGAAAATATCAAAGAGTATAACAGAAGAGACTGAACTTTTCTCTTAATCGTAAGGTAGCTAAAGCAAATAGAATAAACCAGGAAATTGGGAACACAGCTACTTGGCTAACAGATTGGGAAAGATCCATATTTATAATCATTCCAAAAAAGGTGACCCAACAAAATGATCAAATTATAGAAAAATATCATTAATATCACATGCTAGTAAAACTTTACTTAAGATCCTCTAACATTGGTTTCAACAGTGCACTGATAGGGAGCCAGACAGAGGTTCAAGCCACATTAAGAAAAAGACTTGGAACAAGGCATAACATTGCTGACATCAGATGAATCTTGGCTGAAAACAAATAATACTAGAGATATGTTTACTTGTGTAAACTATGCATAAGGATTTGATAATGTAGAACATAAGAAAGTATGGATAACCTTGAGAAGAATGAGAAATCCATCACACTTGTTTAGGTGGGATGTGTACATGGATCAAGGGGTACTTGTAGGGACAGAACAAAGGAATATTGCATAGTTTTAAATCTGGAATGGTATACATTGGGGTTGTATCCTTTCACCATACTTATTCAATCTTAATGCTGAGTAAATGATGAGGAAAACTGGGTAATATGAAGAATGAGGCATCAGGATTGGATGGAACTGTATCAAAAACCTGTGATATAAAGATGACCTTGCCTGCCGAAAGTAAGGAGGACTTGAAGAACTTGCTGATGAATACCAAGGATTTCAGCCCTCAGTATGGATTATAACTCAATGTAAAACAGACCCAAATCCTCACAACTGGACCAATAGGTAAGGTCATGGTCAATGGAGAAAGGAGTGAAGTTGTCAAGGACTTTGTTTTGCTTGGAGCCACAATCAGCGTTCATGGAAGCAGCACTCAGGCGATCAGGCAGCACATGACATTGGGTAAATCTGTGGAAAGTCTCTTTACATGGCTGAAAAGGAAGCATGTTACTCTGAGGACTAAGATGTGCCTGACGCAAGCCATGATATTTTCAAGTGCCTCATATACCCGTGAGCGGTGGACATTGAATAGGAAGACTGAAGAGGAATCAATGAATCTGAATTATGGTGTGAGCAAAGCATATTGAAAGTACCATGGACTCCAAAAAAGACCAAAAAACCCTGCCTTGGATGGAATACAGCCAGAGGCATCCTTAGAGGCAGGCATGGCAAGATGTGGTCTTACATATTTGGATATAGTGTCAGGAGAAACCAGACTCTAGCAAAGGATATCATGCTCAGTCAAGTAAAGGAACAATGAAAACAAGAAAGACCCTCAGGGTATGGATTGATACAGCGGCTGATACAATAGGATCAGGAATAGGAATACTTGTAAGGATGGCACAAAATCAGACAACGTCCTCTGGTTGTGTACTGGACTGAAGGGCACTTAACAGCAATAATGACAACAAGAACAAAACAACTGAATTGAAACGTCACACCACACCACAATATACAAATGGAAAGTGTACTACCAAACTTGTTTCATGAATCAACTGCAACTGTGAGACCTAAACCCGGCAAAGACAGCAACAGAATTGAAAATTACAGGCCAACATCGCTAATGTATATAGATGCCAAGATCGTCAATAAAAATCCCATCCAATGGAATTCAACAAATTAGCAAAAATACATCACAATAAAGTGATATTTATACCAAATATGCTAGGATAATTTAATATTAGAAAAACAATTACTGTAATGTATCACACGAACAAAGTAAAGGAGAATAACCATGTGATTTTATCAATTGCTGTAGAAAAGGCATTTGTTAAAACTTGATATCATTCCTGATAAAAACAATAAAATAGGTATAGAAGGGAAAAATTAAAAATGATAAAATATATATATGTGAAATCAATAACCTGCATCTGACTGAGTGGAAAGAAGTTGAAATAATTTCCTCTTCTCATGGGAACTAGACAAGGTTGCCTTTTACCACCACTTTAATATGATCCTGGAAGATTTAGCTAGAGCCATAAGAAATCAGAAAACTATTAAAGGTTTCCAAATAGCCATAGAAAATGTCTTCATTTTCAGAATACACAATCCTATAGGTAGAAAACCCCAAAGATTCAAGTACAAATTGCTCAACTAATTGAAACTTTGGCAGCATAGCAGATTATAATATCAACATACAGAAATTGAAACATTGTGGTACTAATTGAACAATACTGATTTCTATGATTGGACTATGGAATGATATGATATATGTATTAGCTCCCAATGAATAATGAATTTAAAAATTAAGAAATCAGATGTGTTCCTATATATTAAGCATAGTGATACTAAAAGAAATATCAAAAGAACAATGCCATTTATAATAACCACACAAAAATAAAATATTTAAAAATAAATCTTACCAGAGAAACCAAAGACTTAAAGAAAATTACAAAATGTCCTTCAAGTTACTGAAAAGAAAGTACACAAATGGAACAAGTTACTTTGTACCTCGATAGGAAGAATAAATATTGTGAAAATGTCATTATTATTTTTTTAGTTACGAATTCAATGCAATTCTAATCTAAATCCCACCACAATTCTTCAAATGTCACAGAAAAGGAATCATCAACATTATATGGAAAGGTAAGAATCCTCGGTTAAATCAAACAGTACAGAAATTAAAAACAAAGTAGGTGATCTTTCACTCACAGATCTCAAAAGTTATAATATAGCCATTGTAATCAAAACAGCCTTGAAGATCAATAGATTAGAATTGAAAACCCAAAAGTACAAGCAAACATCTATAAACACCTAATATTTAATAAAGCACTAAAACACATTATATGAATAAGAGATAGTCTTTTCAGCAAATGATGCTGGAAAAACTGGACTTTCTCCCGCAAAAGAATGAAGCAGGACCTATATCTCATCCCACATACAAAAACAAACTCCAGATGGATCAAAGACTTAAATATAAATCACATAATTATAAAGACCACAAAAGAAAAAAATGGAACAAACTTCAGGACCATAATACAAGGCATGAACACACTATTGAACATAATGAAAAAATATCCACACTATCGAAGACAAAATAAAGAGCTTGGACCTATGAAAATGCAACATTTATGTTCAACCAAAGACTCAACAAAAGAGTCAACAGAGGACCCACAGACTAGAAGGAAATTCAGTAGTAAGACATCAGATAAAGGGCTAATCTCCAAAATCTATAGGAAGCTGCAACATCTTAACAAGAAAAATACAAATAACTGTAGAATTATACCATCACTATGGAAACCAGTACGGCATTTCCTTAAACAAATGCAAAAACAAATACCTTATGATCTAGCAATCTCTAGTGAGTACATGTCCTAAAGAAATTAAGAATACAACATGGACAGACATATATACACCTAGGTTTATTGCTGCAATCTCCATAACGGCAAAAATATGGAAACAACCACCACCACCCCATTATAAAGGAATGAATAAATGAGCACTGGTACATTCATACCATGGAATGTTATGCATCAATAAAAAACAATGTCAACTGTCTTAAACACCACAAGACATGGACAAAACTAGGGAATACTATGCTTAGCAAACGCAGTCAACCTTATAAAGATAAATATTTAATAACACAACTGTCCTAAGGAAAAACTAAGAAGAAGAAACATGGTTTGTAGACTAATAGATACGACTTTGATGAATGGGAAGAGTCCAGGGCCTGGACAGGAGCAGGGGCATGGAAGGGGGGTGGT
This sequence comes from Echinops telfairi, assembly GCF_000313985.2. Classification (NCBI taxonomy): domain Eukaryota; kingdom Metazoa; phylum Chordata; class Mammalia; order Afrosoricida; family Tenrecidae; genus Echinops; species Echinops telfairi. The sequence goes on along the minus strand of NW_022107407.1, from coordinate 15,121,492 downwards.
AGATGACGTGGGAAAGAGAAGTGATGGGGCATGGATAACCACATATATGGAGAGTTTCATAGGATAGTGTAGTTGATTTCCTTTCCTACATGGGCTGTATAAACATATGTACTGGGTTTCTTTAAAAAAAAAAAAAATCCCTCCCAGATTCCTTATCTCTCAAACCTAAATAGTGGTCTGAGTCGCTTACAAAAAGAAAAAAGAGTCTGGACAGGCTGCTGAAGACAAAGCAGGCTCATAAGCAAATGCGGTGAAGAAAGCTGACGGTGTCCGGCTGTCAAAAGATATAGAATCTGGGGTCCTAAAGGCAGGCACATAAACAAGAGGCCATCTAACTGAGAAACAACAAAGCCCACATGGAAGAAGCACACCAGCCTGTGAGATCACAAGGCATTGAAGGGAACAGGTATCAGGCATCAAAGACCAAAAAAAAAAAAAAAATCATAGCATTATGAATGAGGGGGAGTGTGGAGTGGGGACCCAGGGCCCATCTGTGGGAAATTGGGCATCCCCTTGCAGAAGGGCTGCGGGAAGGAGATGAGCCATTCAGGGTGCAGTGTAGCAACGATGAAATATACAATTTTCCTTTAGTTCTTGATCACTATCATGATCCCAATTCTACCTTACATATCCAGCTGGACTGGAGAATGTACACTGGCACACATAGAAACTGGAAATATAGGGAATCCAGGACATATGAACCCCTCAGGACCAGTGGTGAGAGTGGTGATATCAGGACGGTAGAGGGAAGGTGAGGGAGAAAGGGGAAACAGATTACGAGGTCTACATACAACCTCCTCCCTGGGGGATGAGTGAGGGGAGACGTCGGATGGTGTAAGATATGACAAAATAATAATAAATTATAAATTATCAAGGGCTCAGGGGGGAGAGGGAAGTGGGGAGGGAGGGGGAAAATGAGGAGCTGATACCAAGGGCTCAAGTAGAAAGCAGGTGTTTTGAGAATGATGATGGCAAGATATGTACAGGTGTGCTTGACACAATTGATGTATGTATGGATTGTGATAAGAGTTGTATGAGCTTCTAATAAAAAGATAATTAAAAAAAAGAAAGAAAGAAAAATTGAAATGGACTTGGATCTTTAGACAAATCTTTAGACAGATAAGCTCATCAAAAACAAATCAACCATAATACCATACAACCCAGCAGTACCTGCTGGGTATATACCCCAAATAAATAAGAAAGAGAACTTGAATTGAAGAGATGTGCACTCTGCCATTTTCACTGCAGTAGAGTTCACAATATTCAGCCCTTATGTCCATCAGTAGAAGAATGGATAAAGAAACTCTGTGACATACACACAATAAAAGATCATGCATCCATAAAACATCAGTGAAAACATGATATAGATGGACCTGGAAACCATTATGCTGAGTGAAGTTACTCAATTACGAAAGGACAAGTACTATAAGGATGAACACCAAGGCAAAGGCAGGCAACTGCTCTCATATTATGTTATTTTTTAAGCAACAAGTTAGAGAGCCTGCTCAGTTAACCGATGCCTAGTTGATGGTGACTCACAGTGACCCCCCTCTGGGTTTCAGAGTATGTAACTGCTTAAGGCAGCAGAAAGCCCCCTTGTTCTCCTTTGGAACGGGCCACAGACCAATGCATAACCGCTACACCACCAGGGCTCCAAGATGAACCACATATTACCATATAGTATCCCCTTTACATGTACATCTTGAAAACCATTTCAACAGAGAATGAGAAGACCAATTAGTTGTAGCCATTCAACATTATGCCAAGGTCACTCCAACTTGCAGATACTCCTACAAGTGTGATACGCAAACCTTACTGGAAATCCAAGTCAAGATGCCGGCTGCAGCCCTGGGAGCAAGAGAGCAGGGGAAGGCATTTATGTCTCAGAGTTGATGACATTTCTGTTGTGATGTAAGCCAGGAGGAGCAACCTCTCATTGGGGAAAATGATTACCAATATTTACATAGAACCTAGGGGAAGAAGATGCTCTGTAACTTGTTCCTTACTGGATAGTTTGACCTCGTTTTTATGCAGACCTTCAATACCCAGGCTGTGTGCTAGACTCGGTGTGTCTCCAGATTCTGTCCTTTTGAGGCACACAGATCTTTAAAGGCCTCAGCAGAAATATTTGATGTGGAATCCCCACTAAGTTAACTGGACTTTATCTCACACTCACCTGGAGAGGATTTAAGGAACTGACATACTCCCTAAGGCTGAAGATGAGATGCCCTATTGTGAGAAGAAGTAGGTAATTGCTATCCCAAAGTTAAAGAACTGGCAGTTGTTGAGCTTTGGCTTTGATCTCTTGCTTTAAGGGTGCCCTCTGAAAGCTGGCCTAGAACTACCATATATTTATTATTTTAATGCATCCTTGCCTTCTTGTGACATTTCTTAGTCTAGTAGGCATGGTTTTGTCTTAGTGAATGAGTGTTACTGAAAGTTTTGCTCTAGCATCAACCTCCATATTTCGTGAAAATATTGTCAAGTCCCTAAGCAAAGAGAGACAATGCCGTATCATTTGGGTCTGAGATTCCTGTGCTGAACTTCCCCAATCCAAGCAACAGAGTGGCCACACCAGAGATGGCAAGAGATACAAAGCCACAGCAGCAGAGAAATCACAGGAATGCACATCACTTAGTACAGAGGTGGAGCCCTGGTGGTTCCAGGGTTACATGTTGGGCTGTGATTCATATGGTCAGCAGTTCAAAACCACCAGCAGCTCTGAGGGAGAAAGATAGAACTTTCTGCTCTCATAAACAGTTACCGTCTTGGATACTCACAGGGGTCAAGGCAGCATAGCGTCCATGGCAGTGAGTTTGACTTGGGCTAGTAGAGGGTCAGCTGCACCATTCCACCCACAAGAGCAAACCCTGCAGTGAACAACTTCATAACATTGGAAATCTACTTTGTCACTTCCCTCTTGAATCTAGTGTTTGCCTCACTAAACTGTGCATTAATAAACAAACAAAAAAACAAATAAGGTCATTTCAACTTTCTGCTTTAGGTCATTGTCAGAATTCAATCATTTCTTTTTCTTATTTGTGTTCTTACCCCTATAAATGATTTTCATTAAAACTACACTATTTGTTCATAGAAACTAGAGCTCTCATAGAAGGATAAAGAAGTTCATTGTCAACATTTGTTATGAGCAACAGGGTGTATAAAGGCTCCTTATTAGACTGTATTTTGACATTATTATTCATCCATTCATCAACTTCCAACTGACTCTTACAGCCCAAAAACATAAGGGTAAAATTGAGGAAATAGATATCACCGATCGAAACTTCTGGTTAGTAAAAAGTAAGCCTATGCTAATTAAATTGGGAAGATGGGATTTTTTTACTTGCATTCCCCTGAGTTCTCTTCATCCAGCATATGATTCTCTCTGAGCTTCAGCACAGCGGCTGGAGAGTTTGTGGAGCATTGGCCCACGGAGGTTTGAAGGTAAGACTAGAAATGTGGATGGTTTCCTGAAAATTATCTCATTATAATGCCACCCTAGGCAGAATTTGATCTTTTTTTCTTTTAAAAGATGAAATTCTCCTTTTATTCCTTTGGTTATATTCCATAGCTTCTTTGCTTGTTAAGCTTTAAGGAAAAGAAAAACTTTTTTGCCACTATTTTACTGTCAATATGAATTTCAAAAGAGAAATAAGAACAATGTGCCTATTGCATGGAAATATATCTGATCTTTTCATAGCTACGATGTAATAGATATTAAAAAATACAGTCTTGTTCTATAGAGCAATGTTTTAAATGGTGCATTTTCATTATTCCAGAAAAATGCTACAAAATTTAAGGCACACTATAAGAATAATATTTGTTCAAAAGAGCTATGAATTCCAAATTCTTCAAACTCACTGCTATTGAGTGAATTATGACTCATAGCAATCTTGTAGGACAGAGTAGACTTTGGGTTTCTGAGACTTTAATATGTACTGGAGAAAGTCCCCCTCTTTTTTCTCCTCTGGAGCAACAGGTGGATCTGAATTTGTGATGAGCCACCCAGTTCTTTGCCCACTATACCAGCAGGGCACCTGATAGGTGCATAGACATATACTATTACTATTAGTTACCATCAAATGGATTCTGGCTCAGAATTTGTGACAAAGGAATGGCCCCATAGGACTTACTAAACTGTAATTTTCAGAGAGCAGATTTTCAGACTTTCCCCAGCAGAGCCACCGTGCTTACTAACTGCTGACCTTAGGTTAGGAGCTCAGTGCTTAGCCACTGGGCCCCTTGAATTATAATGCAAAAACCTTTCTTAAGTATTGCCGAGTCGATTACAATGCAGAATGACACCACAGAACAGAGTAGGGCAACTTCCTAGATTTTTCAATGTTGTAATATTTACAAAAGCAGACTAGAACATTTTTTCCCAGGGATTCTCCCTTAGTGAATGAGTGTTATTGAAAGTTTTGCCCTATCACCAACCCTCCATTGGTAATGAAAATAGTGTCTAGTCACTTAACAAAAGAAAAGAGAGACAAGAGTGTGTTACATCATTGGGTCTGAGATTCCTGTGTTGAACTTGCCCGATTCAGTTAGTGAGTTGTAACCATGGGTGGACCTTCCTATCAAACTATTAAACACGTGAATTTCGTAGGGCCAGAATTTAGCTATAATTACTGTGTACCTACTATATGCCTAATAAATTTAAACACATATATGCAGTATTTGGATTCTTTTATTACCCTCAACAACCATATAAAAACAGAAAAATCACTGCAATTGAGTCAATGCAGACTCATATAGACCCTATAGGACAGGGTTAAGCTGCCCCTGTGTGTTTCTGAAACTCAACCCCTAGCGAGATTAGAGAGACTGTCTTTCTCCCACAGAACAGCTGGTGGTTTCAAACTCTGGATCGTGCAGTTAGAAGCCCAAAGGGTAACAACCATGCCACCAGGGCTCGTTAAGATAAATGCATGAGCATCTATGTCCAACGATGTGTACAGAGAACATGATTGAAGTCGTTTGACAAAACTACACTATATTATTCAAGAGAAGATCTATGTGATTTCAGAATCAATGATCAGGTTGCATTTCTACCATTTCTGTGGAACGATTTCCATTCTCCCAGTGGAGGTGCACCTTTGCTAACTTCACAGCAGGCTCTCAGAACACCTATGCTCTTTCCTTTTCGATATACACCAGATTCTCAGAGAAAAGAAACCTATCTACACACTTATTTAAGCTTTATGTATCTCTGCACTATGTTTCCTGGGGTGTTTGCTTTTTCTAGGAAAAATATAAGGAAAAAAAGAGGCCTGTGCATGTTAATATAGTGAGTAAATGTGGGAAATGTACAGTTTTAATTTATCATTATAATTATAATGATATGTTTATAATGATATGTTTATAATTATAAACATATTACCCAAACATAGCTCTAAAATTAAAAGAAGTAAACAAGAAATAAAAACAGATTTCCATATAGTTTGTCTCCTTTCAAACCTAGTAGTTCAACTGGTGGTTGGATTTCTAAGTTCCTCCTTTTAAAAAAAAAATCATTTTATTAGGAGCTCATACAACTCTTATCACAATCCATACATACATCAATTGTGTAAAGCACATTTGTACATTCATTGCCCTCATCATTCTCAAAACATTTGCTCTTCACTTAAGCCCCTGTCATCAGCTGCTCATTTTTCCCCTCCCTCCCCGCTCCCCCCTCCCTCAAGAACCCTTCATAATTTTTAAATTATTATTTTGTCATATCTTGCACTGTCCGATGTCTCCTTTCACCCACTTTTCTATTGTCCATCCTCCAGGGAAGAGGTCACATGTAGATCCTTGTAATTGGTTCCCCCTTTCCAACCCACCCTCCCTTAGCCTCCCAGTATGGCCACTCACACCACTGGTCCTGAAGGAATCATCTGCCCTGGATTCCCTGTGTTTCCATTTCCTATCTGTACCAGTGTACATCCTCTGGTTCTAAGCTCCTCCTTTTAAAGCTACTTACTTCATCTCCCTAAAGTCATTATATATAATGTACTCATTTTATTTTTATATTGAAATAACTAATAACAATGCCTTAGTTGAGATGAATGATATCACGTTATATATATAGTAAAAGTTAATATTTTCTACATTTTACACTAAGATTTGACATATATATATATATATATCACAGAACCATGTCTGCCATTAAAAAATGCATTACTTAAATCAATAACTTAGGACCTGGCCTTCCCAGATGGAATAGATTTTGATGAAGTGTCAACGTTTGCAGAAGGATTTCAAAACCAATGTGAAAGAAAATCTTATTAAAAAAAACAACACAGGGCTAGGAAGCAAATAAATAAATAAATTTTGCTGCAAATAGTTTGATTGAAGACGAGTCACCATTTTACATCTTCAATCCTGCTATCTTTCCTGTGGTTAAGACTAGACTTTTTTTTTTTTTTTTTGGTAACAATTGACTAGACCTGCTTACGTACATACATTTTACCACTATTTAAGCTCAAGTAATTGAACTCTAAACTCAACAGTTTCTTTCTATAAAGGGTATTCAACATAACAAATAGTCTATTCCAGACAATGTTAGCTTAATTTTCCCCACTTCTCCAGGTCTTAAAGAACTCACCTTGGTAATCACCTAAGAGATCAACTCCTGTTACCCCGGATTCAAATAAAAGCTTCCATAAGCCTTCTCATTTTCTTTCCTTTTTACATCTTGTTCTGCTTCCAGTAAGTATTGGACTGTTAACTAAAAGGCCAACAGGTTCGACTAACCAGTTGCTCTGAGGGAGAAAGATGAGGCTGCCTGCCCCCATTAACATTCACAGTCTCATGCTATGAGTTGGAAATGACTAAATGGCAGTGGTGGATTAGATCTTTTTCAAACTCATATTACTTCTTACTAAAACTTGGTCTTTCTAATGGGAACCTTTTCTTATTTCCAGGCTAACTAATAAGTAGTATTTCTGTAATTGCATCTTTAAATGGTCTCAAAACATACTTTTAAAAAGCTTCCATTTTCAGCAAATTCCAGATCAAGCTACTTCTGTGATCTGAAAATAGCTTTCATAAAGTTTCCTCCATTAGAATATTTCCAATTCTCTTCACTGCTGACCCTTCAATCTTTATTATTTTATGACTATTCCCCAGAATGTTGGAGCATTTACAGTTTTGCTCATGTTCTTGCTATTCATCTTATGTTTGATTTGACGTTGTAAAATTCATGTTCATAAGTACAGGCAAAGTCTAACCGTAACTCCAAACCAAGTTATGCACTCAACACGTCTTTCTCATTGCCTCCGTCAATATCGTCAGCGGACTCACACCTTTGTCTTACGTCCTGGCACGACCAATGTTCTCAATAAGTAAATTTTGCTTGCTCTGAGGTATCTTCCTTGGTTCTTAAATGTAGCTCATCTTATAAATCAGAAATAGCTGGAGGGTTCTTGGGAAAGATCACTAAGAAATACGTCTCTGGGGGTTTAGAAAGACATTTCTAGAAATTGCCTAAAAATGTAGACTCTGTACACTCAAAACTATCTTAAATCTAATAGTTTATAAGAGTCACAGCACAACACACTTTCTTTGATTAAGATAGTTTTTTGTATGTCAGAGCACCTTAATTGTATATTTCATTAGGCATTTTAAAAAGCAGAGCAGATATTTGTAACCCATTACAGTCACAAAAATATAAAAGTCAAAATGTACAATTAAAAATCACTATAATATGAAAATCCAATTTAAAATGACCAAGAATTATGAATAGCAAATCCACAGAAGAAGAAACGTGAATGGCTAGAACTCACGTGAATCATAATCAGAAAATAAACGTGAAGACCAGGAAATATTCTTCATTGGCAGAAAAGTGTCAAATGAGCAATCTTTCTACATAACTTGAGAGAGTACAAACCAAAATCATAAGAAATCATTTTGGAAAAATGATTTGCTGTCATGTAGTAGGTTTTAAAAAGACACCCGGTAACTGCAAGGTTAAACAAACAAACACAAAATTCCCACTTCCATTGAGTCCTTTCCAACCCATAGTGACCCTGTCGGACAGAACAGAACCGCCTCTGTGAGCTCAGCAGACTGTAACTCCGCAGGCGAGGAGAAAGCCCCATGTCTCTCTCATGGAAAGCTGGTGGTTTCAAATTGCTGGCCTCCAGGTTAGCCGCCCAACGTATAACCTCTCCACTACCCTGACTCCCTGAACCACCGGCCGGCTGGTCTTGTCACTAAAGTTAATACATTCTCCATTCTACCTTTTATTACCACCTATTCTCGTTGATGGTTTGAGGAAATTGTAATTATTTCTATACGATTAATAACGATATGCAAGCCTCAACACCATCATTTTGCACAATCCAAGGGAAATGAGGACCCCTGGTGGTGTAGTGGGTTATGCCTTGGGCTGCTGATCACAAGGTCAGTAGTTCCAACCTACCAGCTGCTCCTTGGGAGAAAGATAACACTGTCTACTCCAGATTTACAGCCTTGAAACTCACAGGGACAATTCTACTCTTTCCTATAGAATTACTATGAGTCGGAATCCGTTTGGTGACAGTTAGTAAGTAGGGGAGATAATTAGAGCACTATATAAGTGATGCCCCAGGATCAGTCCTTTTATACCATGATATTAGCATTGTCAGAAAGAATGTGGGATGCTCAGTTATATTTGGATTTCAAATAAACAGCACATTTTAATGTAAATATAACATCTATTCATTTTCATATTGTTTAAATTCAAATTCAAATTTAATTATATTTATTTGTTTAATCTGCTAATCTTACCATATGGCCTTTATCGGAACTTTCAGAACAATGTCTTTCTTAAGAAAAATTTCTTTCTGCCTTACATTCTAGCAGGTTACTCAAATTCTATAGCAAATAATTTAGATCCTAGCATTTATTATAACAGATATTGAGAATCTGAGCTTCTTTCCTCTGTGTGCTTTATCGGCTCCACAAGGCAGAAAATCTGTAAATGCATGCACATTGAAATCATCTTCAAATGGACTACCGTGACTAACACCTTTCGCAAAGGACGTGTGGATAGATACTGCTTGAATGAAACCATTCAAAAAGGACTGATCCTAGGGGCATCGCTTATAGAATGTTCTAGTCCTAGTCCCTGTTTATTGATTGCCATCAGATAGTAATAATAACCTTATATATTTTTAATAAAACTATGTTTGCAAAGTCAAATATAAATGCTGGAAATCTTCCTCAGTTGTTTTCTAATAGGAACTTAAGCAAATGGATACTTATTCTCAGGAAGTCTTGAGAGGACTGGACAAGATACCCCCAAACCACAGCTGTGGCACATTCTTGCCATTGTTAGGGGCCATCAGCTTTGTTCTGACTCACAGAGAATACTTGTGTGGACAAGAGAAGGACTTGCACCACCACCATCCTCCAAGCATGGCCATGGCTGAAAACGTTGTTGTGGTCGCTGTGTCCATCAGCCTCTCCCCTTCTTTGAACTCAAGTCTTTGATCTTCAGTGATAAATGCTTTAAGTCTTCTTTACTTTCAGCTAACAAAAAAATTGTTTCATCTGCAGGTAGCAGGTTTTTAATGAGTCTTACTCCAATCCATGTGCTGCAATTTTTTCCTGTATTCCAGCTTCTTGAATCATTTGCTCAGCGTGCAGATTGAACAAGTATAATGAAATATAAAATATCTTTTAAAAATCATTTGATTGTGAGCTTTTACCGATATTGTAAAAATCCATAATTCAATTAGATCAAGCATAATTGTACAATATCTGCAACTGTCATTTTCTTTCTTCCTGAACTCTTTTATATCCACTCCCCTTTACCCTCCCCCCCCCCACCCTACCCCCAGGAACTCTTATTGTTATATATTATTGTTATTTCCATATCTTACATCATCCAATGTATCACCAACAATTCTGTTATTCATTCCCCTGGAGTGGGATTATACAGTCATCATTGCTATCAGTTCCCCCAACCCCCTTTGCCCCTCTCATTCCATACCTTCAGGGAATCATTAATCCCATTACTATTTCTGAAGGGTTTATCTATCTTGGATTTCATGCATTGAACGATCTTAATTATTTAAATGCACTTATGCAGTCCAACAAGATTAATAAAATAAAGTTAAGACCATAATAGTGCGGGAGGAAATATTAAAGAACTAGAGGATAGCTATGTGTTTCATCAGTGCTATATTGCACCCGGCACGGCTTTCCTGGTTTTAAACCATGTAGAGTACCTGATTCTGTTTGAATGATTGCCTCCATATCTATGCACAGATTCTGCATGAGAACAATTACGTTTTAAGAAATTTTCATTATCCACACTGTTGCACATAATTTGTTATGATTCACACAGTCAAATGACTATATAGTTTTGAAAACACAAGTAATTAAATTCAATATAGCCTCTTTTGTTAGTCTGGGTACTTTAGAGAAACAAGAAAACATCCCAACCCAGTGCTGTCCAAGCCCATAAGTCCAACATTAACCCATATGTCCGACACCAATCCACAAAGTCCTCCTCATGTCACAAAAGACAAGCACTGACGCGGACTACAGGAGGACAGCTGAGTCAGTGAATGTGTAAGCATCTCAGCACTGGCAGGGGTCTGCACATGGCTGCTCAGCACCCAGGGTTGCATCAGGGAAGGTCCATGTGGCTTCTCCTTGGGGATGTCTTGCAGGAAGTAAGCCTTGCCAGCTGAAGAAGGGAACTGGCTAAGGCAGCTGCACCCTGGTTCGACCATCAGAAAGCAAGAGACCCAAGAACTAGAAAGTTCAGCGAGCCATTTATCTCTCTGCACTTTAATTAACCCCACGTTTTTATTGCCCAGGTTGGCACAATAAACTTTAACATATCACCTCTGCTTTCAGGTCTAATTACCAGCAATATTCTTCTGAACCTGCCTTCAGTTTCTGCAGTTCTTTGTCAATGCACTATCGCATTATTTTTTTTAGAAATATTTTCTTTGGCACAATTTCAGTTGAACATGTTTTCAGTGATATTTTCAATAATTTCTTTGATATTTTTCAGTAATTTCTTTGGTATATGTCTTTCTGTGGCATAAACATTCTCCGGCTTTCTTCCTAAGTATTGGCCAAGTAGCTTTTTCCAAACTCCCTTGCATCAGTCAGGAGTTTCTAGCATTGCATCCCTTTGTTGAAACACCTCTACTGGCATTCCATGAATTCTTGTGTGATTATTGGTTTCTGTATTTTCAGTGTAGGTTTCACTTGTTCCTTCAGTACCTTTGGTTCTTGGATGGTTGAACATTGACCAGTTTTACTGAGATTTACTCTGTGCATCATTCCATCTTTCCATTTTCCCCTTTGGCATTTTCTAACTCTAGATATTTCTACAATTCATTATAATACTTCACACTTTTGTCTCAGCTCTTTCACTTCACTATTTCTCCCTTTCACATTAGCTGCTTTAGCTTCAGTAGCAGCTGTAAAGAGTTGCCTTTAATACGCACTTCAGTCCTTTTTTCTTTTTGTTTTTTTTTGGGGGGGGGGGCGCAGTAATTTTATTATCTTTGACTTTCTTCATGCCCTTGACATCATGTCAAAACTCTCCTGGTCATGAGTCATCAATGCGTCACATCGGTTCTTGAGGTGGTCTCTAACTTCCGGTTGGGAATGCTCACGGCCGTCCTTTAACGCTTGTGGATTTGTTTGGACATTCTTTAGCTTACACTTAAACATGTACGTGACAGTCTGTTCACAGTGTTCTCCTGACCCATTTCTGACAGATGGCCTTGAGCCTCGAGGCCTCAGTTTCTCTCGGCAGATGTAGTCAATGTGTTTTCCGTATATTCCATTGGGACATGCCCACATCCATAGTCACTGCTTATATTTTTAAGAACATATTTTTCCAAAGAATAGGTCCTTATGCTATTATGGATCTCCCACAAGGAGGCTTTATTTCTTAATATAGTGTTAACATAATTATAATCAGATAATGTATTGAAGAATTGTACATAAGCCTAAAGGTATATTGATGGTTATTATATAGTTTATTTAAAATGCATTCTCGCATTCGTTATACTTGTGTGAATTTTTCTTTACATGTCACACATGATACCTACTCAGAAACTATCCTAAATGAAAGAGACCATTGAGATATTTCGTAATAGGTGCTAAAATAAGGGAAGAATCAGAACTGGGTGTTATTTAAGCCAGACTTGGTGATTCAGGAAAGGCTTACAAGAACTAAAGGAAATGGAGATCTAACATAAGATCTTAAAAATGAGTAAGAGTGAGTAAGATATATAGCGGAAATAAAATTATGTATACAAGGAAAATAATTTCAGTAGCAGAAATCCTGATGTTAAAGTTCTAGAAAATACTTTAGCAGTTGTATCACCAGTGTTCTGCCATGAAAGCAAAACCAATTCCTAGTGAAAAACTGAGGCATTAGATTTAAGAAGATATCAACATATTCTACTCCCTTAACATTGAAATATGAAATTTATATGCATTTTCTATGTATGCATGCTACTAATATATGTGTGTCTAAATGTGTAAATATAAAGATATAAATGAATGTATGTGTGAGTACTTCATAAGTTCATGCAAAAATTCCATTTTCATTTAATTCAATTTTCCATAAACATTTTGAAGACCCTTGTACATGCACACTACATGAGGTAGTTAGTTTATTGTGCCAACCTGGCTGATAAACACATGTGAGGTTAATTGAAGGGCAGAAGGATAACCAGGGTCAGATCAGGTACAATTCCCTACTGTGTCTCCAGTGTTATCCCCTGTAGGGCTACGGGTCAGTGAGGGGCGTTGTGTCTCCTAGTGGGGCTGGCCCTATGGTCCTCTCTGTGCATTGGATGCTCTAAACAGTACTATCTTCCTCAGGATTTGGTGGGCCAGGATGTGTTTCACCCTCTCTCCCTCCGCCTTTGTTTGCTCCTGTGTGCTCTAATCAAACACATCCCTCTCTCTGAGCTGTAGCTTCAGTGCCATCCTCTGAAGTGAATTCTTGTGAGGGGAAGAAGGGCTGTCCAAGTAGTTGGGATTGGGGCTGGCCCCTCAGACCTCTCCACTGGTTCCCTGCTTCATGCCACTATGTTGCATTCACGTCTTGGAGCACCGGGTTGAAGTCTGATCCCTCTTTTCCCTGTGGAGGTATAAACAACACCCTCCCCTTGGGTGGGTTAATGCCATGTTCCCCTACTATCCATGTCTTTCCCCCCTCTTTTAGTTGGCTACCATATGTAATCCTGGATTTGGTCTGGCCTCTGCCATACTACCTGGAAACTCACCCCAGGGACGTATGTATACAATAGCTTCTTCTCTATGCCCCTTTTGCATTTTTAAACGTACCTCAGTGGACTTATGTTGTACTTATCCTCTTGGGCTTGGCTTACTTTGCTTAGCATAATTTCATCCAGTTCTTCCCATGCGGCGATGTGCTTCATGCATTCATCACTGCTTTTTAAGGATGCACAGTATTCCATTGTATGTATGCACAGTTTTTTAATCCATTTGTTTGTTGATGGAAATGTGGGTTGTTTACAACTCCTTGCAATTGTGAACTGTGCCGCAATGAACACTGGAGCACAGATGTCTGACCTTGGTTTGTTTCTTGCCTCTACTGGGTGTATGCCCAGTAGGGGGATTGCTGGGTTATATGGTAGCTCAATTTCCATCTGTTTTAGATATCGCCAGATCGATTTCCATAGTGGCTGTACATACCTATAGGTCCACCAGCAGTGGATGAGAGTTCCTATCTCACTACATCCCCTCAACACTTGTTACCTTCTGATTTTTTGAATCGGGCTATCTTTGAGGGTGTTAGGTGGTATCTTATAGTTGTTTTGATTTACAGTTCTCTTATGGCTAATATTACCAAGAACATATTCTGATATGTTTATTGGCCATTCGGATTTCTTCCCTTGTGAAATTTCTGTTCAGGTCCTTTATCTACCTCCTCAGTGGGCAATTAGTTTTTTCTTTCTTTTTGGAAGCTAGCAGAGTATTTGTGGTAGTTATAGAATTATTTGTCAGTTTGTGGATTACAAATGTAGGGGTGGAGTCTAGCCTGTCAATCAGATCATAGTTAATGAGACCTCTGTGTGGGCATGGCCTTCTCCTGAGAATTCTGGGAAATCTGGTATTTTCCTCTTTGGAGGTGGAAGATTCTCTGCACACACCCTGGGAGTCATAGCAGCTGACAAGGCACTTGGACCCACCCTGATGCAGAGACCCCTGCCAGTGCTGAGATGTTTCTAGTGCCACTGGATCCAAAGACTTTCTACCCACTGGCCTGTGATCTTCTACATTCGGCGTCCTTGCCTGTGTTTCATGAGTCTGAAGAGGACTTTATAGATTTCTATCAGACATATGGGCTAATATCGGACTATGGACTTGATCTGGGCTGGGCTGGGATGTTTTCTCAATGTTCAATTGCTCTTGTATATAAATCTCTTTCTTATACACATATGTGTGTCCATGGATTTGTTTCTCTAGTAAATCTAGACTAACACAGTATTGTAGATTTTAATAATAAGGCCTTTGTTAAAGATGCTTTCCCAATCTGTGGGCTCCCTTATTATTCTCTTGGTGAATTCTTTCAATGTACACAGGTGTTTTGTCTTTAGTATGTCCCACTGGCTGACTGGTGGGTCTGTGAGGAGAACCCACATGGGTGGGAACATCAGAGTGTGTGTTGGGGGGGGGGGGGGGGGGCAGGGGGGGGGGGGGGGGGGGGGGGAACAGGGGGCTGGCTGGTGGGCTTGTGGCCAGAGGAGTGCCGAGGTGGGGCGGGCACCTCTGGTGGGGCACTTGCTGGGCGGATGGATGTCTCTGCAGTAAGCCTGGCTCACCTGTGGAGACAGCTGAGGTGGGACTGGTGCCTGGAGTGGCACAAAAGAGGCAGCTAGTGGGCCTGACACCTCGGGAGTCCGCAGGGAGAGCAGGTGATGGGGTCGAAGTCAGCTTCTGGTTCAGAGAAAGGCTCTGGGCTGTCTCAGGAATCAGCCGACAGCCTTGACACCCCTACTCAGCCCCCCAATTTTCCCACTCACTGATCTCTACGGAGCTCCTGGCGTGAACTACTTACCTGGTTGCCATCTTGCCCCACACACAGACATTGTAAATCTTTAAGGGAGTAGACAACTTTTTTTTTTTCTGGTTTTTTTTTTTATCACTTTTTTAGGGGCTCATACAACTCTTATCACAATCCATACATACGTCAATTGTGTAAAGCACATTTTTACATTCATTGTAATGTTAAACATTACAATGTTAAACATTCTCTCTTAAATGTTTATGTTCCATGGATCATTTTGCATACATGAATTTCAGACATGAAGAAAGGCAACTGTGGCCACTGCTGTCCAGAGGACTGATTCACAGCAACTCTGTGGGAAGAGAGGAGTTGATCCAAGCGAATCTGACTGGAGCAAATAGCCTGTCTCCTGTGGAATGCACCATTGTTCCAACAGCTAATCTTGGGCTTAGCAGCCCCCACCTTAACCTGCTGTTGTGCGCACCCCCCCCCGCCCCCCAACTCCTTCAGACATACTTAGCAGCTACTGTTAACTGGGCAATACATTTCTAAAAGGCATACATGGTTTGTGCTCAACTGTTAATCAAGCCAATCAACTGTTTGAATCAAGCCAATAATACGTTGAAAGAAACATTTTAACAATCCGCTTTGATAAAGATTACAGCCAGAAAATATTACATAGCACTTCTACTCTGTAAGGCCTGGGGCCCCCTGTAAGTTGCAATTGATTCCACAGCAAATAACAGTAACAACAGCAGTAGAATCTTGGGTAGCTACTCGTTTCTGGACCTTGATATCTCTTCAGTAGAATATAGTTACCAAAGTAAAACTGTCTCTGTTTCTCAATCACTGTAGTCAATTATTGAAGCGTATTGTCTGTGCTACCTAAGTCTAATGGTCATGGGTTAAGCAGCAAGCTGCTAACCACAAGGTTGGCAGTTCAAATCCACCATCTGATCCACAGAAGATAGATAATCTTTCTATTCCAGTAGATGTGTACAGCTTCAGGAACCCTATGGAACAGTTTTAGTTTGTCCTCGATGGTTATTATGAGTTGGAATCTACTTGTTTGCATGGGGTTGGCGTTTTCTACTTTGTTTCTGCTTAGGGCTGCCTGAAGAACAGTGTGCCATCTTGTGGTATATTCTCAGCATTACAGCCATATTTCCAGGAGGGTTATTTCAAGCCAAGTCCGATTAGGTAGATCATTAGCTGACGGATGGTTTTCACATTGTGGACATGGTATTATCTCCCCACTGATTAACAAACCAACTCAGAAATTTACCCACAGGCAAATTCAGATTTCATCTGAATTTCAGAAGTACCTTCATCTGGATGCAAGCCAGCCAAGGTTCGAGTTGCCTTATTTATTAATAATAACTAGTCTTTAGCTGAGAATGTTTTTCTAACCCAATTAAATTCTCTAGATGAATTCTCTTTGCCTAAATTTATTCGCAAATTCATCCTCTTGGTCCTAGGGTTTGCACACACACACACACACACACACACACACACACACACACACAGTATGTTCTTTTTCTCAAACCAAACCCATTGTCATAGTTAATTCTGAGCAGTCTCAATTAAGATGAAGTGAGATTGCTGCATGCATTCCTTTTATTTGACTGCTTTTTAGAGGTAGAGGCCTTCGTGATTTCTGATGCATGGTGTCTGGAACATAGCAGTCTATTGATAGATCTTTGCTGAACGCACCAGAGTAAACAGAAAATCCTGCATTCTTTATAAACAAGGCATTAAAGATGTAAAAAGAGACGGATTCAAATAATTGAGAGTGATTTAACTCAATTAAGAGTGTTTAATGAGCAGCCCTAAAGGCAAAACAGCTATGTTTTCAGTTGCGAGCAAAGAGGATCTCTCTTTGACATCACCCATGGCTCGACAGGAGACAAACCTGGCGGTGTGTGGCTGCAGATTCTTGTACTTGCTGTTGTTAGGGGCTGTCTGACGCATCGTCGTCCAATGTACAACTTCCCAGTCATACACCAGCTTCACAATCATTGCTACGTTTGAGTCCATTGCTAAAGCCACTGCAACAATCTGACCCTCATGGGTCTTCTTCCTTTTTACTGACCTTCGAATTTTCTTCAGGAACTCAGAATTTGCCCAAAGCACTTGAGATGAAGCCTACTTTATCCGTGCTTCTAAGGAGCATCTTGGATGTCTTTCTAAGAAGGGTGTGTTTTTTCCTCTGGCAGCCGTGGTACATTCAATGGCCATCAAGAACACCGTAACTCAACTGCATCAGTTCTCCAGTTTTCCTTACCCACTGTCCACCTGTACTATGCATATAAGGGGGCTGAAAATGTCACGACTTGGTTCAGATGCACTTTAGTCCGCGTAATGGCATCTAAGCTGTTTACAGAGGTCTTGTGCAGCAGATTTGCCCAATGCAATACTTCTTTACCTCTATATATACTGCTGATCCTGTGGACTTTGATTGTTATCATGATGTTGTTTATTGGTCAGACTGAGAGGACTTCGGCATTTTTTATGGTAGGGCATAACACTTTGACTGGTATAGTCTTTTAAAAAATTATTAATCGGGAGTTGGTACATATGTCATATGCATATGTCCAGGAAGGAATTCAGTAAGAAAAAGAATGCTTGGAATTATCAACTGGTTGAACTATGGAATGATATGATATATTGAGTGGTGTAGTCTTGATTTTTATCAGTTAAGTGATTCAACTCTTCACTTTCAGCCAGCAGGGTTGTGTCATCTGCATGTTGCTGGTTGTTAATATGTCTTCCTACAATCCTGATGCTATATTCATCTTCATATAGTCCATGTTCTCACATTATTTGCTCACCATGTAGATTGAATAAGTATGCTGAAAGGAAACAACTCCGCCACACCGCTGTCTTGATTTTCAAATCAGGAGATATTCCCTTGTTCCGTCCAAAGAACTGCCTCTTGGTCTGCACACAGGTTCCTCAAGATCCCAATCAAGGGTTCTGAAATTCCCATTCTTTACATATTGTTTTGTTTTGACGTACACAGGGGAATGCCTTAGCAGAGTCAATGAAACACATTGTCAATAATACTTTGTCTTCCTGAGAACATTTAAAATTTTTCTTTACAGCTCGTTGACTTCATAACTTCTTGCAGCCCCATCAGTAAGTTACATTCTAAAGCAAGTTTCAGAGTCTCTTTTTTTGTGGACATTTTTGACAGAGTGTATTTAATGCGAAGCAGTATTAAAGGTATGAAATTGGGATTTTGATGACCTCATTTAGACTAGAGAGAGTGAACTTAAAAAAACAATAATAATGACCTCCCATGGTTTGCTATAATTGTTTTTGATGAGCTCTGACAGAAAAAAAAATCATGAAAGAAAAGAAAAAAGTGAATAAATCACAAAATTCATAGTAGTCCACGGCATTTTCCAGATTGTTCACCAGCACCATAATCCCAATGCATCTGCTCTTCTTCAGACTACCTTATTCAAGGTCCAGCAATAGCCGGCGCTGAAATACCATGGGGTGGATCAGGAACGTGCCAGCCCTCAAAGTTACAGCCTTGTTTTTCATCACTTTAAAAAAAATCATTTGATTGGGGCCTCGTACTACTCTTATCACCATCCATACATCCATCCATTGTGAAAAGCACTTTTGTATATTTGTTTCCCTCATCATTCTCAAAACATTTGCTTTCTACTTGAGCCCTTGATATCAGCTCCTCATTTTTCTCCTCCCTCCCCGCTATCCCCAGCCCATGAACCTTTGATAATTTATAAAGTATTACTATTTTGTCATATCTTATACCATCTGACGTCTCCCTTCACCCACTTCTCCAGGGAGGAGGTTATATGTAGATCCTTATAATCTGTTCCCCCTTTCTCCCTCACCTTCCTTCCACCCTCCCACCACTGGTCCTGAGAGGTTCATCTATCCTGGATTCCCTGTGTTTTCAGTTCCTATCTGTACCAGTGTACATCCTCTGGTCCAGCCGGATTTCTAAGGTAGAATTAGGATCATGATAGTGAGGGGCTAGGGGGTGGGAGGAGTATTCAAGAACTAGAGGAACATTTTTTGTTTCATCATTGCTGCACTGCACTCTGACTGGCTCGTCTCCTGGTGGCCCTTCTGCAAGGGATGTCCAAGTTCCCACAGATAGGTCCTGGGTCCCCACCCCGCACTCCCCCTCATTCATAATGCTATGATTTTTTTTTTTTTTTTGTCTTTGATGCCTGATCCCTGATCCCTTCAACGCCTTGTGATCTCACAGACTGGCGTGCTTTTTCCATGTGGGATTTGTTGTTTCTAAGCTAGATGGCTGCTTGTTTATCTTCAAGCCTATAGGCCCCCAGACTCTATATCTTTTGATAGCTGGGCACCATCAGCTTTCTTCACCACATTCTCTTATGTACACGCTTTGTCTTCAGCAATCATGTTGGGATAGGCTGGTTTGCTTCTTTCATGTGGTCTTTGTTGTTTCTCAGCTAGATGGCTGCCTGTTTATCTTCAAGCCAGTAAGACCCCAGATGCTATATCTTTTGGTAGCCAGGAACCATCAACTTTCTTCACCACATTTGCTTCTGCACCCATTGTCTTCAGCGATCGTGCCAGGAAGGTGAACATCTCAGATTGCTGAATTGTTAGAACAAAGTGTTCTTGTGTTGAGGGAGAACTTGAGTAGGAGCCCACTCTCCCATCTCCCATTTCCTTAGTACTAAACCTATAAATATATGTACATAGATCTATTTCTCCCTCATCATATACAAATATATTTACATCTATATATGCCTGTAAATGCCCTTTGTCTCCTAGTTCTTTCCTCTATTTCTTTGTACTTTCCTCTTGTCCCACTGTCATGTTCAGCCTTCATTTGGGTTTCAGGAATTCCTCTCGGTTACATTATCCTTGACCAGTCCTGCCAGACCTCCTACACCCTCCTTGCCACTGATTTTGGATCACTTGTTCCCTTGTCCCTGGATTTGTTAACACCCACTTCCTTTCCCCTGCCTTCCCCACTCCAATGCACCCCCAGAAATGTCATCCCGTTGTTCTCTCTTCTGGCTTGTTTATCCCGCCTATCCCTTCCAGGTGGACATGCAGCAACAACAATATGGACCATCACAAGACTGAGTACAGTGAAGCAGCAATAGAAAGTAAAACAATAGTACAACAATAACAATAATACAAAAAACCTCTATAAATAGTTCAGGGTCTACTTGTTGTCCTTCACAAGTACTTTCCATCGAGTCTGATGGGGTGCCATGCCCTGGCCCATATCTATCCCTGGTATTTCCTGGGGACTTCATTGCTCTGCCGCCCCCCCCTCCCCCACCCACTGCTCTGCTTCATGCCCCCAGTGTCTGGCTTGGCTTAGTGGGCTCAGGGCTGGCACAATTCCCGCTGTCTGTCTCTAGTGTTGTCCCCAATGGTGCTATGGGTTAATGAGGAACACTGTGTCCCGTGGTGACGCCGGCCCTGTGGTCGTCTCTGTGCACTGCTGCTCTGAGCAGGAACATTGTCCTCAGGGCTTGGTGAGCCAGGATGTGCTTCACTCTTTTTTTCCCTTCCCCACTCGTTGGCTCCTGTGTGCTCTGATCAGACAAGTCCCTCTTCTTGAGCTGTGGCTTCAGTGCTGTCCTCTGAAGTGAATTCTTCTGGGGGGGAGGGTGGGGGAGGGTGGTGCTGTCCACTTAGTTGTTAATAGGGCCGGCCCCTCATAGATCTCTATAGGTTCCCTGCTTCATATCAGTGTGTTACATTCTTGTCTTGGAGCTCCGGGTTGAAGGCTGGTCCCAGTTTCCCTGTGGAGACATAATCAACACGCTCCCCCTTTGTGAGTTAGTGCCCCCGGCTACCCATGTCTTTTATCCACCCCACCCCCACCTCTCCTTTTTAGTGGGCTACCATATCTATCTTTGTGTTTAGTCTGACCCCTGCCATATTACCTTATCTCACCCCAGAACATATGTGTACAGTAGCTTATTCCCTATGGCCCTTTTGAATTTTTTGAGCTTACCTCAGTGGACTCATGTTGTACTTGTCCTTTTGTACTTGGCTTACTTCGCTTAGCATAATTTCCTCCAGTTCTTCCCATATGGCGATGTGCTTCATGCATTCATCACTGCTTTTTTAGGGTTGTGTAATACTCCATTGCATGTATGTACTACTGTTTTTTAATCCATTCGTCTGTTGATGGAAATTTGGGTTGTTTCCAACTCCTTACAATTGTGAACTATGCCGCAATGAACATTGGAGCACAGATGTCTGGCCGTGGTTTGTTTCTTGTCTCTTCTGGGAATATACCCAGTAGGGGGATTGCTGAATCATATGTTAGCTCAATTCCCAACTGTTTTAGATATTGCCAAATCTATTTCCATAATGGCTGTAGATACCTACAGATCTACCAGCAGTGGACAAGAGACCTATCTGTCTGCATCCTCTCCAACATTTTTTACTTTCTGAATACTTGAATTGGACTATCTTTGAGGGTGTTAGGTGATATCTCACAGTTGTTTTAATTTGCATTTCTCTTATGGCTAGAGATCTGGAACATTTTCTCATGTATTTATTGGCCATTTGGATTTCTGCCCTTGAAAAACTCCTGCTCAGGTCCTTTGCCCATCTCCTGAGTGGACAATTGATTTTTTTCTTGTTGTACATTAGCAGAGTATTGTAGATTTTAGTAATAAGGCCTTTTTGTCTGATGCATCATTGCTAAGGATGTTTTCCCATTCTGTGGGCTCTCTTATTACTCAGAGTCTCTTCTGACAAGTACTCTTTTCTTCTTCTTTTCTGTGAATTCAATGAAACTTGAACTTCTTTTATGATGCCCTTGATATCGTCCCACAACTTGTTTCATCCTTAGTAGTTAGTTTCAAGTACTATACTTATTCTTTAGATTGTCTCCACATTCAGATGGGATAAAGTCAATATTATACATTGGCTCTCAAAGGCTTGTTTCATCCTTTTCCTCTTCAACTTGGACTTGTACATGAGCAAATGATGGTTTGTTTCATAGTCTCCATATCTTTGTTCTGACTGATGAGAGTGAGTTTTTTCATCATCTTCTTTCCCAGATGTAGTTGATTTGATTTCTGTGTGTTTCAACAAGTAAGGTCCATCTGTGTAGTAATTATTTATGCTGCTGTACTAGATATTTGCACTGAATTGAGCACTGTCACATAAAATTCTATCATTTGATTTCTGGGGCTGTTCTTTCATCAAAGTCATATTTTCTAACTTCTGATCCTTCTTGTTCATTTCCAGCTTTTGCATTAATATCACTATGAAGCATCTTGATTGCACATTTTTATCAATTTCAGAATGCAGAAATTGGTAAAATTTCCTCTCCTTTTGGATTGGTAGTAGGTGCATAAATTTGAATAATCTTCATAAGAAATAGTCTTCTTTATAGATGTTTGGACATAATTGACAGAATTGTAACTCAGGATGGATCTTGAAGCATTCTTTTTTTTTGTTTGTTTAAAAGTTTATTTTATTGGGGGCTCTTACAGCTCTTATCACAATCCATACATATATCCATTTTGTCAAGCACATCTTTACATATGTTGTCATCACCTTTTCCAAAACATTTTCTTTGTACTTGAGCCCCTGGCATCAGTTCCTCCTTTTTCCCACTCCCACT
>NW_022107407.1:15096537-15097985 GCF_000313985.2 Echinops telfairi | reverse complement strand
GGTTGTGTCGGGAAGGTGAGCATCATAGAATGCCAATTTACTAGAAGAAAGTATTCTTGTGTTGAGGGAGTACTTGAGTGGAGGCCCAATGTCTTGAAGCATTCTTTTAAATGATGAAAATAATTCAATTTGCCCTTCTCGGCCTAGTAGATAATATCACTCAAAATATCCAATGGCAGCCCATTTCACCTAATGCCTATATTTTGGTATTTATTTGTGTCATTTCATTTACTTACAGCATCATAGTACTATACAAGTCACTACAGTAAGACAAAGTCACAGAAAAGTAGTGGATATGTACTATACCTATGTCTAACTTATTATTTGTAATATATCATTTCTGTCAACATATCTTATAAAATATGTGCCCTGATTTCAGTGCAATGGTACCACTGTGTACACAAAATCCCACTGTTGCCCTGCTAGTATCAACTGCCATCATCTGTGGTGCATGTAATGGTTTTGAGCAGCCTGTCAAGCACATCAAATTCTGGTCAGGTACTGCCACTGCATCATCCCTAAATATCCCCAAATAGGGAACAAGTCTGGAAAAATGGGATAGAACTCATCTTTCTCTATCTCTCTTATTCTTTTTAATCTCTATCACACTCTATTATGAATGTAACAAAGCAATATTGTCTCTGTCAGCAATTTAACATTGTTTGTTTATGAGATTAATATATCTTTCTTTTCCGACTTAAAGACTCTTATCTCTCCCTTCCCTAGGAATCACACATGAGTTCTTAAGAACTTAGATAATTCTAGAAAGAGACAATATGCAGTTTTCTGCTTAAACTATTTCCTCAGTAGGCTCACTAACTAGGTGTGTCACCCTTCATCAAACAAGTCCTCTGATTTAAAAACTAAGTTAGGTCACTTTGAAGATTGTATGGGAATATCAAAGTATGCTCTTACAACAGAATTCTGGGTGTTCACTCTAAGGAGCTCTTCCCCCATTGCTTTCCCTCAAGAACTGTGGCACTGGGGATTTGGGTGAAAGCTCCACCTACCCACTTGCTTGCCAAGAAGCCTCCTCCAACCTGACCCCATCTGTGCCATAAAAGAAAGCTATCCCATAGGATTCCCAGTAGTTTGTTTTTCAAAAGTAGATCACCAGGCCTTTCTTCTGAGGCACCCTGGGTGGACTTGACCTACTCACATTTCAGTTAGCAGTTCAGGATGTTAAGCATTTTTAACAAAGGTGCTCTTGCAGCACTCGAGGATTCCCTGTTGAAAACAAAATGATTACAGCTTTTTCTTGAGGGATGCATACATTTCCCGGGTGCCTGTGGATTTGTTTCTCCAAAGTACCCAGACTAATGCAGCAGCTTTTTTTTTTTACCATTTAAAAAAGTTCTTAGATATATCACCCAAAGCATGACCCATAGATTTAAAAAAGAAATAAACTGAATTTCACAAAACTTTTACAAATTACTTACTGAAGACAC
>NW_022107407.1:15087664-15094661 GCF_000313985.2 Echinops telfairi | reverse complement strand
AAAAAGTTCTTAGATATATCACCCAAAGCATGACCCATAGATTTAAAAAAGAAATAAACTGAATTTCACAAAACTTTTACAAATTACTTACTGAAGACACTGATAAAAATGAAAGACAAGCCATCGACTTAATGAAAATAATTTGTAAATAACAAATCCTACTAAGAATCTGAATATATAAAGAACTCTAAAATATTAATGGAAATAAACAATACAATATAATATGTAAGTGGTCAAAAGACTCGAACAAGTACTCCTCCAAAAATAATGTGCATTTGGAAAATAATGACAAGAAAATATGTTCAACATCATTTATCTATACAATGCCAAATTCACTGCCATTGAGTGAATTCTGATGCACATTAAAACCAGATTCAGATCCAATATCACCAAGTGCTGGAGGTGAAGCCATGAAGCATCTGGAGCTCACTGTACTGAGGGGTTATAACAGAAATTGTACCAAACCAAATTCACTGAGTCGATGCCGACTCATAGCGACTCTATGGGACAGGGTAGAACTGGCCTGTGGGTTTCTGAGACTGTAACCATTTACAGAAGTAGAAATCCTCCTGTTTCTCCTGCGGAGTGGTACAGCAACTCTCAAAAACTGTGACAATATTTACATATATATGTATCTTCTTTGATAGAGCAAGCCCATTTTTAGATAGATGAAAACTTATTTTCAAACAAATTTTGTATAGCAAAACAGCAACTCTTTTCCTAAGTGTGAAACTTTAAAACATCCAAATGTTATTCAGTAATTGGGACTTTAAAAAGTGGCACATCCATGTAATGATTATCACTCAGCAAGGAAAGCACATTTAAAAAATTAATAACAATGAGAATATGGATAAATCTCAAATATCACTAAATGAAAGCAGGCATTTTATTGTAGTATATACTGCATGTTCCATTTAGTGAATTTCTGAAAAAGGCAAAACACATGAATAGTTGCCATTGATTAGCTAGACTTAAAAGGAAGTCTTAAGTGAATGGGTTGATTTGGGAGCAATGAAATACTTCCATAGACTGCTGGTGAGTGAGCTGCATTTATGCTGGGCAATGTTGCTGTTAGGGGCAGGTTACGTTGGTTCCAACTCACGACTCATAGCACTTCCATGTACAACAAAAAAACAAACATAATGCTCCCTGGTCCTGGACCATCCTCACATTTATCTTCATTCTAAACGGTTAAAATCATAACTTTTTGTTTCAATAGTCACCTTTCTTGTTACTATTGGAGTTAGAATCCTTGAAGGCATCCATGTTTCTTATATTGGTGCATGGATGCAGGCTGTGATACAAAAAAGGTCAAGCAGAAATAGGGTGAACACAGGCTGGTGGGTGCAGAGTCCTGTTACCAAGGTCATGGGGGAAAAGGAAGGTACCTGCAGCTCAGAGGTTGTCTCCCAGGGTCAGTGGCTCACACAGGACCCCTCGAGGAAGACCCAGAGTCCAAAGAAGTAGGGAGGGCAGAGGAAGAAGTTCCTCTCCTTTTTGTAGAAAAAAGCATGTCCCCAGGAGGCATCACCAGGCTGTAAACTGCTAGATAAATTGAAGGCAACCTTTACACAGGTGCACGTTGACATAAAACCTAACTGTGAGGTGCTTTGCACCATATCTTGTAGTTATCAGCTCAATGTCTAACCCACAGCAAAGCCAGGGATCTTATCAGGAAATATAGCAAACAGAATAATGTGTTTTAAAACAAATTGAATTCCTACAATGCAATTACTAAATCCAAACTACTAAATCTTTTGCAAAAAATTCTTCAACACATTGTATGGGGTAAAAATAAATATGTAGTAAGGATATTTATTTTGAGATGCTAACTAATTTCAATGCATGGCATTGTTTTTTGAAGAATGGTGTCACTAAATATTCATCTTTATAAGATTGACTAACTTTTCTAACATTATGTTCTCCAGTTTTGTCCATGTCATTCAGTGTTTAAGACAGTTTCATTGTTTTTCTGTGGCTTTTAATAGTTTTATTAGCATATAACTCACATTCAATTCAATTCAGTAGTTCAATCACATCAAAAAGAGTTGTATGACCATCACCACAGTCGGTTTTAGAACATTTTCTTCATTCTGGTACACTTCCTTATTAGCTTCCCACTTTCCCCTCCCCCTCCCCTACCGTAACCCCAAGGATATTAATCCAATTACGGTCTCTACAGATTTACCTAGTCTAGACTTCATGTACAGAGAAACATCTTTTAAAAAACTTCACAACAATAACAAAGTAAAAGCGATAAAAACCCAAATAAAAAACAAGGCAAAAAACATTAAAAACTAGAAAAAATTTTAAAATAGATCATAAGAGAGATAAAATGACAGGGTGCTAAATTTTAGTCTAAATGTATCTGTAATAATCCACTTTTCAATGCTATTCATATCCCTGGGCTATGATCAAAGGGAGTTTACCAGAGACTTAATCCATGTATATTTCCTCTTCACTTTTTTTTTAACTGAAACTTTAAAATGGGTCAAAGGGAGATCAATTGATAATATATTACATTTTAATTCCACTACATCTGCGATAATCAACTGTACAATGCTCTCTGTCTGATAACAAGTCTGTTTACATGTTCAAACATGTCAACAATGATCACTGCATGCTTAAACTATGTGCTGACCCTGCAAATGTATGTTGGGTATCCACTGTTATCCATAAACTTTTCCAAACCAGGTGCTCACAATTTAAGCTCTGATACCATTTCCTCCTTTATATTTGGATTTTATTATTTACAATCCTCGGATCACACAAGCTGGTGTGCTTCTGCCATGTGTACTTAATTGACACCTCACTTAGAAGGCTGCTTGTTTTAAGACAGCCTTTGAAATCCTGAAATGAGGGGATGTCCAGAGAAACCAGTCAGGGTGCAGTATAGCACCAATAAAACACACAACATTCCTCTAGTTCAGCGGTTCTCAACCTGTGGTTCACCACCCCTTTGTGGGTTGATCGATCTTTTCTCACGGGTCATCCAATTCATAACAGTAGCAAAATTACAGTTAGGCAGTAGCAAGAAAAGTAATTTTATGGTTGGGGGTCACCACAACACGAGGAACATGAGGAACTGTATTAAAGGATCATGGCATTAGGAAGGCTGAGAACCACTGCTCTAGTTCTTCAATACTTCCTCCCCTCAACTATCATGGCCCCAGTTCTATCTTATAAATATGACTAGACCACAGCATGCACACTGGTACAGATAAGAGCTCTCAAAACACAGAATCTAGGACAGATAATCCCTTCAGGATCAAGAATGAGAGTTGCACTACCATGAAGACAGGAGGATGGTGGGAAGAGAAAGGGGAGACAGAGGGAACCGATTGCAATGATCGACACCCTCCCCGCCCCCCTCCAGGGGAATGAACAACAGAAACGTGGATGAAGGTATACAGCAAACCGTGTACAATATGAAAATAAAAATAATTGATAAATTATCAGGTTTCCATGAGGGTGGGAGGGTGGAGGAGGAAGATAAAAGAGGAGCTGATACAAAGGGCTCATGTAGAAAGAAAATGTTTTGGAAATGATGATGGCAAGATATGTACACATATGCTCGATACAATTGATTGTTATAAGAGCTGTTAGAGCCCCCAATTAAATGAGCTTTTAAAATTAAAAACAATAAAAATAAAATCCCGACATGGACACTGTTTTTTCTGAGAACTGGGCATCGTCTAGCTTTCATCACACTTTGCTATAGCACCCTTATCTCCAATGATCTCTTTATGAGAGTGAGCATCAAGCAGAGCATATAATAAGAAAGAATTGTTCTTAGATTGGGGCTAGAATTGAGGGCGAGTCCAAAATCCACTCATATATCTCTGCTTTATATGTGCTTCTGGTTGAACTCGGAGACATCATTGCCATTTTATGTTAGAAAACATTATCAATCATCTACCTGAGGCATCACTTCCAATGCCATTGAGTCACTGCTGACTTACAGTGACCCTATAGCACAGGGCAGAACTTCCCCATGAGTCTCCCCAATATTCCTGGCAATAGAAAGCCTCATCTTTCACCCACAGACCTGGCTAGTGATGTCAACCTTGCCGTTAGTGGCATAGTGTAACAACTATGCACCCATACTATCATTATTTTAGAAAGTGGTATAGAAATTATAGCCCTGCATTCCAGGATGCACACCTTCCCGAATTGATTGCAGAAGAAAATTGTGAACATAAGCAAAGGTGGTGAAGAAAGCTGATGGTGCCTGGCTACCATAAGATATAGCATCTGGGGTCTTAAATGCTTGAAGACATACAAGCGGCCATCTAGCTGAGACGCATCAAAGCCCATACGGAAGAAGCACGCCAGCCTGTCTGACCATGAGGTATAGAAGGGATCAGTTATCAGACATCAAAGAACTTAAAATCATATCAGTGGGTGCCCACCTTCCTGATACGATCATTGAAAACAAAGGTGTGCATAAGCAAAGGTGGTGAAGAAAGCTGATAGTGCCTGGCTATCAAAAGATATAGCATCTGGGGTCTTAAAGGCTTGAAGATAAACAAGAGGCCAACTAGCTCATAAGCAACAAAGCCCACATGGAAGAAGCACACCAGTATGTGTGACCACGAGCTGTCAAAGGGATCAGGTGTCAGGCATCAAGGAACAAGAAATCATGTCATTGTAAAGGTGGGTGAGTGCAGAGTGGAGACTCAGAGTCCATCAGTTGGCAACTGAACACCCCCCTGCTGAGGGGTTTGGGGAGGAGATGAGCTAATCAGGGTGCAGGGTAGCAATGATGAAACATATAACTTTCCTCTAGTTCTTTAATGCTTCCTCCCCCCCCAATATCATGATCCCAATTCTGCCTTGCAAATCTGGCTAGACCAGAGGATGTACATTGGTACAGATAGCGACTTGAAACACAGGGAATCCAGGATAGATGACTCCTTCAGGACCAGTGGTGAGAGGGGTGAGGCCTGGAGGGTGAAGGGAATGTGGGGTAGAAGGGGGGAACCAATTACAAGAATCTAAGTATAGCCTCCTCCCTGGGGGATGGACAGCAGAGAAGAGGGCAGAGGGAGATGTCAGACAGTGTAACTTATGACAAAACTATAATAATTTATGAATTATGAAGGGTTCAGGAGGGAGGGGGGAGGGAGGTGGGAAATGAGCAAATGATATTGAGGGCTAAAGTAGAGGGCAAATGTTTTGAGATTGATGAGGTGTACATATGTGCTTGACTCAATGGATGTATGTATGGACTGTGATAAGTATTGTATGAGCCCTCAATAAAATAAGTAAAAAAAAAGAATAATGAGGGTAACAAATGTACAAATGTGCTTTATATAATTGAAGTATGTATGGATTGTGATGAGTTGTATGAGCCCCCAATAAAATGACTTAAAAAAAAAGAAATTAAAGCCCTGTTGATAAAAGGAAATTTTTATAGGAGCATAGGCCAGCTATGAACTGCAGTAAGAGTTGTTGATGTGTACAGGTTAAACTTACATGACAGTACATTGTTTATTTAAGCAATGGCGGTTGGTGATAGTGCAAAACTTTCAAAAATATTTATTCACAAGGGCAGAACCATGCCTGCCGCGTCAATGAACGCCATAATGAAGCAGAGAGGGCATTGAAATAGGAAGTATACAGTGGCTCTATGCCACTATTCGTGGAGAAGCCCCAAGGCAAGAGATTGAAACCAAAGTGAAACATCTGCCAAATCTACGCCCTGAGGTTAGCAGTCATCTGCTTATTCTCACACTAGGTAGTTTCAGACGTAGGTCCAAGGGTTACAAGTAAGTTTGAGGTAAAGCACAGTTCACTTAGCAGGGTTTCCAGATCAAGCCTTTCTGGTGTGGCCTATGAAGGATGCTATGTACCTTGAGAGACTGGCGTCTAAAGTTCCATAGTTGGTAGTACACTGGCTGGGTCACCAGGGGGTGCGTAGAAGCTAGAGCAAAGGGTCAAATTAGGAACTTAGTACCTGGCATATTCTCCCCTTGTGGTCTATAGAAGTATGGCTAACTTTTTTGTTTTAACTCCTTTTCAATTACACTGTTAAAATATTGTAAATTTATTTGAATGCTTATTGGAATGTGAAGACTGACTGGATATTTAATATTATTCAGAGATTGTTTAAACATACAACCAATATATAAAGAAACAAATATTGGACAGTGTAAGACTTGTCAAAATAATAATAATTTATAAAATATCAAGGGTTGCTGAGGGAGCGGGATGGGGAGGCTGGGGAAAAATGAGGAGGTGATACAAATGGCTGAAGTAGAAAGAAAATGTTTTGACAATGATGATGGCAACAAATATACAAATGTGCTTCACACAGTGGATGGATGTTTGGATTGTGCTAAGAGTTGTATGAGCCACCAATAAAATGATTTTAAAAAGAAAAAAGAGAAGCAAATGTTAGAGTAATATATGTAAATATGTGCAAAATAAACCATAGAGAAATGCTAGCATAATTCTTTAAGAAAACATGTATGAGGATGGTCATTAGACCATTCCATGACAGTTTTAAATGAAATGATTACACAAGAATACAATGGGAATTTCAGTTACCTATAAGTCTTTGCAAACTCAAAACAAAACAAAAACTGGAAGGACTGTTTGAACTCCACAAGGAATTCTACACAGATGAAGGAAGAAAGTCTATAAACAATGATAGATACAGGGAGGAACAGCAAAAGTAGATATCATTGGATTTAATTAAAATTTTAGTGAAAATGATGACAGTTTTGTTTTATTTTTATTTTTTAATTATTTTACTAGGGGCTCATGTAACTCTTATCACAATCCATACATAACATCACTTGTGTAAAGCACATTTGTACGTTCATTGCCCTCATCATTCTCAAAACATTTGCTCTCCTCCTAAGCCCCTGGCATCAGCTCCTCATTTTTTCCCCTCCCTCCCCGCTCCCCCTTCCCTCATGAACCCCTGATAATTTATAAATTATTATTTTGTCATATCTTACCCTGTCCGATGTCTCCCTTCACCCACTTT
>NW_022107407.1:15018213-15086578 GCF_000313985.2 Echinops telfairi | reverse complement strand
AGATGAGCCAGTCAGGGTGCGATGTAACAATGATGAAAAATAGAACTTTCCTCTAGTTCCTAAATGTTTCCTCCCGGCTCCCACTATCATGATCCGAATTCTACCTTGCAAGTCTGATTAGACCAGAGGATGACCCTGGTACAGATAGAAACTGGAAACATAGCAAATCCAGGGCAGATGAGCCTTACAGGACCAGTGATGTGAGTGGAGAAACAGGGAGGGTAGAGGGAGAGTGGGTAGGAAAGAGGTAACCGATTACAAGGAACTTTATGTGACCTCCTCTGTGGGTGACAGACAACAGAAAAGTGGGTGAAGGGAGACATCAGACAGGGCAAGATATGACAAGATAACAATTTATAAACTATCAATGGCTCATGAGGGAGGTGGGAGTGGGGAGGGAGGGGAAAAATGAGGACCTAATGCTGAGGGTTTAAGTGGAGAGGAAATATTTTGAGAATGATGAGGGCAATGAATGTACAAATGAGCTTTACACAATTGATGTGTGTATGGATTGTGATGAGTTGATGAGCCCCTAATAAAATGACTAAAAAAAAAAAAGAAAGAAAAGGTATGGGGGAAAGTAAAAAAACAAAACAAAACAATAAAATCCTCTCTTCCTGTTTCTGAAATATCTCATTTTAAATCCAACAGGTTGGCATACATACAGACTGCATGTGTGGTTCTACTTCTACGCAGTCATTTGGTGAGAGTTAAAAAGAGAGGCAAAAAAACCAAATCAAGCAAACCACTGTGCTACAAAGCAGGAGAAAGGGAGAAAATATGCTTTACTTGTGAACCATATGGTTGTCAAAATATAAAATGTAAATATTATTTTAAAAATACACCATGAAGATATTTTCAGAATAGGTGACAAGGAATATAAAATGATCAACTACTATCACAGTGGATAGACTTCTAATTTTCAAAAAATGCAAATATTCTAATAGAACACAATTTTTATTTTAAAAGTATAGAGGTAATGAAATTATGAAAAAAAAAGAAACACTATTAATTAGGGAAACAGGCATCAACAAGAAATACTATAGCTTTTTTGGAGCAAAAAGAAAGAACCTGTCTTTATAAGAATTGGCAAGAATATAAAGAAAAAAACTCATGAACAGATTGTTGGGTTCTTAATTATAAACTATTAATTAGAAAATGAATTTATTAAAAATGAAAATTAATTCACAAAGTGTTAGGTTGAAAAAATATTTGACAATGTCTATTAAAATTACAATGAGCAAATTTTATAATAGAGAATTTCAGTCCTCGGAAGAGACCTTTGAGGAACACTAGCACAACCGCGTAAGGAAATGTACACAGAATTCTCACAGCAGCATTATTTGTTAAAATAAAACTGGTAA
Organism: Echinops telfairi; assembly: GCF_000313985.2. Taxonomy (NCBI): domain Eukaryota; kingdom Metazoa; phylum Chordata; class Mammalia; order Afrosoricida; family Tenrecidae; genus Echinops; species Echinops telfairi. The sequence continues at coordinate 15,085,214 of NW_022107407.1, read as the reverse complement.
AATTCAAATATCCTGAAAGCAAGCAATGCGCAAATAAATTGGCATGTGTGCTAGTTAGGTTTACTGTGCCAACCTGGTCAATAGGAACATGTGGGATTAATCATATCACAGTTTGATTGAAGGGCAAAGAGACAAAAGGTTTTGCAAGGCCCTCCCCCTCTCTCTTGCGCTCTGGTGATGGAGGATGCTGGGGTGTGCTGCTGTTTTAGTTAGCTCTCTGCCTCAATCTGTAAGCTACACTACCAGTGGGCCAAGCCAACCTGTGAATCATGTAGCAAGAGCTTGAGGCTCCTTTAAGACCTGCTTTGCCATGCTGCTGATTCATATATTGCTTGAGCTTGAGACTAGTGGATCCTGTCCCCTTGCATTGCTTGCATTAGATATCCCACTCGGGCCTGCTTTGCTAAGCTCCTGAGCTACTGACTGTTGGTGACCTATCCTGCTGCTTGCTGCCTAGGGAAGACACTGCCTACCTTGCCCAAGGGAAGACTCCACTGTCTACATGAATTGAAGAACTTCCAGTATATTAACTGCTCCATTGAAGTGAGTTGAACTTAACCCTCTGTACTGCTATGTGGACTAATTAGCTGTTATATTCCTTCGTGCTGTATAAATCTATATCTATCTATCTATCATCTATTTTATCCTAAGTGTCCTGGTTTTGTTTCTCTGGAGAACTCTGCCTAAAACAACATGGTAATAGAATTAAAATTAAATGTAGCGGAAGGAGATTTGACTACCAAAAGAGTATATACTGTTGTAGAAGCTTGTTAATACTCAACAAATGCACTCATAAAACCTCTACATATCACCACTATTTGTCAATTATAAGGGTATTTATGCATATTATAAGTAGAATGTGAATAATTTTAAAGTGTAGTCAGAATTCATAACATTGGTAGCTGTGTTAGTCTGGGTAGACTCGAGAAACAAATTCATAGACACTCATATGTGTGTGAGGGAGAACAGCAATTGTACATTAAGAAAACATTCCAGCCCAGTCCTGGTTAAGTCCATAAATTCAATATTAGCCCATATGTCTATTACCAGTCTATAAATTCTTCTTCAGAATCACGCAGCACATGCAATGACACTGAATGCAGGAAGAAAGGTCACAGGTCAGTGGCTGGAAAGTCTTGTGGATCCAGTGGCAGTGGAAGTATCTCAGCTCTGACAGGGGTCTCCACTGGGTTCCTTCAGCTCAGGGCCTCTAGTGTAGCTCCATGTGTCTTCTCAACAGGAAAGGCTCATAGGGAGTTAGTGTGTGCCTCGCCTCCAATGAGCTATTTATCTCCTTAACACCTCCAAATGAGGTGAGGTCATCAAGCTGTAGCCTGATTGACATGCTAAACTCCACCCCTTCACTTTTAAGTCTCAAATTGACAACAGTTTATGTAACTACCATAGTAGGAGAATTGCTATTGCTAATTAAACACAGGTGTATAATGAATTTAAATTTTTTGCTTGAGAGACAGAAAATGTGATATTGATAAGTTTACCAGTGACCTTTTTTGTACTCGGGTTATTCATAAATCATGATTCCTAAATATCGCTGAATGTAATGGCAATATTGTTGGTAGGTGCCTTCAAGTTAGTTCTGACTCATAGCAAGCTATCTTATGTATAATGGAATGAGACCCCACCCACTTTTTCACAGTTTTGGGTAGATTTGATCCCATTGTTCCCGCAAGTGTATCAGTTCATCTTGCTAAGGGTCTTCCTCTTTTTCTTGCTCACCCTCGACTTTATGAGTCATGAAGTTCTTTTCCAAGGATTGATCCTTCCTGGAAACATGTCCAAAGTGCACAAGAAGAAGTCTCACCATGCTCATTTCTAAGGAATATTCTGACTGTACGTTTTCCAAGACAGTTTACTTCACTCTTCTGATAATCCATGAATTTTCAATATTCCTTACCAACACCATAAGTCTAAAAGCATCCGTTCTTCGATGTCTTCCTTATGTCCAGATTTTGTATGAATATGAGGTGACCGGAAAATATCTTGGCTTGATTCAGATACATCTTAGTCCTAAAAGTTACATCTTTGCAGTTGAATTTTTGTAAATATCAGTTGGAGCAAGTTGGTTTGAGTTCAAATTATTGCTACCTACATTGAACTTTTGGCTATGTATTAAAGTGTTAAATTTTCTATCTATGAGTTTTGAAAGACCAAAGAATAATTGATACATTAGATTATGGTGTTGATAAAGAATATTGAAATTATCATGGACAATCAGAAGAGCAAACAAATCTGTCTTGGAAGAAGTACAGCCAGAAAGCTCCCTAGAAGTGATGAGGGCAACACTTTATATCATGTACTTTGGACATGTTTTCAGGAGAGAGCCATCTCTGGAAAAGGACAATATGCTTGGGAAAATTGAAAGTCAGTATACAAGAGGAAGACTATCAAGGAGATGAATTGACACAGTAGCTGCAGCTGCGAGGTCAAGTCTAACAATGATTGTGAGGAGGTTGCAGAACCAGGCAATATTTTCTTCTGTTGTTCATAGGGTTGCTCTGAGGGGGAGCCAACTCAATTGTAATGAACAACAACAGCAACATGTCTTCTTTCAGAAGCCCTGGTGGGATAGTGGGTTAAACATTGAAATGCTAGCCATCAGGTCAGTGTTTAGAACTTCTAGTTGCAGTTGCCCCATGGAGAAAGATGAGGCTGACTACATACTCTCTTAAATATTTAGTCTCACTTTCAAAGGGGTAGTTTGACCCTGCTCTTTAGAGTCACTGTGAGTCTGAATAGACTCGATGACAGTGTTTTGTTTTGTTTTTATCTTTTATTACCAGAAACTTTGGCATTATGTGCTTTGGAGCTCTCCTATCATGCACATTTTATTAGGTTGGGTTCGGTATGTGTTATACATCGAAAGAGGGCTATATCAAAAAAGCCTTACACAGGTGTACATGGATCATGCCAGGCTTCTCCTAACTCTTGGATGCAGGTGAACAGGAGACAGGATGATGAAGTAGAGGCAGCAGGGGACAGAGGCTGCTGGATGCAGAATTCCAAAGTTCGTTAGTTGAATGAATCTGGGAGTCTGCTAATGGCTCCTGGGATTGTCAGGTGACACAGCAAGAAATGGAGGAACAAGATGCAAGTTCCAGCTCAGGTAGAAGGTGAAGGGCCAAAGAGCATTCAACTCTGTCCAGTCTCCTGCTCTTATACAAAAAGGCTTATGACACAAAGGAGGTGTCACTAGGCTGCAAAGCAATTAATTGATTGGTTGAGCTCTGTCCCTACCCTTACCCAGGAGGGTCTCATTGATATAATCTCTAACCATCACACACACTTAGGACTTTGACATACAAAGTTTTATCGTTAGAGAATGACTCCTATCTGGAATATTCCGTGACTTTAATTCTCATGTCAATAATAACCACGCAAATTTTCTTATTCATTTTCATAGTATTCTGTTCATTTTCTCTTGTTACTGTAAATTTAATTATTATACTTTATATAATTAATACCTGCATGATATTTTGTTTGACAATCTCTGGCTTATAACCTGTGAATACTGCATTTCTATTTAATGCACAATACCTTTTTTTTTTAAGCAGTGCTCTTTTTTTGTTTCTTCCTCCTTTTTCTGTTTTAGTTCAGCTTAAATTTGTAAACATTTATTATTCATTACATCCTTTAATTGACTTTGTTTTAAGTGATTGCTGTTGAAATAATAATTTTTATCCTTATAGTGTTACACCATTGATGAAATATGATACTTCAATTAAAAGAACTTTATGATAAAATTACATATAAGGGAACAATGATAAAACTGACCAATACCATTTTGTCATAAATCATATTATAGTTATAACTCTACTTATACTCTCTCCTGCCCTGTGTATTATTATTATTTTGTATTTTATTTTTATGATAAAATATCTCCATATGTTGTTATTTGTATTTAATTCACACTTGAAGAATTTACTCAAAAATATAAATTATAATTTTGTATATATTTTTATATCCTTATATTTATATTCTTATATTTTTATATCCTTATATTTATATTTATAAGGATATATCCTTATAAATATATCCTTATATTTACTATTTACTGTGCTATTTACTTTCTGTTGGAGAAAGATGAGGCTTTCTACTCCCACAAGGAGTCACAATCTCCAAACCCTAAGGGGTCACTATGAGTTGAAATTGACTTGATGGCAGTGAGTTTGTTTGCTTGTTTGTTTGTTTGTTTACTTTCTCTGCCACCAAACTTCCACTTCATACAGTTTCTCTTGCAAAATAATTTTCTGTAGCATTGCTTGGTGTATGAATCATCTCAAGAACTTTGTGCAGCATTCATTGATAAGAAATGTTTCCATTTAGCCTCCATTTTTGCAAGTGATTTGTTCTAAATGAAATTGTATGTTTTGATTTTTTTTATTCACAGACCCTTTATTTCTCCAAGAAGAAAGAGGAAAGAGAGAAGAGGAGAGAGAAAAACAGAAACCCCAAGGTGGTGGGGTAGAAAGAAAAGTTCAACAGAAAGACTCCTCCTCTTTCTCTTGCCACGGACTCCGGGGACCCCAGCTTGTTATTGATGTTTTTGGTTGTTATTATATTCAAGTTTCTGGTTTTTATCCTAGACAATACTTTTTTGTGACAAAATGACATCTGTCAGTTTTATCATTGTTCTCCTGCATAACATTTAAAAAAATCTGAATGTTTTCAAAATTTCACTTATTTTGACTTTCAGTAGTTTTGGCTATCATGCGTCTATCTACAGTATACCTTTCTTAGCGAGTATCCTACTTGGGGGGTGCTGTATTTTCTGGATCTGTGGGTTACTATTTATAATAAATGAGTTATTTTCTACCAATATTTAACTATTGCTTTTGTTCTGTTTTCTTTTTTTCCCCTCTGGGGCACAACTTTCATCTATGTCTGACAATTTGCCTTGTTTCGCAGGTTGTGGAGGTTTCCTCATGGGTTTATTTGGTTTTCTCTAGCAGGGCTGCAAGGAGAGGAATTCTGGTGTCAGAGAAGGTTATGCTGTCAGGCACTCTGCAGGAGAAAGATGAGGCTTTCTGCCCGTGTAAAGACCTACAGCCTCTGAGCCCCAAGGGTCACAATGAGTCAGATTCCACTCAATGACAGTGAGGTGGTTGGTTTTCTTTGGTTTTTGTTATATGTATATGTATATATATATATATATATATTACACATATATATACATATAGACACACACATATACGCATGTATACCTCAATGTGAATGAATATGTCTTGAATTCTCCTAATCTTTCCACAAATACAGAGTTCTAATTTCATCCAATGAATTTTGGGTATTTTATGCCTTATATTTCACTTTTAGAAATTAAATTAGGTTCCTTTTAAGTTCACTTTTAGAAATTAAATTAGGTTCCTTTTAAATTCACAAATCTCCCTACAATTTCCCATCTGTCTCCAACTTATTAAACATTTTTTGTTCTTCTTTAAATATATTTGGTGTGATTATTTCATAGGTCTTATGATGATAAATTAATAGTAATTCTAACATCTCATCTGTGAGTCTGCTTCCATTAACTTTGTTTCCACAATTTATATTGTGGTAAACTGAGGACTTGGTAGAAAGTACCCGACCTTATTTCAACACTCGCAACTAGTAACTATGGGCACAGAAAATTATCCCATTTTGAGAAAGATCTCAATTTTTCTGAGTAACAAATGCTTTCAAATACACATTCTCCAAGCTGTATAATGTGTCTTTCCCCCAAAATCACTGCATTAAAGAACAGTCTAAAAGGAGCTACCATAACAGATTAATCATTTCTGTGTCTGGCTACATCACTATACCTGAGGTTGTCTGGAGATAAGAGTAATCAGGTTCTACAGTCAAACCACTGTGAAAGGTAGCAACCCCATGGGAGGGCTCATCGGGTTTTGAGGTCAACTAGCACTAGGTAAAGATGTTGACTCACATTATTGCTTGTTTATTATGTTACCCGTTTATCATATTACCCACTAACTCTGTGCTGTGTTAGTTGTATGATGTGCATCCCTTATGATAGGTCTGTAAGCCCCATTAGAAAATACATTCATTCTCAGTCCTGACAAGAGGGAGTGAGGAGAACTGTGCCTGGCTGTCTGTCTCTATTATTTTCCACAAGTACCAGTTCGAATGTTGGGGACCCCGGTAACCTGACATTATATGAATCATATTCTGCTTCTTCAAAGGTTCTGTTTTAACTATTCCACACAAAAGAAAGTAGAATAGCTAAAAGAAAAAATATGAAGAAACAGATTACTCTATGTTTAAATATGTTGGATATCTAAATTATAAAGAAGAAATGATGAAAAAATAGAGAACAAAAAAACTTCAAAAGGTAACTCAAGAAGGAAAGTTTTATATACACAGATTTGGAGTTTGAAATCAAAAGGGAATAATAAAACAGCATTTCTCAAGCTGAGAGAACTGAAGAAAGAATTCAAGCCTTGAACTTCAATATAGGATTCTCCAGGCAAAATATTGACTGACATGTCAAAAGAAAATAAAATTGAAGAAATACAGAGTCGCTGTAATGAAACAAATTGATTAGCATTCCACCATTTCAGTCACCAACATAAAGAACCAATGGTGTTGAAGGGAGATATTCAAACTTCAATAAAGACATTGAGGTAAAATGAGGATCCAGAAATTAAGTGAATACTACTTGAAACATTGCAACAAATGGATGCAATGCTGACAGCATTCTTTGTCTATGCCAACAAATATGAAAGACCTGATCAAATGACTGAAGAGATCTCTATTTGTACCCACTCTAAAGAAATGTGATTTTAAAGGAAGCCAAGATTGTTTCAAATATCATTAGTATCACATGGAGGTAAAACTTTGATGAAGATAATTAAAAATGGTTGCAACAGCGCATCTACAGGGAACTGCAAGAACTTTAGAAGGGAACAGGGAAATAGGGATATCCTACCTGATGTTAGGAGTTCAGCTAAATTACCAGACAAATCATTACCCAATTAATTAACTGTGTAAAGGCATTCAACTGTGTAGATTAAGCAAATTATGAATAACATACATGTGAATTCTTAAACAATCATGGTCATATGGAAATTATACATAGACCAACAGCAGTGATTCAGAGAAAACAAGGAGACGCTGCCTGATTTAAAGTCAGAAGTGGTGTTTGTCAGAGTTATACCATTTCACCATACTTATTCAATTTGCGTTGAGCAAATAATCAATGACCTAGACTATGTAAAGAAGAGCACAACATCATGACTGGTGGAAGACTCATTGACAACCTGCGACATAACATAACATCGTTGGTTGAAGGCCAAGAAGACTTGAGACACTACAGATAAGGAACAAAGATTATATCCAGACTTCTTTAGTATGGATTCCATCTCGACATAAAGAAAACAAAAGTCCTCAGAAGGGGACCAATAAGCAACATTATGATAAATAGAGAAATGACTAACGTTTTCAAGGATTTCATCTTACTTGTATCAATAATCAACGCCCATGAAAAAGCAGTAATCAAGCAATGTATTACAGTGGGCAGGTGAGCTATGAGAACTGCTTTAAAATATTAAAGATGTCACTTTCAACAATAAGGTGTGCCTGACCCAATCATGGTATTGTCTAAGGCCATGAATGCAAACGGAAAATGAATAAAGATTAAAGAACAATGGATTTATTTGAATTCTGGTGTTGCAGGAAAATATTGAAGTACTATGGAGCCCTGGTGACCTCATGGCTTACACAGTGGGCTGGTAATGACCAAGTCCCTGTTTGAAATGGCCAGCCAATCCACAAGAAAAATGTGACTTAGTATTCTCAAAAAGTTTTAGAGTCTCTGAAAACCACATTTCTACTCTGTCCTCCTAGGGCAGTGGTTCTCAACCTGTGGGTCATGACCTCTTTGGAGGTTAAACGACCCTTTCACAGGAGTCACCCGATTCATAACAGTAGCAAAATTACATTTATTAAGTAACAACAAAAAATGATTTTATGGTTGGGGGTCGCGGCATTAGGAAGATTGAGAACCACAGTGCTAGGGTCACTGTGGAAGTTATACAATCTCCTGTAACTTGAGGGTATTTAAAGTGAAGGGGTGGAGTTTAGCCTGCCAATCAGGTCACAGCCTGATGACCTCATTTGGAGGTTTGACTGAGATAAATGGCTCCCTGGAGCAGCGCTTCTCTCTCTCTCTCTCTCTCTCTCTCTCTCTCTCTCTCTCTCTCTCTCTTTCTGCTTTTACCTTCCTCTTTATAAGCCACAGGGAGCCACATTGAGACTTGGGAGAGCCCTGGAGATGCTTCCACTGTCAGTGGATCCACAAGACTTTGCACCCACTGGCCTGGGATCTTCCTGCATTTTGCAACATTGCATGTGTTGACTGAGTCTGAAGAAGAATTTGTGGACTAGTATTGGACTTATGAACTGGTATTAAACTTAAGGACTTGATCTGGACTGGGCTTGGATATTTTATTGCTGCATAATTACTTCTGGATATAAATCTCTCTCTTACACATACATGAGTGTCCCTGAATTTGTTTCTCTAGTCAATCTAGTCTAACACATTCTGATACCTTGGGGTTGGGGTACGAGAGAAACAAATCTTGAAGCTGGAGAGTAGATGCTGTTTGACCTCTGCCTTGTTGTAGTTTTTCTTCTTTGGCCGCCAGAGGTCACACTGTTTACTTGATTCATTTCTGGAAAGGACATGGGAAGTTAAAATTCTGATTTGATTATTTGATTGTTGTGTTTGGCTATTCCTATTTGAAATAGTGAAAATGAATGTGATTAATGCATGTTTTGAGCTCAGAGGGCAAAATGGAACCTTGAGCTTCTCCTCTGAGATCATGCTGCTTAGTCAAAATTGCTGACTGAAGGTCAAAATGTTTGACAGAAGGCCCTGCCCTGGCTTTATGCAGTCAGAGGCCTAAGGCCATATTGCTTATGAATGGGATAGTTTAGATAAGGATTGAATTTGACATTTAAGACTTGAGTTTAGGATCTGGCTATATTAGGTTTATACTAATTTCTTCTGCCTATTGTTATTGATATGATTGACAGATATGATTATTAGGAAGTATGAAAACAAAGAGTTTGTAAGCCTATTTGCCTTCAATCATTAAACTGAATAGTTAAATGGGTTAGAACAGTCCTGCAAAGAAGCCTCTGAAACGATAAGTCTCACCCAGTGCTTTGAGTGCTCACGACATTTGCATTTGAAGAGACTTGCCTAAGGGGCTGATGAGAGACTGAAGAAGAAAAGTGAAACCCTTTGGCTTTTTGAGTTTTGAACTAGTGATTTGTGCCTGAAGTTGGAAAAATTTAGAGCCATGAAGAAACTCCTCTTTAGGAACAGAACATTAAAGGGAGCTGCAAGAAGCCTGAAACTCTTGCTAGGTGACCATCTGGATCCACTTGTTCAGTGGAAGTGAGAGAAACACAGCAGTAAGGAAACAGGTTGAGTATGGTCACTGACACCATTGGACCTGGTTTATAGGGACTAGAGGAAAAGATGAGAGCACGTTGGCTGGTCTGAAGTTTAAAGCCTTGTACAGAACATGACCTAGCCCAGGAGTACTAGGTATGTTGAGAATTTGTGAAGGGGCCCATGGTTGAAGGGCAAGGAGGTAAATGGGCACCCTGGTGGGGCTAAGTGAGGTGGCCCACTTTGAGTTGACCAGCACCTGACCAGATGAAGAGAAGAATTTTGTGCCTGTGAACTAGTGCATATTGCCGCTGACTTTGTGGACAGCCTGCTCTGATTTGACTTTGCCTATGGAGGTGGACTCACCATTTTCCAATTGGAATGAAGAATCTTTGCATCAAAGAACATGCTTGTCTCCTCAGAGCACTGGGTTGATATACATGGGCAGTATAGAAATTGGATACCCAAAATTGGGGGAATAAAAGCCCAAAATGGCTGGCTTACGAACTTTCATAGGTGGGGGTAATATGTTCATAGGATTATGATGTAGGTGTACACATAACTGCAATTGTTAAGTATAGAAATTTTTGTTTTATTAAACTATAGAATATTATTTTTATATTAGATTGACACATTTTGACTTATATGCATTTTTGTTTTATCCTTTAGGCAAAAAATATTATTTTATTATTGTTCAGTTTGAAATTATGTATGGCTAAGTGTTAGGTAAAAGTGTCAAAGTTGACAAGGGGTGGTCTGTGGCAGTTATATAATAAATATCATGTCAACTTGAGGGTGCTTAAAGTGAAGGGGTAGAGTTTAGCCTGTCAATCAGGTTGCAGCTTGATGACCTCATTTGGAGGTGGGACCGAGATAAATGGCTCCCTGGAGTCAGGCTACTCTCTCCCTCTGCTTTCACCTTCCTGTTGACAAGCCACATGGAGCCATGCTGAAGCTTGTGAGATCCCTTGGGATACTTCCACTGGATCCATAAGACTTTCCACCCACGGGCCTGTGATTTTCCTGTATTTCACAAAAGTGCCTGTGCTGCATGAGTCTGAAGAAGGATTTATGGACTAGTACTAGACTTATTAACTAGTATCGGACTTAAGGACTTGATGTGGATTAGACTGGGATGTTTTATTGATGCATAATTCTCTCTTATACATTATGAGTGTTCCTGAATTTGTTTCTCTAGTCAACCCAGTCTAACACGGTCACTATGAGAATAACAGAGGACAAGGCAGTACTTTTTTCTTGTACTAAGTGCTGCTCTGAAGCAGAACCAGCCAGGCAGAACCTCACATCAAAAATATATTTTATAACTTTTTACATGTATACATCAAATTGTTTTAATAGCTAAAGACCGAAGAATATGTATTTTATAAACTTCACCAACAAAGAATATCTTTTCTGAGGGTTGAAACTTATACTTAAATCAGTAGTTGAAATAATGGATATTGATCTAAAGGCTTATATTTTAGTACAGCGTCTTGATACTTAAGAACCAGAGTTCTCAGTAAATGATTGTACTTTTTATCGCAATCCCCAAATCTCTATTGGGACATGGGGCTGCTAGATATCTTCAATCTTTCAGAAGAAAAATTATTTAAAGATCACTTGCAGTTTTAGCTATTATATTAGTTTTCTATTGTTTCTATAATAAATCAACACAAATTTAGCAGTTTAAAACAACACAAGTGTTTTCTTATAGGTTTGTCGGTCATGATACAAAAAACAGTGGCCCTGGGCTCAGATTGAGTTTTTGGAAGGATCAGTATTTTCAGAGGCTCTTTATATATTTGGGATATTAAAATCTATCTATAAAACATTATAAATTTTTCTCAAACTTTCATTTGTCTTTTGTATCTCCTATTTTACTTATGGTTTAAATGGTTGTTTATTCTGGCTGTTTATTAAGTTTACATGCTTTTTCCCCACTCTAACATTTTGAATGGAATATTTCATTATTTTTGTCATTTATACCTATATTCTAATGTTTTTTTTTCTTTTTTTGCACAGATAAACTTTTTCTATCAGTAGCTTTTAAGGCAAGTCACTCCCCCGTATCATTCTGCAGTTTTATTTCAGTGTTTCTGAAATAAGGATGTTATTTTAAGGAGTAAGGTGTGTGTTACCCAGGACATATTATTTTTAATTACCTCCTATGTATATGAAAGTTGCACATTGAATAAGGAAGATGGATCCATTTGAATTATCATGCTGGAGAAGAATATTGAAAGCACTATCGACTGCCACACAAACAAACAAATTTGCCTTGAAGAAGCGCAACCAGTATGCTCCTCAGAAGTCAAAATTGTGAGACATTGTCTCACGTACTTTGGACGTGTTATCATGAGAAAGAACAATATTGTTTTTAATCATTTTATTAGAGGCTCATGCAACTCTTATCCAGGACTATAGTCTTATCAAAGTCAAGGGGAAGCAAGATTGAGGAAGACCTTGGAAAAGATGGATTGACCCAGTGGTTGCAACAATGGGCTCAAAAATAAGAACAACGGTGTGTATGGCAGAGGACGCCACGGTGGTTCATTTTGCTGCACGCAGGGTCCCTCTGCTTAGAATCAGCTTGAGGTAACCTAACAACATGCATTCTGTTTTCCTGATTTTAACCATTGATGTGTCCGTTCAATCTGAGAATGCATTGTTTCATTCCAGTCAGTGGTCAGTCATTATCCTTTTAAATAGAAACTCTCTTTCATTTACCTCTTTTTGATAGATCTACTAGTTATACTTTGTGATCTTTCATTTTTTTCTCCATTTCTCTGAATTCATTTTCCATATTTGTATCAACTTTTGTCTGAATGGTGGTTTCCTAAGTGAAATATTCACATTTAGCTTTGAATCCACTACTTTATAATGCATGATTTTAATAGGTTGTTACTCATCTATTTAGTTTATCATTGCAGTGAATTTTAAGTGATTTTCAGAAATGTTGTGGCTTATTTTTCAAGGCAGCTTATCCTTGTTTTATTTGTTACTTATTAGTGCATAAATTCTTGATTATTTCTATGAATATTAGGTTTCCAAATGCCTTTTTGTATATCTTGCAAGTACTTAGTGATAGCCACATTTAGGATCTTATGTTATTTTTACTTTGCAAGAAATAATCACATATTTGTTTAGTTTTATTTTCTTTAACACTTGTACATGCGAAGCTAATAGAGTTTGGTTTTGAGCGTATTCAGTGGTATCTGTGTTTTGTTTCTTATCTCAGTGGGTTTATAGTTCTTCTCAATCAGTTGTCCATTCCTCCACTCCATTGCGTGCATCCACTTCCAAATGCAAGCCTTATGATAGCATGCTCTGTGTTCTAAAGATTCCATTCTTTAGAAGTCATAGCACATCTTGTCAAAAATGGCTCAAAGTTGGCTTTTCAGTATATCTGCTGCCTAACGCCACAACAGTTGCAGCCTGAAAAGGCCCCTGCGCTTGCTCCCTGCAACTGGGGAGTTTGCAGTTTCCCTAATCCCAGGTGTAGAACTCCAACTGCCTCTGTCTATTTCAGGACCTCAAGGTCAGCAGGCCATACTTTTGCCCACACTTACTGCTGTGAATTTCTCTTTGTTTCTGACTTCCTTAGAGAAGCTCTATTATTGTTATTACGTGGGAAGGGAAGGGTGTTTTAGAAAAGATCTAACAGTATCATGAGTGAAAATGTCTTTCTCTGTTTCTTAGAAAAAGATAATTTTAGGAAAGGACATCCTTTTTGCTCAAATTATAGAAAACAATAATTGCATTTCTCTGCTTTAGTTAGAGAAAGAAATCATCCTTCAAAGTTAATGTTATTAATAAATTTCATATTATATAATCTTGCTCACTTAAAAAGTGAGGAAATGAGGTATCAAAGTTTAATTGACCTGATGATAAGCATATACCTAGCTAGTATTCAAACTTCTCAGTTGAATCTAAGTTTAAAAACCTTCATTTTATTGTTCTTTTCAATTCCACACATTTTTACCAAAGTTACCTACTTATGTTTTATAAATGAGTAAGTCATTGAGCGCCTATTATACACTAAGTACTGTGGTCCCTGATCTAGTTTTTACTAAGAAAAGCAAATGATAAAACTTAAATGAGTTAAAAAAAAATAAAGATGAAGTTTCCAGAGGGATTTAAAGGATGTTTGGGAATCACAGGAATGAAGGAAGCAAATCATATCTGAGCATGGTGAATAAAGAAACCATGTTAAGGACTGTATTTTATGGGAGAGAAGGGCTCCAGATCTAGAGATGCAATAACTATAAGAATTATATTTTTGTTCTTCTTAATGCCATTGCAACTTTGTAATCACTATCTGGAATAGGAAAATTGTCTACAGAGATATTTCTTCTTGGAACCATATTACTAACAAAAAAGATTTTAAAATCCTCAAACTTCTTACTTAAAAAAAGAAAGAATGTCACAATGTGCAAGGATGTTCATGTGTACTTACTCTCCTAAGACTCTGCTGAAGCCACTGCAGTGGTTTATTGTGCCAACCTGGCTGATAAACACATGTGGGGTTAACTGAAGGGCAGAGGAATGAATGGCTGGGTGAGCCTCGCCTTTCTAGTTCTTAGGTCTCTTGCTTTGTGAAGATTGCACGAGGATGCAGCTGCCATAGCCAGTTCCCTGCTTCAGCTGGCAAGGCTCCCTTCCTGCAAGACATCCCCATGGAGAAGCCACATGGGCAGCCCTGGGTGCTGGAGCAGCTGTGTGGAGACCCCACTTGGCTTTCCTCCTGCAGTCAGCGTCATAGTGTGTGTTTTGTGAGATGGAGGAGGACTTTGTGGATTGGTATCTGACAAATGGGTTAATGTTGGACTTGTGGGCTTGGGCAGCACTGGGTTGGGATGTTTTCTTGATGTGCATTTAACCTTTATATAAAACTCTCTCTTATACATGAGTTTCTGTGGGTTTGTTTCTCTAATGTACCCAGACTAACACAGCCATTTCCAATAACACTGGAAAAAGGGCACAGGTGCCACTGTGGAAAACAAGCTCCAATTCAAAATATGGAATTTAATCAAAAGACTTAAAACAGACGGGGCCAAGAGAATAGGATCTGTTCTCCCTTGATTGAAACACAAACTCCAGTATTGATCCGTGAGCACTCAGTTCGTTTGTAAGATCTACCAAGGCATCAGGCCCATTCCACTGCTATCAACTACCTAAGCAAAATCAGCTCAAATGTTGTCTGCCACAATCCCTGCAGGAATATTAAAAAATTTAATGTTAGCAGCAAATGGCAAAATCTCTAGCATTCTGGGCATTTTCTCTTTGTTACTTGTTTTTTCAGGAGAAGAGCCTACTTTATTTTTAAATCCATCTCCCCTCCACAAAAAGCAGTAGGATCTATTTCTTTGCCTCAGTACCTATTAAATTTCACATGCTGAAAAAGCTGATGCAAAGGCTGGTGTGACATTGTGTTTTAAAGACAGCAACACTTATTCTTGAGAAACCCTGAGAAAGATGAAATGGATAATAATATTTTTATATTCAGGGCTTTTTCACAATTTCCAAAGCAGTCAGTCACTTATGGGGTTACACAAAAATGTCTGCCATTATGAGGCTTATAGTCTAGAGGAAAATATAGACAAAAATAAACTAATTACATAATATAAATTGTGTATCTTACACTGATAAACACCATGGATGTGGAATAAAAATGAGAAAAGAGGGTGCCAGGAGAGAGAAAATTCAATGCCAGCAGATGTACCAGTAGAGCATCCCTGTCTAATGAATAACAAGGAGATCAAAATTGCTGGAACAAAGAATACAGTTGTGAAAGTCCCTGAGGAAAATTTTAAGAAAATTGTTTTTATACAGTGGAAATGAAAAATCAGAATTATCAGCAGAAGAGTCACATGATCCAACTTCTATTTAACAAGAATGTTGCCTATCATATTAGGGAGATAAGATGGTAGCAGTAATGTGGTAGCAAAGGAAAAACAATTAAGACTGTTTCCTAACCAAATCAAGTATTGCTGTTGGCTTAGTCAAAATAGTAACCTGATTATAGAGTAAATAGAAACAATACATTTTGAGACATATTGGAATGCATCATTAGAAAATCCCAAAACTGTTATCAACCATTTAAATTTCCATTTTAGGAAATTTGAAAAAAAAGGAAAGATTAAAATTAAAGAAGTGGAAGAAATAGTAAACATTTTGGAAATAGTCAATGAAACGGAAAATAGACAAAATCAAGTTACTAAAAATGGGTTGACAATATCAATTAAACTGATAAACCTCTATACACACAAGACAATAGAAACAGAACATTGGCATGGTTGTAAGGTACATTTGAGTCAATTCCTGCTCATAGTGACCATGTATACAACAGAAGAAAACACTACCCAGCCCTGCATCATCCTCAAAATTGTTCTTATGTTTGCGCCCATTGTTGCAGCCACTGTCGTCAAAGGCCTTCCTCTTTTTCGCTGCCTCTTCTACTTTATCAAGCATGATGTCTTCCTCCAGACAGTGGTCTCTTCTGACAACCTGTCCCAAGTACACAAAATGAAGTCTCACCATTCTTGCCCATAAGGAACATTCTGGCTTTAATCCTTCCAGTACAGACCTGCTTATTCTTTGGCAGTCCATGACAATTTTATAATTTTCCCCAGCACCATAGTTCAAGCACATCAATTCTTCTTCACTTTTCCTTATTCAGTGGCCAACTTCCACATGCAAATGAAACTATTGAAAATGCATAGCTTGGGTTAGGCACACCTTACCTAAAAGTAACCTCCTTACTTTTCAAACCTTTAAAGAGGTCTTGGGCAGCAGAGGTAATGAATGTGGTACTTAGTTTGATCCCTTAATGATTGCTTCCATGAGCATCAGTTGTGGATTCAAGCAAGACAAAATCATTGGCAACTTCAATCTTTTCTCCATTTATAATTGTACCTATTGTTCCCAGTGTGAGGATTTTGGTCTTATTTACAATATACAAGTGCTCTTAATTTTCAGCAAGCAAGGTTGTGTCATCTGCATATCTCAGATTGTTAATAAACCATCCTCCAATCCTGATGCCACATGCTTCTTGATATAATCTATCTTGTCTATTTTCTCAGCACATAGATTGAATTAGAATGGTGAGATTATACAATCCTGAAATAAGTCTCTCTTTATTTTAAACCATGCAATGTTTCCTTCTTATGTTTCTACAGTTGCCTCTTGATCCATGTATAGGTTCAACATGAGCAGAATGAAGTGGTCTGGAATTCCCATTCTTCTCAAGGCTGTCCAGAGTTTTTTATGGTCCACACAATAGAATGCTTTGCAGTCAATGTGTGTTTGTCTTGGTAGACTAGAGAAACTAATTCATAGACACTCATATGTATATAAGAAAGAGATTTATATATAAGAGCAATTGAATATTGAGAAAATGTTGCATCACAGTCCAGATCAAGTCCATAAGTCCAATATTAACCCATATGTCCAATACCAATCTATAAAGTCCTCTTCAGTCTCATGAAATACATGCAATGATGCCAAATGCAAAAGGATCACAGGATAGTGGGTTGGAAGTCTTGTGGATACAGTGGTGTTGTAAGCATCTCAGGACTGGCAGTGGTCTCTGTGTGGTTTCTCCAGCTCCAGAGGTCTGGTTGCATCAGGGTAGGTCCATGTGGCTTTTCCAGATCCCAGGGCATAGTGCCATGTGACTTGTCAGTAGAGCATCTCTCAGAGAGTAGGCAGAGAGAGAGAAGTATCTCCCACCTCCAAGGAGGAAAACATGGGAGTTCCCAGAATTCTCAGAAAAAGGCCATGCCCACACAGAGACTTCATTGACTTTGATCTGATTGACAGACGAGACTCCACCCCTTCACTCTTAATCCTTTCAAGTCTCAAATGAACACCAGATTATGTAACTATCACACAATGAAACATAAGTAAGCATTTTTCTTGTATTTTCTGCTTTGAACCAAGATCAATCTGAAATCAACAGTGATATCCTTTGTTCTAAGTCCTCTTCTCAATCCATCCTAGATATCTGGAATCTCCCTGTTAAAGCAATGAGGCAACCATTATTGAATGATCTTCAGAAAAATTTCACTTGCAGGTAATACATTGATATTGTTCTATAATTTCTGCATTCTGTTATGTCACCATTCATATGAATAGGTACAAATATGAATCTCTTCCACTCAGTTGGCCAAGTACTGCATTGGCTTGTGTGTTGCTATGATGCTGAAAGCTATATCACTGGTATTTCAAACACCAGCAGGGTCACCCCAAAGGAACAAATTCCAGGCGAGTTTCCAGACTAAGGACCACAAATAGAAGGAGAACATTGTTCGAGATGGAGCCAGAAGATGATCCCTTTGGGTCAGAAGCAGCTCCAAATGTGACTGAGGAAGAGCTACCTTCTCAAAGTAGAGTTGATCATGATGACGTGAATGGAGAAAATCCTGTAAGAGTAAAGCATTCAGGACCATCATTTGCTGATGAGACAATACTCAAAATGAGAAGAAACAGCTATAAAGATACTAGTAATTGGAGCTTGGAATGTAAGAAGAAAAAATCTAGGAAAACTAGAAGTCATCAAAATTGAAATGGAATATATAAAGATCAATATCCTAGGCATGAGCAAGCAGACATGCACTGGTATTGGCCATTTTGAATCAAATAATCGTATGGTTTACTATGCCTGGAATGACACAATCAAGAGGTATGGGTTCCATCTATCATCAAAAAGGACATTTCAAGATCTACCTTGTAGTATAATGCTGTCTTTGATAGAATTATATCTAACTGCATTCAAAATTAATCAATTTAAATTTATGCACTGACCGCTAACGCTAGTCATAAAGAAATTGCAGAATTTTACTAATGTCTACAGTCTGAAATTAATCAAACATGCAATCAAGATGCATTTGATAATTGATAGTGATTGGAATGCAGAGGTTGGAAACAAAGAGGAAAGAATCGTAGTTGGAAAATGTGACCTTGGTGTTACACAGGAAGCTGGAGCTACCAAGATAGAATTTTGCAAGACCAATGATTTGTTCAGAACAAATGCATTTTTTCAACAACACAAAAGGTGACACATGGACTTTTCCAGTTGGAATATTACAGACATCAAATTGACTACATCTATTGAAGGAGACAATGAAGAATCTTAACATCAACTGACAAAAGGATGCCTGGGGCTGAGTTTGACAAACTGATAGAGAAATGGTGGATTATTAACAATAGAAATGAAAATAAAGCCATTACAACTGATAGTGTAGACATGAAAATGGTACAATTTTTTTCTGTATTCCAACAAATTTGATAATATTGATAAAGTGATCATCTGAAATATTTGAATGGTACAATTTACCCTAACTCACCCAAGGAGATCTATGTGCCCTGGAGTTGGTTTAAACGCATAAGGGACCCTTTGCAAAATAAAACCCAACAGAGCCCAATCCCTTTTCCTGATGATTGTTGCTATGTTTGAGCCCATTGTTGCAGCCACCTTCTCAATGTAAAATTCATTGATATCAATGTAAAATTCACTTTTTACCAAACAGAATGTCCTTTTCCAGGGCATGATCTCTCTTGATAACATTTCTAAACATGTGAGACAAAGTCGAACCAACCTTGTTTCTAAGGAGCATTCTCATTGTACTTCTTCCTAGTCAGATTTGTTTGTTCTTTCAGCATAGTTCTCTTAAACTTAGCCAGTATCATGATTCACATACATCAATTCTTTTTTCAATCTTTCTTAGTTTGTGTTTCACTTTCACATGCATATGAGGCAAGTGAAAGTACCATGACTTAGTCGGGCACAGTCATTCCTCGGTGATAGACTTTTTAAAAAAGATGTTGTGCAGTCGATTTACCCAATGCAAAGAGTTTTTTGATTTTGTGACTGATATTTTCACGACACCGTGAATCCAAGTGAGATGAAATTCTTGACAATTTCATCCTTTTCTGCTTCTAATGGTGTTACTTATTGGTCCCATTTTCTTTAGTCAGTTGTAACCATATTGAAGGCAATCCTTGATCTTTATCAGCAAGTAATTCAAGTCCTCCTCACTTTCAGCAAGCAAGTTTGTGTGATCTACATTAAAAAAAAAATCTCACTGTTATCGAGTCAATTCCAACTCAGAATGTAGAACAGGGCAGAACAGTTCTTGTTGGTTTCTGAGACTCTAACTCTTATTCAGTCTTCCTCATTCAATGTCCAGCTTTCACATGTATAGGAGGCAATTGAAAATGCGTGGCTTTGGGTTAGGTACACTGACCTCACAGTAACCTCTTCATTTTTGAGAACTTTGAAGAGGTCTTGGACCGTAGATGGAAGAAACGCAAAGCTTATTTGAACGTTGCTTCCATGAGCACCGGTTGTAGATCAAAGCAAGACTGAATCATGGACCACCTCAATCTTTTCTCCATCAATCATGATGTTACATATTGGTCCTGGTGTGAGGAATGTGGTCCTGTTTACACTGAGTTTTCATCCATACTGAAGGCTGCAATCCTTAATTTGAGTCACCATTTGAAATCTTCTTTTCAGTTCTTTTGCTTCCTCATTTTTAACATTTACTTTAGCTACTCTGTGAACAAGAACAAGTTTTAGAGTTCCTTTTGATATTCACTGTGATATTTTCTGGATTCCTTCTCTTTTAATGACCTTTCCCCTTCATCATGTATGATGTTCTTGATGTAATTCCACACTCCTCAGGACTACTGTCATTAGTGTCTGATGCATCAAATCAGTCCTTGAGATGTTTTCCAAGGTCATATTTTGTCTCATCAAGTGCTTCAAGTCCTCTTCACTTTCAGCAAGAAAGGTTGTATCATACAAGCTGCATAGCTCAGGTTATTAATTACCCTTCCTGATGCCGTGTTCTTCCTTAATATAGTCCAGTGTGTTAGGCAGGGTTCTCTAGAGAAATGAAACCAGGACACTTATGATTATATATATACATATTATATATACACATAATGTATATATACATTATGTATATATATACACATTATTTATACAGCAAGAAGGAATATAACAGCTAATTAATCCACACAGCAGTTCAGTTCAACTCAACTCACTTCCATGGAACAGTTAATATACTGGAAGTCCTTCGAATCATCTGGGCTGCCAGATCCAAGGTCAAGGAAGCAGACAGCCTGGGGCAAGGCAAGCAGAGTCTGCCCACAGGCAACAAGCAGTAGGGTGGGTCACCAACAGTCAGTAGCTTGGAAGCTTAGTGAAGCAGACCTGGATGGGATATGAAACACAAGCAGTGGATCCACCAGCCTCAAGCTCAAGCAATGTAAAATGTACCCACTAGCAGCATGGAGAAGCAGGTCTCAAAGGAGCCTTAAGCTCTGGCACACAGGTAGTGTAACTCACAGGTTGAGGCAGAGAACACTACAGAAATAGCACTTACTGTCCAGCACACTCAGATCAGATCCATTTGTCTCTTCCTCA
The DNA here is from genome assembly GCF_000313985.2 of Echinops telfairi. Taxonomy (NCBI): domain Eukaryota; kingdom Metazoa; phylum Chordata; class Mammalia; order Afrosoricida; family Tenrecidae; genus Echinops; species Echinops telfairi. The sequence goes on along the minus strand of NW_022107407.1, from coordinate 15,064,368 downwards.
TCCTCCAATCAAACTGCGACCTGATGAATCTCCCATGTTGCTATTGGCGAGGTTGGCACAATAAACCTAACTAAATCCCAGCTTCTCTATATTTGCTCAACACACAAACTGAATGCTGACACACATCTTACTTCATATTAAATCATACAGTATTCCCTTGTTACTTTTGAACAACTGCCTCTTAGTTCACGTATAGGTTCCACATGAGCACAATGGAGTGTTCTGGAATTCCCATACTTCCCAAGGCTATCTAGCATTTGCTATTCACACATATTTCGATGCATTTCCACAGTTCATGAAATAAAAGTAAACATTTTTTATGGTATTATCAGCTTTCAGTCAAGATCTATCTGATGTCAGCAATGATATCCTTTATTCTATGTCTTTTACTGAATCAGGCCTGAACCACTAGCAGGTCCTTGTCTAACCTTCTCTAACCATTTCTGAATAATATTCAGCAAAATTTAACTTGCATGTGATATTAATGCTAATTGTTCTTTAGTTTGCACAACCTGATGGGTCACCTTTCTTTGGAATGGGTACAAATATGTATATCTTACAGTTAGTTGACCAGGTAGCTGTCTTCCAAATTTGTTGGCACAAGGGACTGTGTTTCCAGTGCTCTTTCAGCACACAGAAATATGTTAACTGCTATTCTATTTCTGGAGCCTGTCATTTCATTAAGGCATTCAGTAGTGCATGGACATCTTTCTTTAATACCATAATTTCTTAATCATATGCTATCTCTTGAAATAGCTGACTGTCAATGACTAGTTATTTTGGTACAGTGAATCTGGGTATTTCTTCCATCTTCATTGGATACTACCTGGAAAGTTTGTTCATAGAATCTTTTAATATTTCAACTCAAGGTTTTAATTTGGTCTATAGATCCTTCAGCGTATGACATGGCAGGAGTGTTTTCCTTTTGGTGTTCCAAACCCAGGTTTGAAAATTTCATTACAATGTTGTACTTTGTTTTCTTGGGTCACCATTTCAAATCTTTTGTTCAATTCTTTTATTTCCTCATTTTTAACATTTGCTTTAGCTACTCTGGGATGAAGGATAAGTTTCAGAAGCCCTTTTGATATCAATTGTGATATTTTCTTTATGTTCTTTTGAATGACCTTTTGCCTTCATCATATTTGATGCTCTTGATGTAATTCCACAACTCCTCACGATGTCTGTCATTAGTTATCAATACATCCAATATGTTCTTAAGATGTTCTTCAAATTCAAATGTGGTATACCCAAGGTCATATTTTGTCTCACATGGGCTTGTTTTAATTTTCTTCAGCTTCGACCTGTGCTGAATCATGAGGAAGAGTTGGCAGGGTCCATAGCCAGCCCCTGGTCTTGATTTAGTGCTGACCTTGATGTCCCTTGACTCTTCCTACAGATGGTGTCAGCTTGATTTCATTCTGCCTTGAGAAGCCCTCATGGGTAGTTATTACTTATGCTGTTCAAAAATATATTGTAACTTAAGAAGTTGTTGGTCTTGCAAAATTCCATCATATGATTCAGCTTTTATTTTGTCATGAAGGCCATTTTTCTGACCACCTTGTTCTCCTTTTTCCCCCCAACTTTCACATTCTAATTGCCAATAATTATCACTGCACCTTGATTGGATGTTTGATCAATTTAAGACTGAAGGATTTGGCAGAACTCTTCGATTTCTTCATCACTCACTATCTTTAGTGGTTTGAGGGTAAAATTGAATAATAGTTATATTGATGGCATTTATTTGAATATATGTAGATATACTATGACAGACAGACTTGTACTTCAAGAAAGAGCTTGAAATGTCCTTTATGACAAAGACTGAGACACCACTGCTCTTAAATTTGTCAGTACTGCAAAAGAATGTTTGGAAACTGATTGTGGTAGCATTTGGACAATTCTGCTTGATGTAATTGAACTATGGAATAATATGATATAAGTATTAACTCCTGTTTAATAGTAAATTAAAAAATAAAAACCATATGACTATCTGATTTTAAATGGCCAACACCAGTCCATTTCAGCTCACTAATACCTAGTATAACACTTGTGGAACTAAAGCATAATTATAGCAAGATTATAGGATATGAGAGATTAATATAAATTGTTACCACAATAAAATTATTGGTAGCATTCATTTTTTTTGTTTCCATATTCATATAATTAGTTGAAATTCTTCTCTTTTATCTCTATTATTAATATACATGCACCAATTGCTTTTCTGTATACCAGTAATAAACAATTGAATTTCAAAATTAAAACTGTAACAGTTTTTACATGATCAGCAAATATGACAAGTATAAATCTAACAAAATATTTTCAAGTTCTTTATTTTAAAGATATAAAATATGATGAAATAAATATAAATAGGTAGAAATACTTGTTTCATATTCATGAATAGAAACTTTCAATATTGTTAAGATGTCAATTTTCCCAATATTATCTATAAATTTAAAGTATTCCTATAAATATTTCATCAAAGTATTTTGTGGATCTTTACAAACTTATAACATGTATGAGGGAAGGCAAATAAATTTAGTAAACCTACACAATATGGAAGAATAGAGTTAAAGAACTGGCAATATCCAACTTCAAGATTTATTTCAAATCTACTGTGATCAAGACTGTATTGACAAAAGAGCAGATAGAAACAAAATACAGAAATCAGAAATAGAGCCACACAAATACAGTCAGCCGATCTTTGGCAAAGCAGCAGAGCCAATTCAATAGACAAAAGATCAGATTTTCAATGAATGATGCTGGATCAATTGGGCATCCACAAAGGTAAAAACGAATGTCAGTGCAAAGCTTACATCTGCCAGAAGAATTAACTCAAGTGAACTGAACACCCTCGTATGACACTAAACTGGACGATTTCTGAAAGAAAACCTGGGAGAAAGTCTATCAGGCCTTCAACATTGTGCACACATGTTTTACGACATCGATCACAACCTGCACCATGTAACAGCACTCTTCTTCCCTGATTTTACCATTTCCTTCTTCTTCGTCATAAGGGAAAAGGGGCCTTATTCCAGGGAAATGCCATCCTTTTAGTATACTGTGGTTTAATGAATGCTTGTAATAGCTTAATCCATCATTGCTCACAATTGGAAGTAGCCTATAATTTTTCAATGAGTAAATGATTAAATATATAGTGGTACATTCATACCATGGAATAGTATTGAGCTAAAAGACTTAAATGAACTATCACACTATGAATAAACATATAAAGGCTTTAATGAAAGAAGACATGAAAAACTAAAGTCTCAGACCTCTGCATCCTGTCTTACTCCAACTCTGATATTCTGGGACAGGAAGACTGTAGAAGAAGTAAATACAGTGGTTCCAGGCGCCAGGAGTGAGGAGGTGAAGCAGCAGAATGAGAAGCATCCTAAGGGCGCTAAAACAACTCTGCATTTCTCAAAGCTGATCTGCATGTCCAGCATATCATGAATACAGCCTTAAGTTGTGCACTTTATTGTGTTTTCTAGATGCCCTCCAATTCGTTTGGACTAATTGCTATCCCATGAACAACAGAATGAAGCAGTGTTTGATTATGCACCATCTTCACAATGAGTGTTATAACCAAAATGCCCATTCAGTTTGTTAAGGACTTCCTCTTTTTATGATGACTTTACCATATATATATGAATGCTGGCCTTTCAGAACTGGCCTTTCCTGATAGTATGTCCAAAGTACACTAGAAGATGTCTTGCCTCAGTATTTTCTAAGGAGTATTCTGGCTGTACTACCTTTGAGACAAAATTACACTAGCAGTCTATGGCACTTTCAATATAATTGACCACACCATAATTCGAAGGCAGCAATTCTTCTCCAGTATTAGTTATTCAATGCCCAGTTTTCTTATGCATATGAGCTGATTTAGAATACCATGGCTTGCAAGGGAAGATCTTATTTCTCAATATAATATCTTTGTTCTTTCGCATTTTAAAGAGGCTAATTGCCTGATGCAATTGTCCTTTGATTACCTGACTGATCCTTCTGTGAGTATTGACTGTGGATTCAAGTAAAATAAATTCATTGCCAATTTCAATCTATTTTGTATTTTTCATGATTTATTGATCAAGTTATAAGGATTTGAGTTTTCTTTACATTGAGTTATAATCTATACTGACGTCTTTATTCTTTGATCTTCCCTAATAAGGGCTTTGAGCCTTGTTGGCATTCAACACGCGATGTTGGTCATCTGCACGTTCTTCTTCATGTAGCTCAGCTTCTTAGATTACTTGTTCAGTAAGCAAAGTAAGTATGGTGAAAAGATACAAGCCTGACAGGTACATTTTTTGGTTTTAAACCATTTGTTATACTCTTGTTCTGTTAGAATGACTTCATCTTGGTCTGTTACACATGCACACAATCAAGTGTTCTGGAACGTCCATTCTTTTCAGTGTTTTCTAAAGCAATCCATACAGTCAAATGCTTATCACAGTCAACAAAACACAAATAGACATCTTTCTGAGAGTCTCTGTTTTCAGCCAAGATCCATCTGACATCAGCAATGCCATTCCTGGTTCCACATTCTCTTCTGAATCCAGCTTGGAATTCTGACAGCACCTCTCTTTGTACTGCTGCAATTGTTTGCTTTTTCAAAATTATCTAAAGCAAGTTTTTAATTCTTGACTGTTAGTGATACTGCTTACTAATACCTGCATTCTATTGCCTCATCTTTTTTGAAATGAGCACACAAATAGATCTCTTTCAATTTGTTGACCAGGTAGCTGTCTTCAAATTCCTTAGCATGGATTTGGGAGAGTTTTCAGTGCTTTTTCAGTTGGTTGAAACATTTCAATTCATTTCCTGCCAATTCTGAGAGCCTAGTTTGTCACTAATGCTATCATACAGCTTTCCTCAATACCATCCAATCGTAATCCTATTTTAACTTTTGAAATGGTTGATCCACTACCAAATTTTTTGGTATTGTGACTCTAAGGCCATGAATTTTGTTTCATAATAATGCTTCAATTTTCATTCATAAATTGTAACAAATGCAGTGCAGGAATACAAAATGCTTTTGTTGTAATTGTTAGATGCTAACAAATCAATTTCAATCCATAACAACCTTACCCACACAGAATAAACGATTGCCCAGTCCTACCATAGCCTCCCAATTGTTTCTATGTTTGCGTATACAATTGCAGCCATGCTATCAGTCCACCTCCCCGAGGGCTCTCCTCTTCTCTGATGCCCCTCTGCTGACCCAGCCCAAGGTTTTTCTTGCTCTGAGGAACGTGCCTGGGCTGGATGATGCCACAGCAGCTGTTGAACACGCAGTGAACATTCTCGGTGTTCACAGTGCAAGGGAAATGAGGGTCAAAGTCATGGCGCCCGTCTCCACAGGCAGCGATGATTCTCAGAAATTCATCCTGGATGAATTAATTGGCTGGGGTCACGTGGGGGTCCTCTCCTGGCTCAGGAGTAGAGGAGTGAGCAATCTCTGGGAAGTGGTCCTCTGTCTTGGATTGCGCAGCCAGGACAATGAGCAAGTCGTGCTAGTTGAGGAACTGGATCGCAGAGCTGGTGCGCAGGCACCTGCTGTTCCAGATGCTCTGGAAGAGGTTCCGAGACTCCTGCAGGCGGTGGGTCCGGTTGTCCATCCGGATGACCATGCCGGAGCTGCTGCTGGCCTCTACGAAGATGACAGTCCCAACATTGAAGTACTGGGTCCATTTGTGACGTTCATCACGCTGGCCACCCACATTGAACATGTGGAAGTTGACCTCTGGAACATGGTCTCAAAGATTCCAGAAGTCAGGTCAGGGCAGCGAAGCAGATCCTGGTCATTTGGCACATAGTCGGCCATGTAAACAACATTCTCGAAATGTTGTAATGAATACAACAAAAGTACACGAGGACAATGACGGCATTGTCCATCATTGACGCCAGATGGGGAAGGGTCTCCACTTGCAAGGTTACTCCGGCGAGTGGACTTCCTGGGCTTGTCGGCGCTGCTCCTGCTGCGTCTCCTCTGCGTTAGGGTCTTCCGAGAGTGGTACTTATTTTAATTAAATCAGAAACCAAATTATGTCTTAGCTGGCATTTAGTATAGGGAGGCTTCACAAAGGTCCTGGGAAAATGGATTTAAAAGATAATGTTTCCACAAACTTTAAAAAACAACAACCTCATACTTATAAAACCATGTGGAATTGACTGGAAAGCAATGGATTTTGCTTTTGGAGTAAACCCTTTTCCTCACTCTTAGAACATAGACTTCCAAAGTTCCTGTTAAATTCCTTAGTCTTGACCAAACCTGAATTCCAAAGTTCGCTCTTCCTCATCGTAGAGGCAGCCATGCTGATTTACAGGGTTTTTCTGGTTTGTTTCTTAGCTTCATGTTTCCGCAGAAGTAGCAATGCCCCCAAACTCAAATTCACACTTACTGCCACGGAGTCGATTCTGACTCGCAGCGACTGTGCAGGCCAGGGTAGCACTGTCTCTGTGGGTTTCTAGGAGTCCACTTCTATTGCAAGAGTAGAAAATGCCATCTTTTTGTTGCAGCGCAGGTGTTGATTTTGACGAATGACCCTGCAGTTAGCAGTTCAATGCATAACCCACTATACTACCAGGGCTCCTTTGTAAATGATGGAGTGTAATCTTTACTTTTCTTAGTCTTGTTCAACATAAGATCTTGAATGTTAATAGCTACACATATCTTGGCAATTTTCCTCTGGATATATTTTTTTTTCACCTTAGCTAAATTTCCTAGTTATCTTGGAAAAGCTTTATTCCTCCTCAAGATCATAATAAAAAACCTCACAGCCATCACGACTGTTAGGGACCCTAGAGGACAGAGGGATCTGGCTCCTGTGGGTTTTTGAGCCTCCTCTATCTCCTAGCAAGTGGCTGATGGTTTCAAACTGCCGACCTCGCAGTTAGCAGTTCAATGCTTAAACACTATGCCACCAGATACTCAACCGTATTTGAAAATAGAAATGTCTTGATCTATACTTTGGAAAGGGGAAGACTTGAACAAAGGAACATTTCAGTAAAGTTTGGAACAGGTGATTATGAAACTTGAAAAGGATTTCACAAAGCAAACTAAATTAAAATAGTGGAACTCAAAGTTGGCCCCTGAAGCAATGATTCTAAAGCTTTATAGCTTCAGGGCCAACTTAGTCAATTGGCATAACATATTCTACAAAGATAATATTCAATATGTGCATTGGCTTTGGGTTGTCAGAAATCTTGAAAGTTTGTGAATGGCCAACTAAGACACAACTCTTCTTTACTCTTAGGGAGCAATTGAGAAAGTTAGGAATCAAAGGATCAAAGAATACAGAATTCCAGAAGATTAACAGCCCACATATCGAGTAATTGTACCCTATTATCTAAATTGAGATAATACACTATGCTCATTAACTAAAGTACTCCCACAACAGCGCAGCACAAAATCGTTAAAATGTGTAATCTCAAATAGTTTATTTTTCTCTTTTTAGTTAAAAGAAATAGTGTTCAATATCTGTACACCATGGCTATGCCTTCCAATTAGAGAACAAGATGCTTAGTGGTTCCACACACACTTGAGTTATACTAGCAAAAAATGCTTTTCTTTAGTTATTCATCCTGGATAGCAATTACAAACTGAATGCTGTGATGTGGAGAGTTTAACATAGTTTTAATAATGTGTTGCTTGCAGTATTCTTTATCAGGCAATATAAATCCTTTTTATAAAGTAGTCAAGCAGTTTCTGATAATTTGATGGCGTGCAAAGGAATACTTTCAACACTTCATTATTGAAATAATTTTGATGTTTTTTAATGCTGCACTGTACCTGCAATGTTCCAATTTGTATCGGTTGTTTTCTTATATTGTAGGTAAGAAAATCTCTGGATTTTCATTCAAATTGTGTGGTCATTTTATAGTATCCTAGAACCATTTGTAATGTTTCTAAAATACTTTAGAATGTTTCTAAATACTTTATCCAATATTTGAATTGTTAACTAGCAAATTCTCAAAAGTGGATGAAATAAAATTAATTATTTACAAGTCAAACATCTATGCTTTCTTAAAGTAAATGGTGTGAATATTTATTTTTATATGTTTAAACATTATTTATGTCTAATTCTGACTTCTATACTTTTATTTATCACATATTGTTTAAATTATCACAACAGTCTGCATTCTAGTTTTAATTATCCAGAAGTCCATATTTCCAGGCTTTCTTCCATTTTGGCTATCTTTGGAGTATTTGGTCACTAAGTTGGATGTGCCAAAGAGTTGCCTGATAGAATGATTTAAGTTCAATATTCTATTCAATTACCGATTGTATGATTCAATGAATAATCTGATTCATTACAGCACTGTTTCAACTATACTGATCATAAAGGTTTGGGGTTATTTTAATGCTCAAAGTGTAGGTCTTCTTTAATAATATTTTCATATTTTCATGGCTCCATGATTCAAAATTTGTATCACAAACTATAATATAGACATTAATGCTGTCCCTTCAATTACAATATAGAATACATTTTGAATACATTTGATAAAAAGACACAATCCTGATTTACATCTTTATTGATTTTAAACCAGTCAATATTCCTTTCTTCTATTTGTAAAACTGTCTCTTGATCCATGTACAGGTTCTGGATGAGCACAAAGAAGTATTTTGGACTTTCCATTCTTCTTAAGGCTGTCCATCATTTGTCATGATCCAGACAGTTGAATACAAAAATAAATAAAATACAAAAACATCTCTTTGGTATTCTATGTTTTCTGCTCAGATTCCACTGACGTCAGTAATGATAACCTTCCTGTGTTAGGCCAGGTTGACTAGAGAAACAAATACAGAGACGCTTGTCTATGTATTAGGAAGAAAGTACTTTACTTAAAGAAGTACTCATGCATTAATAAAACATCCCAGCCAAGTCCAATCCAAGTCCATAAGTCTTATACTAGTCCCTCTGCCGACTCACACAGCCACATGCAATGATGCAGAATGCAGGAAGATCACAGGCTGGTGGGTGCAGAGTTGTATGCATCCAATGGCGGTGGCTGCATCAAAGAGCTCGCACAGATATCAGCATGGCTAGTCAACAGGAAGGTGAAGGCAGAGAATGTGGCTTGCCTCCACACAGCCATTTATCTTGGTGGCACCTCCAAATGAAGCCATCAAGCGGGGACCTGATTGACAGGCCAAATTTACCCATGCCTTCTTACAGGTACCATGTTGGCACAAGAAAACTAACTCTGACACTTCCTTCCTAGTCTAAAATGGGTAGCTGCCTCCAACATAATTCTGCAATAGTTACTGGATGATCTTCAGAAAAGTTTTACTTCTTTTTGATATTATTGATATTGTTCTAGAACTTGAGCATTCTGTTGGGTAACCTTTCATTGGAATGGGTACAAATATGGATCTCTTCCAGTCATCTGTCCAAGTATCTGTCCTCCAAGTTTATTGGAATATACCAGTAAGTGCTTCAAGTTTTTCATTTCTTTGTTGAAACATTCCAATTGGTATTTCATCGATTCCTGGAGACTCATTTTGGCTAATTCCTTCAGTACAGTTTGAACTTTATATACAAGAGCAATCGAATATTAAGAAAACACCCCAGTCCATATCAAGTTCATAAGTCCCATATTCGCCCATATGTTCAATACCAATCTATAAATTCCTTTTCAGACTCATGAAACAAATGTACTGATGCCAAATGCAGGAAGATCACAGGCCAGTGGGTGGAAAGTCTTGTGGATCCAGTGGTGGTGTAAGCATCTCAGGACTGGCATGGGTCTTCATGTGGCTCCTACAGCTCCAGGGCTCTAGGGTAGCTCCATATGTCTTGTCCACAGGAAGGTCTCACAGGGATTGACACTGTGTATGGCCTCTAATGAGCTATTTATATCTGTTATGCCTCCAAATGCCATCAAGCTGTGACCTGATTGACAGGCTAGACTCCACCCCCTCCACAGCTTGACACCAGATTATATAACTACCACACTCCCTTTATTGTTCAATATTTTCCTCATAGAATCTTTTAATATTGTAGACCAAGGCTTGAATTATTTCCTTAGTTATTTAAGAGATGCTGACAGTTTACATTTGGTAAAGACCTATCTCTAGGTCTTTACACATTTAATTCCAATATTTTACTTTGTCTTCTTGAGCTTCCCCTTGAAATTTTCTGTTCAGTTCTTTGACTTCATAATTTCTTTCATTTTCTAGCTAGTCTGTGATTAAGAGCAAGTTTCACTTCTGGCATCCGCACTGTTATTTTCTTTCTTTTCTCTTTTAAATGAGCTTTTCCTCTCTTCATGGAGGATGTCCTTGTTTTCCTCCGACAGCTCATCCGGTCTTCTATGATTATTGTTCAATGTGCTATATCTGTGCTTGAGATATTTTTGAAATTCGGGGGTGGGGTGGTATACTGAAGGTTATATTTTGACTCTCTTAGATTTGTCTTGATTTTCTTTAGCTTCAACCTGAACTTATGTATAAACAATTGATCTGTTTTACAGTCAGCCCCTGGCCTCATTTTAGCTGCTGATATTGATCCACCATCTTGTTCATCTGTGTATTTCATTTAGACAAGTCCACGAGGCTAGTTTACTTTTGTGTTGAAATATGTATTTTTAATGAAGAAGTCCTTGGTCTTGTAACATTCTATCTTGCCAGCTCTAACTTTGTTTCTATTAGCAAGAAATTATTTTCCAACTACTGTGCCTTCCAATTTGTTTCCAACTTTTATATTTCAATCCTAAATAATTTCAGTGCATCTTGATGGCATGTTTCATCAATTTCAGACTGAAGATGTTAGTAAAACCCTTCAATTTTTACACTACTAACTTAGTGATTGGTGCATACATTCAGATAATATTTGTATTGACTTGATTCCCTTGCTTGTGGATAGATATCCCCCTCTTCCAGGCAGCACTGAATTTTAAGCTAGTTCTTGAGATGTCCTTTTTGACAATGAATGGGATGCCAGTCCTCTTGAATCGGTCATTCCTGGCAGCAATCATAACTACTAAGAGAGCAAACTATATTGCAGCCTGGTTCAAGGGCGACAGGACAACTCCATTTCAGCTCACTGATGTCTAGAATACAGATCGTTATGCATGTCCCTGCTCTTCGTGAAGTTTGAAGTATCTGACAATGTTCTGTTGCTTTTCGTAAGTGGCCACTTCCTTTGAAGTGGAAAGCTTAGGCCTTCTTCATAACCTGTTCTTAGTCGGGAAGCTCTGCTGAAACCTGTTCACTTTGGGTGACCCTGATGGCATTTGAAGTACCATTGACCTTTCAAACGTCACCAGTGACATAGCTTCCAGCCACACAACAATACAAAGCCACCACTGTAAGACATACTGCCAGGGAAGAGTTGGCAGATGTATGGTAGATTCAATCTTATTTTTTCAATATTAAGATTGTGGACTCTGTTTTTTCCTTCTCATTTTTTCAACTCACATGAACAGTGAATGAAAGGACCATGACTTTATCTATCCTAACTTAGTGATTAAAATGATATTAAAATGGTTGAAGCTGATTTTCTTCAGCTTCAACCTGAACTTATATATAAGCAATTGATCTGCTTACAGTCAGTCCCTGGTCTCATTTTAGCTGCTGATATTGACCCACCATCTTGTTCATCTGTGTATTTCATTTAGACAAGTCCAGGAGGCTAGTTTACTTTTGTGTTGAAATATGTATTTTCAATGAAGAAGTCCTTGGCCTTGTAAAATTCTATCTTCCATCTCTCACTTTGTTTCTATTAGCAAGAAATTATTTTCCAACTACTGTGCCTTCCAATTTGTTTCTAACTTTTGTATTCCAATCCTCAATAATTGCACTTGAAATAGGTCTTTTGTGGTAGATATTCCTAATGCTCAATTTCCTGACAGCTGTTTCCATGGGTTGTTGTTATTCTTGTTAGATGGTATTGAGTGAGTTTCACCCCATAGCAACCGGGTGCACACAGAAGAAACCACGGTCTGGTCCTGAGCCTTCCTCGCAGTTGTTCCTCTGCTGGCGCCCATGGTGGTGGCCGCGGTTTCAACCTCTCTCCTTGAGGTCAGGCTCACGTTCGCTTTTCAGTGCTCAATAACTTGTGCAGCAGATTTACCCAAAGGCAACATGTCTTTTGATCTCTTGACTGCTGCTGCTTCCATGAGCCTTGAGTGAGGATACAAGCGAGACAAAATTCTTGACAACTTCAACCTTTTCCCTATTTTATCATGCCGTTACCTCTTGGTCGAGTTGTAAGGATTCTGGTCTTCTTTGTGGTGAGTTGTACTCCATAGTGAAGGCTGCAATAAGCACATGCTTCAAGTCTCCTCACTTTCAGCAAGAAAGGTTGTGTCATCTGGTTGTTGACATTTTGTTTCTATTTATTGGTTTTGTTTGCTTTGTTGATTTTGAATGTGGCAATTGGTCCAGTTAAGGAGTGATTTTGTTTGTTTACTTTGAGTGCAATCCATACTGAAAGTTGCAATCTTTGATTCTCTTTAGCAAGTATGTCAAGTCTTTTCTGCTTTCAGCAAACAAAGTAGTGTTGCCTGTGTATCACAAGTGGTTAATGGACCTTCCTCCAATCTGGATGCTGCATTCTTCTGATATTTCAGATTTTAGGGATATTTGCACAGTATAAAGATTGGATAAGTATATTGGGAAGTTAGAACCCTGATGAACACTTCTGATTTTATGCTATGTGTTGTTCTCTTATTCGGTGCAAAAGACTATTTCCTGGTGTACGTGCAGGAGCTGCAGGAGCACAATTAAGTTCTGGATTCCCATTTTTCACAAATCTATTCAGAGTTCGTTATGACAGACTCAGTCAAATGCCTCTGCACAGTGAGTAAAACACAAGTAAACATCTTTCTGATATTCTCTGCTTAAGCCAACATATATCTGAAACTAACAATGAGAATACTATCTCCACACCCCCTTCTGAATGGGGCTTGAATTTCGCCCAGCTTAAAGTCTATCGACTACTGTAATTATTTTTAAATTACATTTTAAAATTCACTTGAATGTAATATTAATGATACTGTCTGATAACAGAATTTCTGCATTCTTTTGGGCCACCTTGGTTGGCCAGGTAGCTATCTTCCAAATTTCTTGGCATATGTATGTTTATGCCATTATAGAAGATATATAAGTAGGTAATTACAGTATCACCTTGATGACTCACTAGGTATGTGAAAAAGATTGTGCTAATGTTTTCATATCCTGGATAGGTTCCATTTCAAAAGTTTCAAAAGCGCATTCTGACCTATATCCTAGAAAAATCAACTTTCCCCCAAAGGCAACTAAGAATGATCTCTGTAGATGTTTTTCAAAATGTGTTCGTTATTATCACACTTGTAATTCTACACTTGTCTTTGAAATTCAGGTTTCATTTTCTACGTGAAGTACTCAAGACATTTTGTGATAGATAAAATAGCAAACAGAGTATGTAAAAATTTAAGTATAATTGGTAGACAACTGCTAGCTCATTGAATCACTAATGTAACTTGTGTCTATTAATTAGTTCTTCTTCATGAAGAACTAAAAATTCAGTAAAATGCTTAGAGTAAGTATGAAAATTTTTTCTTCTCTAAAAAAAATTTTTTTTAATGGAAAAGGCTGTGAACCCAAATCAAACATGAAAGTGAAAGGACACAATTTGCAAAATTTCTTCAGCATTATTACAGTGTTAGACAATGGGAAATCACAGTTCTTTCCCTGAGACAAATTAATTTGACATAATTTGATGCTAATGTATGACAACTCAAAAGCAGGTATTATAATCCCATCAAAGGAAGGGAACTAATATTTAATGTGTCTTCCATATGCCAACTTCTGTACTAAGCATTTCAAATTTTGTATTTTATTTAATCTTCACTGCTCTAGGTGCAAAGTATTATCCTCATTATGGGATGTGGCATATTAATGCATACAGTGACTAGTGATGTTGCTGATGTTTTTAATTGAGTAAACCACAACGTCTGGACTTGGACCTAGGTTTATGTGAATTTAGAGCTTATGTTGTTAAAAGTTCAGGCTGAACTCTAGTGGGAAGAAAAAGAAAACCTTCTACTATACATTGTCCGTTGAAGTTCCATTGCTACACATACTATATGAAACTAAAAAACGACACCTCTAATTGCAATGTACAATTTGAAAGGTGTACTTGTTTTACAAATCATGTCAGTTTGAATATCTACCTGCATTTGTCCTTAGTCATAAAATGCAGTGTAGGAAACCTACAGTTCATTTCTCGTCTCTTTTCTTGGGTGACTATGCATCGGAACCAAGGCAATGGCAGTTGCAGGGGGTTAGAATAAATACCCTACACCTTTTTCGTTAATTCTAGAGAATGTTTCCCCTCCCTCCCTTCACAGACTTTTTACACATTTCCCGAACGAGTGAGGCTTCCTCCAATCACATTAGACCAACTTAAGTCCAGAGATGAGCTCAAAAGTGGCTTCCTAAAGTGCTGGTCTCCTGAAGGAGATACTAAATGAGATTCCTGAAGGTACCTTTAGGGGTCGGAAATAACCATAGTTATCATTTCGTAAAGTGCTAATTGGCTTTGAGTATTGAGGCTTATCTTATCTGACTGTCCTTCATGAAAAATGTATGTACATCACCGGGTCATAACATTTATATATTCACTGTAGAAAACTTCCTGGACATAAAAAAGGCATCTAAAGACAAGGTGATGTGGCTAGGTGGATTGAGAACAAATCCATACTGTGCGTTTTTGAAAAGTGCTTCCTGTGAATGTATTCAACTTTTTGACTTTCATCCTGTGTACCCAACCAAACAAGTCTTCTCATTGGGTTCCGCACTGTCTCTTGATATTGATTGGATCAGCACTTTACACAGAGTGACAGACGCTTTCTCCTGAAATAGATCTTCTAGTTCATGGATGTTGGAAATGTGTTTCTAAATAAAAAGAAATTTAAAATGTTGTATTATTTGGTTCCTTATTTCAGAATTCCATTGAACTTGCTTTTGTGGATTTTGTTAATATACCACTTCCTTGGACCTTCCCTGACCATTCAAATGCTCTGCTTATACTCTTGTAACATTTTCAACATAGCACTTACTATTATTTAACATTATCGTATGTATATGTTTATGTACTTCCTCCTATGCTATAAAATAAAATCTATACCACTGGGCTTCATGCTGTCATGTTCATATCTGCCACACACCTAGAGTAATGCTAGGCAGATAGAAGTTCCTCTATAAATCTTTGTTGAATTCATTAATTAGTTAATTAATTAGCAATTAAATGGAACTCAGAATGTAATTTTAATATAATCAACATTATAATTTTATTCACACAAGCTTGAAAAAGATTATATAATTTATGAAAAATAACAGAAATTACATTCGATATGCTTATGAATGACTCTTTGCTTTAATGAGACCCAGTGACTACATACATTCCCTGATATAGCATTTCTCACTGTTTATCAAGATTTAACCTTATGAAGTTGTAAACCCTATTCTGTTCTAGTTTTTCTGTGAAGATCTCCACTGCTCATGACACAGACCCATGAACAGGTGTTCATAAGCAGCAAGACTCTTCTAATTATGATAGGACAATCCTGAGTTATCTATCTGCTTTTTCCTGGGATATATTTTTTATAGTTTTGCAATAAATTTTGGCTTGTCTTCAATTAGAATTGAAAGATGCAGTGTCAAAATATACCAAGGGAAATGTTATTTACTAAATAAAAATTATTTAATAAATCAAACTTTAGAGGTAATCTAACTTCTATAATGCTTTTTACATATTTTTGTTTTTAAATGCTAGTTTTTCTTTTTAATACTTTATAGGTGAAATTTTCCATTGAATAATTCATATATATTTTATTTCATGACATTAATTACAATCCTCACTGTGCAATAGCAATAGCACTCAGACCAGCTCTTCTTTGCGTTAGCCACTTCTTCAATTCCCAAGTAGAATTGTCCTTCTTTGTGCCTTCTGAGCTTCGCCTCTAAGAAAATGGTACCCTTTTCATCTCAAAGGGCTGAATGTTATAAGGAGTGTACTACCACTCTGGTGTTATTGCCTACCCTATAACCCTGTCTATTATTTGGATAAAAGTTGAGTCATTTGGTTGAGTTCAAGTGGAAGGTGACTATAAGGCCCATGGAATCTAGGGTTCTACCAGCCAGTATCAGACAAGTGAGCCTTGTCTTTTTTAATTTTGAATTTTGTCTCACATTTTTCACCCCATCAATCCAAGAATTTCTAATGTGGACAGCAGGGGGAGTCAAGCATCAGGTAGTTTGCCTGGTCTGCATATGTGGTGTGCACGGTCCATTTGTCCTTTGGTTTAGTTATACCCACACTTTCTTGATTTTCTTCACCCTTTTTTCTCTGGACATCGAAAGACCAGTAGTAACACCTTAGATGACTGCTCACAAGCGGGAACAAACGCAGTAAGTAGCAACGTAGGATGACATTTTCTTTGTGATTTATGTTGTGCTAATTGACATTGATCCTGAACTCTAATGTCTAGGGACTCATTCCTTCAAGCTGTTTGGTTATGTCTAGAAATTTTTTTACATGTTCTCCTTTTATTGCTCTATTAAATTTATGAACATATTTGTAGCACATCTAGATATATACTCATATGTAGAAATAGCCTTTGTCAGGGCTACGTGTCCATGGATAAAGTCCTATGCACCGTTCCACACCTATTCAGATTACATATCTAGTTATTCATAAACTGTTGTTATTATGGTTATTGCTGGTTTGCGCAAGCAGCAGCACTTGCTCAATTGCTTTTTAATCACGTGTTTCTCTCAGTGTCTTTAGATTTGACCCCTTTGCTGCTTTTCCCCTTTGCTCCTTGCCTTCATCCAGTTTAGCCTCCCAACCCTGGGCACCATCAAAGAGGGGATTTTGCTACTTGAAAAACTTTTTTTTAATATAATACTGATATCATCCAAGATTTGGCCTTTAGTGTTTGTCTAATTTCATTAAACATAATGCACTTCATGTTCTTCTATGTTATGAAGTATTTTGTAGTTTCATTATTATTCTATAATGCTGGATAGTGTTCTATTGTCTGTATATACCATAGTTTGTTTTTCCATTTACTGCTGATAGGCATTTTGGTTGTGTTTGGTTGTCCCCATCTTTTCACTATTGCTAATAATACTCTAAGGAAAATGTATGTGCAGGTGCATATTCATGTCACAGCTCCTTCTTCGGTGGGATTGCTGCATCATATTACCTTTCTATTTCCAGTGTTTTAAGGACTCACCAGAGCGTTTTTACCAGGGTTTGTACGATTTGATGATTCCAGTAGCATTGTGCTAGGGTTTCAGTATCTCCACATCCTTGCTACCATTTTTTGTTTTTTTCTATTTTGGGGTAGGAGGTTCAGATTTTATTTAACTTTTCTATAAATGCTGGGGTTAAATGCTATCCTATTGTTTTGATTCACGTCTCTCTAATGGCTAAATATTGCAAACATTTCTTTGTGATTTTGGTCACATCAATATCTTCTTTAGTGATTTGTCTGTTAATGTTTGTTGTTCATTTTTTAATGATATAATTGGTCTCTTGTTGCTGACATATTCTCTATCAATTTTATAGATCAGTCCCTTGTCTGATGTGGCATTGGCAAGCTTTTCCTCGTTTTCAGTTCTCATTTTACTTGTTTGATTAATTTGTTTGCTGCACCTAAGTTCTTAAATATCTGCTTTTGTCCTTTTCTAATAATATTCAATTGAGTATTTATGCCATTTATTAGGATACCTAAGTTAATCCCTTTTTTTCCTTTGATAATCTTTATAGTTTTATGCTTAACATCTAGGTCTTTGATCCATCATGCATTAGTGTTTGTACATTGTGTGAAATCTGAATCCTGTTTCATTTCCTTGCAGCTGGATAGCCAGTTTCCCAGTACTGTTTGTTAAACAGATGATCCCCATTTGCTGAGTGATGGCCATGTGGATCTGGTGTGAGATACCCAAGGGAGGGAGGCAGCCCTGTCAGTGGGATGAGGCTTTCTGATGGGAGGTGCAGTGGTTGGGCAGAATCGACCTAGGGCATCTACTGAATATCTAATCAAACCAAGTTGCTGGCAGATCCACTGCTGCCAGAGGTAAGAGTCCCAAACAGCCTTACTATCAGGCAGAGAGCCTTGTCATCTTGATGATGTGGGATCAAACACAGTACCCGGACAGTTGACTTCTGTATAGACATGACCTGAATTTGTATTGGGTGAAGTAACCCTTTGTTGTCCCATGACAGAAATTTCTTCCATGGCTCTTTGAATGTTGATGGGGGTCTTCTCCCTCTTATGCATCATTTGTATTTTTGTCTTTATACTAATATGATATTATCCTATCACCTTAGTGCAATTTGTCTTTCATTGTTTTCTGTTTGGTTTCTCAGCTGTGAAGCAAGGAGGACTGGTTGTATAATGATAATAACTAATACAAGGTGTTGTCGAGAATGCAGGGATGGGGGATGGGCATAGGGAAGGAAAGGGGATTTCAGGAGTAAACAATGAAACCCGTACAGGGGAGGTAGCTTTGGATCTGATAGTGATTACACAACTCAGTTTTAAGGTGATATGACCATGGAGGGGAGGGGAGGGGCAGGGGTGGGGTGGGATGTAAGATAGGTGTGGTGAAGATTGTACAATTCCCCTAAATGTGATTGAATGATTGAACAGTTCAATTGCATGGTATGTGAATTATATGCCCATAAAACAGTTGGGGGGGAAAAGACGATCTCTTTTTCATTTAATGGATTATGACCCTTTGTCAAAGATCAACTGCCCTTGTTGAATGGCTTTACTTCTGGGTTCTCAATTCTGTTTCAGAATTCTACGTACATGTTGCTCTGCCAGTACCAGGCTGCTTTGAGTACCATGGCTGTGTAGTAGGGTGTGAAATTGAGAATGTGGGTCTTGGCACAGAAACATTCACTAGATACTTCTATCAAAAATTCAGAAAATAGTTGATATCAGTTCTATTCAAACTATTTTTTCGAGCATAGAAAAGGATGGAATACTTCTAAATGTATCCCATTTAGCAAACATAACCCTGATACGAAAGTAAGGCAAAGACCCCACTTAAAAAAAATTGTATGCCAAACTTCATGATCAAAGAGACAACATTTCTCAATAAAATCATATCTTATATAATAAGACACCTTATCAAAAATTAATAAAAACACTCAGCATAAATTATTACATAAACAAAACAAAGGAGGACACATAATCATATCAATCAATGCAATAATAACAGTTGATGAAAATCTAACACCTAATAGTCCTAAAAATGTTCAGTAAATAAGAACAAAATAAAATCCTTCAACGAAATTAAAGGTATATATATAAAATCAACAGTAAGCATTATTATCACCAAAATGAGACTAAAATAATTTCTTTGTGAGCAGGAACCAGCACAGGTGTGCTTTGTTACCACCTCCACACGATACTGTATTCAAAGTCCTAGCCAGACCCTAAGACAAGAAACGGAAATAAATTGTCAGAGAAGAGGTAAAGCTATCTTCTTTTGAAAGTGATGTGATTCTGATTATAGGATGTAAGATCAACATAAAAATCAGTCAGACTCCTTTACACTGCCAAAGAGAACCAAAAGTAAGTAAATAAATATAGTCAAAAGAACAATACAATTTAAAATAGTCCAAGAAAAGGTAAAATGCTTAATGATTAAAATCTAACCAGAATACAACGAAGCAATCGGAAGTAATTTATAAAAGACTACCACGAGAAGTAAAGATACCTACATAAAAGAAATTTACTATGCTCACGGGTAAACAAAACAAACAAGCAAAAAGTTACTGCCCCTGGGTCCTCTCCTAGTCATACAAACCCTGCAGAGCAGAGTAGAACTGATCTGTGGGTTTACATGGTTGTAAAGCTTTATAGCACTAGCAACCTTGGTCTCTTTCGGAGGAATGGGTTGGCTGGTTAGAGCCACTGACCTTGAGATTAGCAGCCCAATATGTAATTCATTATAACACCTGGATAGGAAAAGTTAACATTGTGAAAATGTCATTAAAAAATTGAGTTAAAAGATAATAGAATGTTTCACGAACTTTTGAGGCCTCTTTGTAATACGAACTTGATACTTTATCATTCTTTAAAATATTGGAAAAACGAATCCCCACATGTATGGAAAAGATAAGCAAATCACTGCTAAAGAAGAACAAATCACAGCTATGTTTATATTTTAAACCATGAATTTGATAAAATAAGATTGAATATGTTTATTATATTGACTACAGTATTGATGAAAATATTATCAATCAGGTCATGCCTCCCTGAGGGTGGACTTATTATAAGGGGAAACTTGGGAACTTCCTGTGTCTCCTGCTTGCTGGGACTCAGCCGGCCTCCAGGGTAGCCTCATGTGGGCACTCAACCCTGAGAGCTGTCAGTGTCCTGCTGTTTCCATCAGCTTGGACCTATACAACTCTGCACCAGCTGCCTGTCATCTTCCTGCATCTGGCTCACTTTTCTGTGTCAACAGCCTGCAGCTACGTGCATGGGAAGAGGATCCCAGCTTGCATTGTACTTATGTACTTACGTTGAACTGGGCTGGGATGCCATCTTAATATAAAATTGCTTCTTGATCGAAAGCTTTCTTATACATAGAGGATTGTCACTAATTTTTGTTTCTCTACACAGCCCAGCCTAACATATCAGGCACCACTTTCAGTAACACTTATTTACAAAGGCAGAGCCTTACCTGGTAGACTAATCTGTGTTACCAAAGTGAAACAGAGCACGGGAACAAGTGTATGTTGGTCCCTGGTTACCATTTGCTGGGCATCCTCAAAGCCCTAGGTCTAAACTAACCCAAACTCCCACACACATCAATTCCCTGACCTTGGAATAGTGATTGTCTACTTCTTTTCCCACCAGGACATTTCAGTTTTAAATTCAAAGAAGTATTTCAATTCCTTAAATCTGCTACAAATGAGTTTAAGGGAAAATTCAGTTCGCTTAGTGGGGTTGCCAATTTGGGTACTTCTGATGTAGTTATTGAAGGGTGTTGTGCACCTAGAATGGAGAGAGTCAAATATCCAGCATGTCTAGAGCTTGCTGCCGGAGTCACCAGGGGATGGATAGAAAGTAGGTAAAGACTGCCCAGTTAGGACACGATCCTTTGGAACATAATAGGTTAACTAATGTTTGTTTGGTGTCCATCTTTTGGAGGCCTGGACTAGTGGTCACAAGCGTTTCATCATGTGTTTGTTAGCCATTTGAGTGTCTTCTTGGATAAATTCTCTGTTCATGTCCTTTGCTCACTTTTTAATTGAACTATTGGCTTTGTTTTGGTTTTGTATTGAAGTTGCAGGATTCTAGAGAGAGTGACTAGTCGTTTGCAAGTTGTGTTATTGTTAAATATCTTTTCTCAATTCTGTGTTGGGAGGTTCTAATTTTACTCTTTTGATGCACAGGCGTGTCCTATTTTTAATAAGTCTCAGCGCCCTCTTATCTTCCACTGCTTGTGTTTCCATTAGTATAAAGTTTATCCCAATTCTCTCTGTAGTGACCTTGCAGCTCTGGGTTTTACAACAAGGCTGCTAATCCATCTTGAGTTCATTTTTGTCCAAGGTGCAAGGTGTGGTTCCAATTTCACTCTTCTGCGGAGGGAGATGCAATTTTTCTAGTACCAATTAGAGGAGGGTTGCTCTTTCCAGTTTAACTGGCTTCCTTGACAGTCAGTTGCCTGCAGATGGATACTTGCAGTCTTGGGTGTTCTCTCCTGTTCCAGGGCTGGATGGCTCTCATTACTGTGGCTGTGTGATCGATTTTGAGATCAGGTAGCACATGACATCCTCTTCTAGTGTTTTTTTGAGGAGTTCTTTGGGATCTGGTGTCTCTTACCTTCCCATGTAAGGTTGGTAATAAAGGTTTGTTTCTTTAAAGAATGAAGTTGGGATATGGATTCTGAAATTATATTGCATTTGTGGATTGCTATAGGTAAGATTGATATTTTTCACAATATTAAGGTTACTTATCTATAAACATGGGATCTTATTCCATTGTGTAGGTCTCTTTTGGCTTCGTGCAGTAGTGTTTTATAGTTTTCTATGTAAAGATGTTTCTTTTCTTTCATTATGTTTATTGCTAAGAATTTCATCTTTTGCATGACTATTGCAAATATTATTGCTTTGTTCATTTATTTTTTGAATCTCTCTTCATTGTTGTTAGGTGCTATCCAATCAGTTCCAACTCATAGCAACCCTGCACGCAAAGAAGGGACAACTGCCGTCTTGTGCCATCCTCACAATCATTCCTATAGTGGAGCCCACTGTGTCAGCCTCTGCGTCCATCCATTCTGTCGAGGGGCTTCCTCTTTGTGCGGCCCCTCCACTTTACCAAGACGGGACTGGGCTTTCCTGACAATATGTCCAAAGTACATAATATGAAGTTTCATCATCATTAATACATAAATGAGGCTACTGAAGTTTAAAGGTGTCAAATGACTCATTCAAGGCCATTCAATAATTGCCTAAGCTAGATTTCAAACCCTGGTCCATTGAACTATCAAGCTAATGTGCCAGTCTTAATGAACAACATTATTTTGATTTTAATTTAATAAGATTTTATATTATAAAGTAACCTCAAAATGTATACATCATTTAGAAAAATAAATGTATTGGTTCTTTCTTGGCAGAAATATTCAAAGAATAGAGGACAATATAAAATTTCTTTTATATTGGACAATATGAAATTCATTTAGGAAAAAAGTCTTATTATGTGTATTATAGCGTATATTCCAATGTATAATAACATTGTATACTAAATCATCTTTCAAGTAATAATAATGATGATGTTTAATGCAAAGTCACATTGCAACCCCTTTGTTATTATGAATTGTTATGTGTAACTTGAATCTTTACCAAAGAGGCTTTCTGGGGGCTGATGCCATAGACGTATTTGTAGTTGGATGTTGTCCAAGTGAATTTTGTGCAGCACATGGATGCTGTTGAAACACTGCTTAACAGTGCTTGTTACTTGGCCTTTTTATAGAAAAAGTTTGTAAGTCATTGTTCCAAATAATCGGACCACTCCTTCTTCTCTAAAATTATATATATATATATATTTTATTATGTGCTTAGAAGTCTGATTTTATTAGAAGATTATAAATGTGAATTTATAGGTAGGGTGTGTCTTGAACAAAATTGTGCAACATTCATTTTTATTCTAAATGGTATTTTCTTCTTCAGTATAACTTTCAAAATTTGAAAGTATCAAACATAAGATAAAAAATTCCATCCTTTTATTGGTTGAATTGTGTTTACCCATAATACGTGTTGGAATCGTAGTACTTAAAACTGTGCTGGAAATACTATTTGAAAATGTGGTTGTAGTCTCTGTGTTACAGAGTTACTAGTGAAGGATATCGCCTAGCCCTACTTAAGTCCGAGCACGGTAGATACCATAGAGAGGCTCTGGGTGGCACATAGAGTTGGCAGGCTTGGTTGCTAGCTAATGGTTATATACCGGAGCCCACAGAGACTTCCAGTAGAACAAAGGCTCACATGACCTTTTGTATGGCTCAGGAAGCTCTTATTCTCTGGATAAAAGCTGAGTTCAAAATTTCACCTAACCAAACACACACTGATGTGCACAAATCCTTTGATAGGATGTGACTTATGACATTAATAAAAACAACAAAATTCTTATGAGAAATATCTAACAATTTATGCAAAGCCACAAGGTATAAAGTGATAAATCACGTTTAAAATATGTTAAAGCAGGCCTAAATAATTAAATGATGTTTATATACTGGAAAATCAATAATGTAAAAATATCTAGTTTCAACAAAATTACCTATAAATCAGTCACAATTGATATTTCATGCACTCTCCGTGTGTGCATGTTTACATGAGGCTGACAAACTAAATCTAAAATACCTGTGGGAAGGAAGAAAGCTAAACATTTCCTAAGAGAAAAAAGTGTGAAAGGACTGTTGATACTTGGCATCAACACTTAAAATTCCCATTTTTGTCTATTCCTACATCAGAATATCGTGACTTTGGTACAAAGACAAATAAACCCACCAACAGACTAAAGCTAAAGACTGGAAAATATCCCACATTTATATGGACATTTGATTTATGACTAAGGTTAGACTAGTGATCAGTTGTTTGTTTTGTGTGTGTGTATTTCCCCTTCAATAAATATCCTCGCATGAATTAGTTATCAACAAAGAAAACATAAATGTAACTTGAGTTCTATTAGACCAAAACCAAAAATAAAGAGCTCACTTGAAGAATGAGAGAGTATTCAATTAAGGATACATTTGTGTGAAAAAATTAATTATAGTTGGATTTTAAATCTAAATATGAAAACCATGATAAGAAAAATTCTTATCATAAATAACATAAAAGAATATCTACACATTTGGGGCAGGAAAATGTATGAGAAATGACATAGGAAACAATAGCAAAAAAGGAATATAATGATAACTATGACTACATTAACATTAAGAATATCCATTACTGCCAAGACTCTAAGAAAAGAATTAAAAAGCAAGTCATAAAGTTCACAGAATGCATATACCCAACATAATATTTGTAGCCAACATATTAAAAACAAAAACTCCTATGAATCAGTCGAAAAGCACACGTTAGCAAAAATAACCTCGAAGCAATTTCAATAAGAGAATAGCCAATTAGCCAATAAACATATAAAACAGGTACAACTTTATTTGTAATCAATTCCACTGTAATCAGAAAATGCAAATTAAAATCACAATGAGATAATTCTTCCTAGCTACACAACAAAATAAAACAATATTGTCGTTATTGGTAACTATCTAGCAAACTCAAAAATATTGATTTATTATCCAGAAATTACCATAAATTCTTAGTCATACACCCCATAGGTCTGTGTGTTTACATGAGCCAAGAAACATGGAGGAAGATTTATAGAAACTAAAATCCCAGGAAAATCAACAATAAATGCCCCTCCCTAGTAGCACGATGAATTAACATGCCTAGATATACTCACTGAGTGACATAGTCTATGAGTGCCTCTCCTGCAAAGAATTTGAACATTAATATTTTAGGTTTTAAAGGTATAAGTCTCTGTTATAATGCTTCATGTCTGCTACTCTCTGTAGGTGAGCATCAACTGCAAGCCCGTGGGTTCGGTCTTCTGTTTTGTGTTTCACTTCTGTAGCAGGAAGACAAAACAGCATGCGGATGATGCTCGGGGCTGTGTTGTCATAAACGATTCACAAAAGTGATGCTGGCGGCTGAATAAGATGAAAATTACTGGCCCTCCACTGTATGTTGCAGCATGAAGGAATCTGACAAATGTAATTCTGAGTGAAACCAGGTAGAGACAAGAATGCTTATAATGTGGTTCCATTTCTATGGGGGTAAAGCAGAAACACAATAGTGGAGAGGATAGTAAAGAAAGTTGAGCGAAAGATGACTGTAGTAGATCAATTTGATGAGGTTCTTCCTGGGAAGTAAGCAAGTAGTGCTGGAGATGCTTATGACATTAGAAAGAAGTACTCCCAACCATGGTCAATGTCCAATTTCTTGACCTAAGAATTAAGAATTTTTTATACTATATGTATATTTCAAAAATAGTGTGTGTTATCCTTGCAATAAGTATCCAGAGTATTGCAAATATCCACTGGTAAATAATGACTTTATAGAGTGCATTGAATTCCCATTTTAAATGTGAGAAAATTTTAGTTTAGGAAGATTAAGTATATATTTCCATAGTTATTTAATGGCCAAGTGACTTTGTGACTAAAATATATTTCATTCCAAATCTGTGTTGTTACCCTACTGAAGCCAAAAATAGCTGATTGGAAAAATGAAAGCTATCAGATTCATGATATTTCGTACTTGGTGGTTAATGGAAAGGGAAGCAGAGTAACCCTAAATGACAGCCCCTCGTTAGAGTCTTCGTTATTTGTTATGTAGTTTCAAGCAGCTTGAGACAGTAAATGAAACTGATCGGAAATCGGATTTGTCTGTCCCTGACACATGACATCTCATTCACATTCCCACAGCAGAATATGCCCACCAGTTATCTACTCTCCGTGTTTTTCCTTCCCTTCCCTATCCAATCCACTCTGTCCCGTCAACCACTGGGAGGAGGGTCAGGGTCGGGCAGATGATCAGATCAACGCTCCATCCATAAGATCACCATAATGGAAACCAACTTCATGGCATCTAACAACAGAAAAGGAAGGGACATTGTTTATCAAGAGGAAGGCAGGGGTTAAACAATTTGAGACACATTTATGTGTGTTACCTTATTGAAGTGAAATATAACAGAAAGTACCTACGCATATGAGAGAGGTTTACAAACTTTGTGGGGAAATTCCTTTATCTTCCAATTCTATTTTTCCACCAAATGTTTAAGGTTCCTTTGTGTGTCTGTGTTTTTTATTCAGATGACACACCTTTGTTGCTGAAAGCATGGAGGACTTGAAGCTGTTTTTGATGCTGATCTTGAATTTTAGCCTCCGGTGTAGATTGCAACGTGGTTACTTTGTCCTGAATAATCGCCTGTAGCATCCTGCAAAGAGAGTAGACATGGTTTCAGAAAGAAAAAAAAAAATCTAATTCCAAATTTTTCTAGCCACCACTCTGTTTGTCCTTGGACAATTTAATGGCTCCCTTTAGTGTCATTGCATATAAAATGAGATGATTTAGTTTACTTTTCATGATCACTATGAAAATAATACTGGATAACCTAATTGAGGGGCCTACACCCAACATATACTTAATGAACAATGTTTCTTTCCCTCCAGTCTTAAGTATATTGTATGTTTACCATTTTCTTTAAGCAAATCCATCATAATGAAAGAAAATAATATTTTTTACTTTAACAGTAATAAATTTTACTTGACAGCATTCTTCTAAAAATGCTCTATCAAACTTGAGTAATAGAAGTTCCACATCAAATAATTTAACATTAATTCTCCAAATTGACATGACACTATAATAATATATTATTAGTAGGCACTTAGAATCCTTCATCAGGTATCACTTTTTATATACTATGCATTGTGCTAAGATCTTTCTAGAATATTCATCCATTAACTCCATCGGGTCAATCTTGGCAACCTCAAATGAGATCATGCAGACATCATGACCCCTTTTCTAAATCAGACATCCTGACGAATATGCTGTCCTAATACCCTCACTGAATCTATTGTAATGTGCACTCACTCACTGCCAACTGACTCACAGTGACCCCGCTGTGGTTACCTGAAGATGTAATTGTTTCCAAGAGTACAAAGCTCAGGCTTTCTCCCTAAGAGCCACTGGTGGTTTTGAATTGCCAACCATGTAGATCGCAGCCCAGTGCATAACCACTAAAGAATTGAGCCTCCCTATTGTAACTCTAGCCAATGCTTAATGCTCTTACATACGTATTGGTTTTCTCTCTAGATTGTAAGCTCGGTGAGCGCAGGAACCATACTAAATTGATCTTATGACATTCTAAGTGGTTGTATGTAATGCACAAGTAAAAGTTGGTTCAATGAGTAATGGTAAGGAGAAAGGAGTAAGAGTGAAGGAAAGAACTATAGTCAATTATTATGATCACCACTGAATTAAGAATACTGCTGGCAAATTCTTCAGCAATACTTGTATAATTCTACTCAAACTTACTTCTCAAATACATCAATTTCCTTAGCAATATATCTGTCCTAGCAAGTGCAGGGACAGTTCCCCATGTGGGTCTGGTAAGAAGGTAGGAAAAGATACTGAATGAATTCACTAGTAATTGCAAATAGGTTTCCCTGCAATCCTACTGCTGTGTATAAAATGAGCCCTCTGAGAAGCAGGAGGATCTCATTACCAGCAAGAGCCTGGTCTTCAAGGGGCTTACTGTGGACTTGAGCTTGTATATGAACCTCCTGGATCCAGAAGACAGCTATACCTTCAGAGGAGCGGCAGCAGCAACAGAAACCAGAGCATTGAACAAAGTGATGGACTTCCCAGCATATGCAGCACGTAGTGCTAAATGCTTTGGTGCAGGAAGCTGGTTTTTGGAGTTGGGTGCCTCTGGGCACTTAATTGGGCAAGTTGTACTTGCTGACCCCTGGAAGTAGAGCTGAATGCCTTTGGACTGAGGCTTACTGGAATAGGGTGCCTCTAGGCACTTAATTCATAGAGCTGGAGCTAAAGTTGAATGTCGTCAGGTTGAGATTTAGGACAAAGCGGTATGCCCTTTGGGTATTTATTAGTAGACCAGATAGAATTTTGTAACATGTCCTGATAAACAAATACTCTGAGCATTTCTCACCAGAATGACAATTTGCTAACTTCTTTAATAAACCCTGAATCTTTCTGTGAGTTCTGTGTAGCGGTTGCAGTGGATATTAGAACCTAGAGATAAATTACAAAACATTAAATCAACATAAGAAGTCACTTGCTGATTCAAAATAATTTTTTCCTTTCTTCATCTTCAATATTGTTAGATTAAAGCATAAAGATATGTGAAATATGTGGCTTGAGATATAGTTCATTAATAAGAATCTGTTTAGATTCACATTTGTTTTCCTAGGATAATCAGTGTAATATTCCATCCAAGATTGTATATTAAGGCTAGAGGAACCTCTTGGTTATATTTAATCTTCACCATGTTATACTGTTCACAGTTTAAACTAGAGGCATTTCACCTTGGATTTGTGTTAAAACCCAAAGTGAAAAGAACAATAAAATGAATTTAAAAATAAATATCTGTATTTTCTGTCTGGTCGGACCTTGAATCTCCCCCACCCATGCGGAGCTGACCAGAGCTGGCTGAAACAACTAGCAGCGAGTGACCTTGAATCTCCCCCACACACCTGCAGAGCTGACCAGAGCTGGCTAATGTAAGGCAGCTTTGCAAGTTTTTTTTTCCTTTTACTCATGGTCCGTTTTGCTCACGGCCCGTTTTGTTCATGGCCTGTTTGGCTGATTGCCCGCTTTGTTTTCTGCCCCCTCCTCTGCACCCAGCATGAATACACCAGAAACCAGGAAGACACCGTATATTCCAGAAACCCGGACATACCTGTATCTTCCTATCCCTGACTACTTTACCTTATATGGACTCAAGGCAGCCCAGTCATATGTTCCCTGGCCATATAAGCACCACCCCTGTAGCCTGGGCACGACTCCCTCGGCCTGGACACTGTGGACTGTGGGACTTCGCCAGGCTGGGTTTTTCTCCCCAGTAAAGCCTGTTTGCTCTAATTCAACTGATTTGGTCTCTGGCGCCTCTCAACTACCTCACATTTTCTTTCTATGCAGAAAAATAAAACATAAGTTTCTACAAAAAAAAAAATCTGTGATCTGCGAGGTTAGCAGTTTGAAAGCACCAGCAACTTCTCAAGAGAAGACAGGGCTTTAAATTGCTGTATAGTCTTGGAAACGTACAGGGGCACTGCTAGTCTGCGCCATAGGGTCCCTGTGAGTCAGAAATGAGTCTATGGCAGTGCATTTCCTATGAAGTAACATTGTCCCGTGATGTCTCAGACATAAGAACCACTTACAACCTTTATTCAGAGACTAATGGTTTTGTTTCTGTTTTACAAAAAGGGTTGTACATCATCCATGATTCAAAATTTTTTAAGAAACTGTTTTTTTTTAAGAAACTGTTTTCTAAAGAGGACTTATTCAGTTCAAATATTAAAATAAAAGGTGCACTTAAAACCCACTGCCTTCAAGTCACCCCTGGTGGCACAGTGGGTGAAGCACTGGGCTACTGTAAATCACCAGATGAGCAGGTCGAAACAACCAGTCACTTCCAGGGAGAAAGATGAGGTTTCTACTTTTATAAAAATATATATTCTCAGTGAGACTGTAACTCTCCATGAGAATAGAAGCCTTATCTTTCTCCTACAGAGTGGTTAGAGGTTTTGAACTGCTGACCTAGGGGCCTTCATTTGATGAAGTAGTATGGCACAAAATAAGAAGAAACCCCTGCAAGAATATATTAACTATTGTACCCTGTAATGTATTAGTATGAATATTTTAAAAAATGGAAATCATAAAAAATTAATGTGCTACATTAAATTCAAAATCTTAGAACATCACCATGCTGAAATGAGCTGATATTGGCCATTTTGAATCAGCTAATTCTATGGTATATTAAGGCGAGAATGACAAATAGAAGATCAATGGTGTGGTATTTGTCATCAAAATGAACATTTCAAGATCTATCCTGAAATGCAATTATGTCAGTAATAGGATAATATCTATATAAAGAAGTAAGGAGTCAATAAATGACATGAAGACCAGCCATATATGACCTCTTCTGGCTTCCCTATTGCCACAAAGCCAAGGTCAAACAGGCCTTCATGCTCCATCCCTCTTTATTCATCTTGATACCAATCGTTCCTCCCATGCCACTCTACATCTATGCTGGTTCAGTAACATGTTGCAAGGCCACTCATGGCAATTCCTGAAATTAAAGGGGTTTATTAGAGGAGCTGACAGGTTATGAAAAGTCAGGATCAGTAAACAGTAAGGATGCAGTTGTTGATCATCAGCAACACCTCTCCTCAGTCAACAACTAAACCTCTCTCTGATCATCAGCCTTTAAGCCGCATGGTCCCTTTGACTTTGCCTCCATGGACCAAGAAGTCCAGCTGTTGCTTTGGCTCACGCTCCCACGGACTCGGGCCAGATGAGAAGGTACTCTGTAATCTCAAGGCTGCTTCTCGGAAGATGCAGAGGAAGGGTTTTGTGGTAGTTTCTGTTTCTTGGCAGACCATACCCCCAAGGAAACAAAGGCTGTGATTGGTTCATACCTCCTACAAATATCAAGATTTAATCCCACCTTAATCCTGCCCATTAGTATAGCAAAGAACTCCCTCCAAAATGGGCTTATGGCCAAAAGCATAGAGTCCAGAATTAAAATACATCACATAGGAATTATGAATAGAAGGGTCATGTTTATCTGATTATATCTCAAAGGAATACACAGTCAGTGTTCCAAAAAGATTTGGTTGATGTTTATCCATTTCAGGAGGTAGCATATGATCAATAGTACCATCAACGATGGTACTGAAGACAAAAAGTTTAAAGTGCACCAACAGCATTGGTGGGGAAAAAAGGGTACCAGGCATTGAGGAAATGGCAATTGGGATGTTGCAACACATGAAGGCAACTCTGGAAGTAGTCATTTATCCAAGCCAAAACTTGATGATAGCTCTCTAGTCTGCCAACTGGAAAAGGTTCGTATTTGTGACTATCCCAAAGAAAGTTCACCCAAGAGATTGCTCAAGATACAAACAGCAAAATTAATATTACATGTAATTAAAATTTTGATAAAGATCATTGTTAAATGACTGACAAAAATGGCTAGAAATTTAGTCCAGAGTCAGAAGATGATGTGAAACAAGAGATATCATAGTTGATACTAGATAGATATTGACTAAAAGTATAGAGTACTAGAAATGTGTTTACCTGTGGTTTATTGACTATGAAAATGCATGCTACTGTGTGGATTATATGTTATGGGTGACATTTATTCTAGAACATTTAAGTATGTTTATGTGAAAACTCTGCATAGACCAAGATATAGTCACTCAAACAGAACAAGGTGATACTGTGTGGTTAAAATTTGAAAAAGTGTGTCCCAGAGTTGTATCCTTTCACCATAGTCACACAATCTCTAGGAGGAAAAACAACCTGAGAGGCTAAACTATATGAAGAACTAGACAGGAGGATTTGGGAAGACTTAGTAACTAACTGACATATCCATATGGTATAACTCTGCTTGTTGAAAATGAAGAGGATTTGAAGGACTTACTGAAGGTCCAATATTAGAGCTTTCAGCATGAATTACACCTCAACATAAAGGAAACAAAAAAATTGCACAATTGGACAATAAGCAACATCTTGGCAGACCTAGTGGCATAGTGGTGTAGTGGTTCGGTGTTAGGCTGCAATCCGTATGGTCTGAAGTTTAAAACTACTGGCACCTCCAAGGGAGAACAACTGGGCTTTCTACCTCTAAAAACAGCTATTGTCTACCTAGATAAGATAGGCATTGGAAGCAAGCCTGAGGAGAAAGCAACAGGGCAACAGTTCTGGAGGGGCTTGGGTGAAGAGGAGGCAGGGGAAGGGAGTGGTGAGCAAGCAACACCATAGACAGGGGAACAACTAGGGAATTAAAATCAACCATAAGGAAGATGTAGAAATCCTGGGGGTGCTGGAGCAACAACAATCTAGCTGAGAGGAGTTATTAAGAGGTAGAAGAAGGGTGAGCATGATGGGAAGCAGGTGTAAGATGAAAGGAAACAGAGGAAAGATCTAGGAAGCAAAACTCTGTATAGAGGTGCAAGCATAAGTGTGTACATATGTAATTACATTAATTCATAAAATAGAGGTATTGGCCTATGTACATATATTTCTATGGCAATACACTGGATGGATTTGGGGATTCTGATTAAGCCCTCCCACAATGCAAGAACACTTTTTTCTAGCAATCTGGTATTCTATGATGCTCACTCTCCTGGAAAGATCACTGAAGACAAAATAGGTGCATGAGCAAATATGGTGAAGGAAGTAGATGGTGTCAGGCTATCAAAAGATATAGTATCTGGAGTCTTAAAGGTTTGAAGTTAAACAAGCAGCCATCTAGCAGAGAAGCAACAAACCCACATGGAAAAAGCAGACCAGTCTGTGCAATCATGAGGTGTCGAAGGGATCAGGTAACAGGCCCCAGAAGAGACATAACAAACAAGCAAACAAACAAAAAAACCATATTGTTGAGAATGAGGGGGGTCAGAGCAGAGACCCAAAACTCATCTGTAGACAATTGGACATCCTCTCACAGAAGGGTCACAAGGAAGGGATGAGTCAACCTGCGAGCAGTATAGCATTGATCACACATGATCCCTCTGATTCCTTGAGGCTTTCTCAACCCCCACTATCATGACACCAGCCCTGCCTTCCACTGTGGGCTAGACTGGAGCATATGCACAAGTACAGATAAAAGATAAGAGCTCACAGCACATGGAATCCAGGAATAGGAGTGGGAGTAGCGATACCAGGATGGTAGAGGGAAGGTAGGGAGAGGAGGGGAGGAAGGGGGAATTGATCACAATGATGGACACATAACAACCCATACCCACCCCCTGGGGGGAAGAACAACAGAAACCGTGGGGGAAGGGAGCTAGCAGTAGGTGTAAGAAATGAGAATAATAGTATTTTACGATTTATCAAGTAGAAACAAGGGTGGGATGCAAGAGAGAGGGAAAAAAGAGGAGCTGATATCAAGGGCTCAATAGAAAGTTTATGTTTAGAAAAGAATAATGCCAACATATGTACAAATATGCTTGATACAATTGATGTATGGCTTGTTATAAGAGCTGTAAGAGCCCACAATAAAATGATCTTTTAATTAAAAAAAGGTTATAGTCTCAGAAACTAACAAGATTACAATGAGTCAGCATTGACTCCATGTCACTGAGTTTATAAAAAGAAAATATTGAAGTTGTCAAGGCTTATATTTTAAAAGGATCCACTATCAATGCCCATGGAAACAGCAATTAAGAAATTGAATATCATATCGCATTGGTCAAATTTTCTGTAAAAAAACTGCTTTAAAGTGTAAAGAAACCAAAAACCGAAAGATGCCACAACGATGACTATTGAAGAGCTAAAGTGTTCCTGACTCAAGCCAGTGTTTCAGTGGTCTGATATGCATGTGAAAGCTGAATAATGAATAATAAGGACTGAAAAACAATCAACGCGATTGAATTGTAGTGTTGGCAAATAATATTGACTGCCAGAAGAGCAAACCTGTTTTGCAAGATGTACAGATAGCACGTTTCTTAGAATTCAGGATGGCAAGGTTAATTTCAGATACTTTGGATACATTTAACAGGAGGGACCTGTCCCTGGAGAAGGGCATCGTCTTTGGTAAAGTAGTGGAAACACAACTCTTAACAAAATAGATTCACACAGTAACTGCAACAGTGTCTTTTCTATTGTACACAGAGTTGTCCAAAACAGCTGGCTAACCCCTAATTACATGGCACTCTATTATTTAACCAGCATTTTTTCATGCATTCCATAATTATCTTCTTCCTGAAGTTTTAACTAAGTCTACCACTCATTTGCCTTTTCCTTATATGAGATAAAATTCATAATTTTTCATTTATGTTGCTCATAGCTCTCATTGCATTTAACTGTTGTTATGCCTATGTATTTCACACACAACAGACCATGGGCTATATGGCTAGCATTCACTTACTTGTCTTTCACAGGGTAAAAAGCACAGTGCTTGCTACACAGAGATGGTTAACATAGGTGTGGTAAATGATTCGTTCTAAAATGTAACATTTTATGCACAGCTTTTTCACATGCCGAGTCCTTTCAGAATTAGTTTATTCTTAAGTAAATTTAGGAATCTATTCCTAAAATTGGAGTAAAATTGAATTAAAATATAATAAAAAGGATTTTATATTATCATAGTTGAATTCAAAAAACTTTTGTAGATTTCTCATTTATATATAATTTTTATTTTAACTAATAGCCAGTTAGAGTCAGTAAGAACTATCCTCTAAACCAGATTTTCTAATCAAATTCTATCTTTTGTTGATAACTATCTTATGATCAGATTCCTGTGAATTACCAGAATTTCTCTGGTCTCAGGAGCATACCAAATCATTAATTAAGTAATATCCAAATAATTCCTTTCTAACAATAAAAGTACATTGGACAGTATGCTTAATGATATTTTTCAATTGGTTTAACATGGAAAATTTACTACACTTTCTTAACATTCTTAT
The DNA here is from genome assembly GCF_000313985.2 of Echinops telfairi. NCBI lineage: Eukaryota > Metazoa > Chordata > Mammalia > Afrosoricida > Tenrecidae > Echinops > Echinops telfairi. The sequence continues at coordinate 15,029,642 of NW_022107407.1, read as the reverse complement.
TTGCATGTTTTCTTTCATTAAATTTTACTAAATGCTACCTACCAAATTAAAAAAAATACTTTATTAAACAAATTTGTTTTCTTTTAAATGTCATGTAGTTGAGAGAGATAGTTCTTAAGGTCTTGCTTTTAAATTGTTTCCTTATTTTTAGAGAAGGAAGTTTAATAATAATCACCTTTACATTACACTTTTGATATTCATGATTTTTAATTAGTTTAAGCCAATTAACTATTTAATTAACAAAAATTAAAATTAAGCAACCGTTATCAGTCTATATCAATTCATGAAAACACTATGCTGGATTTCCTAGACTATAAATAGTTACAGAAAATACAGATGGAAATTCAGGCTTGTTATATTCTGGTTGTGTATTGAGTTATTAGACGAGGTGACGTAGTGATTACATGTTGGGCTGCTAACTGCATAGTCAGTAGTTCAACACTCTCAGTTCCTCGTTCCAGTAGAAAGACAAACTTTCTACTCCCATAAATAATTATGTACTCAGAACCTCACAGAGGCAGCTCTACTCTTTCCTAAAAGGTTACCATGAGTCAGCATCAACTCAGCATGAGTTTGGTTTTGCTGAGTTAAAATTAGCATTTAATTCCTACTCTATTTTTGTAGATACACAAAAGTATGGAAAAAAGCCTGTTAATGACTTGTTTGGATTAAGATGTGTTTTCAGACATATCACTTTGTATTTCCATATATCGGCAGAACTCTTTTTCAAGTCTACCAATGTGTCAATTAGAAGGCTAACCAAATTGTGGGCACAGCACCTTTGTGGTGGCTGATGTTATGTGTCAATTTAGCTATGCTATGATTTGTAGTGGTGTGACAGATGCTACCTAATCATTTACATTTTGTGTTCTGTGGCAGTTATATAAGCTGTCAACTTTCAAAGGGGTGGGGTCTAGTCTGCCAATCAGACCATTGCCAATGAGGCCTCTATGTGGGCTTGGCCTTCTCCTGAGGATTCTGGGAACTCCTGTCTTCCTCTCTGGAAGTGGGACACATTTTCTCTGCTTTGTATTCCTGATGACAAGCCACATGGAGTTACACTGATGGAGTAAGAACCCTGGAGCTGGATGAGCCACGGAGAGACACACTAGCACTGAGAGGCTTCCACCACCACTGGATCCATAAGACTTTCCACCCACTGGCCTGTGATCTTCCTGCATTCAGTGTCATTGCATGACTGCATAAGTCTGAAAAGGAGTTTATGGACTAGTATTGACATATGGGGTAATATCGAATTTATGGACTTGATCTGGATTGGGATGAGATATTTTCTTAATGTTCAATTTCTCTTCGATACAATTTCCATCTTATACACATATGAGTCTCCCTAGATTTGGTTCTCTAGTCTACCCAGACTAAACCAGGATCCAATGTGAGGAACTAGTCATTGAAAGAGGGTTTGCTTGGGAATGTGTATATAAATGGAGGTCTGGAAAACTTCATTCTCTCTCTCTTTGGATTGTGCATTCTTATTATCTAAACTTTTGTTCTTGGGATGTAAACGGAGACTTGCAATCTGTTGCCTGACCTGCACATTTTGAGTCTCTCAGATTCTCCAGCCATGTGAGTCAGCAGAGGTCTTCCACCTTTTTCTGACCACCAACTTAATACTTGTTAGTTCTACAATTTGTGAGCCACATGCTAGAATATGTTTTCTTCATAGTGCGTGTATATATTTACATATGCCACATTGGCTTTTCATTGGAGAACCCAAATTAAGGCAATGATCTCAACGATGTTCACGGTTGAAGCAATAGCTGTCATTCATGCCGGGTCCCCAACCTAAGATGTAAGGAAGAGAGGGTTCTAGAACCTAAGAAACAGAAGCTAAAGGGAGGTGCTGGAGGAGGATGAGAGGAACTCATTCCCAACACTTTATTTTTCTGTTTAGCAACTAGAATCTGACATGCTTTAATTTCTCAGATTCTTAATCCAGTAAAAATTAGAATTTTTTTTTAGCATTCCAGATGTCTGCTACTCTTTCAAATGTCTTATTGTTCCCTTATCTTACTTACTACATTGAAGATTTTTGTTATATGGATTTTGCCCATTGTGATATGTAGGTTTATTGTGCCAACCTGGCCAATGAACACATGTGGAATTAATTGAAGGGCAGAGAGATAAATGGCTCAGCGAGCCTTGCCTTTCATATCACTTGCTTTTTGATGATCAGAGCAGTGTGCAGCTGCTTTAGCTTGCTCTCTGCTGTGCTATTTGCTGCCTGTGCCCAGATGTCCTGAATTGCTCTACAGAGGACTACTTAGAGGCCCTCAACACTTGAAAGACTGCCAGTGTATTAGCTGTCTTATGAAGTGAGTTGTACTGAGTCATTTGTACTGCTTTATAGATTAACTGTTTATGTCTTATGTTATATATCAATATAAATATATAAAATATTATTAGTGTCCTGGTTTTGTTTCTCTAGAGAACCCTGTCTAACATAATTGGTACCAGGAGTGGTTCTAGAGAAATAAGATCATAAATACAGGCTCCAGCCTGATTAATCTTAACAGCACTGATAAAACTATTTCTACACCTAACGGCATAGATAAGTCTGCCACTTTTACTAATTCATGGTGAGAAATAGCAAACCTAATATCTACAGTATCACCACCAATTGATGAGATGCTGTTTAAAGGAGAGGCTCTGGGTGATCACATGTTTGATATTTTCCAGCAGTTTTGTCAGGATGACCAGTATAGGGAAGCTGGTTGGTTGGTCCTGCTTACAATGGAAAGTGTGATTGAGGAGAGGGATGGTCTCAGAACCTCAGAAGTGCTCCTCAGGGGCAGACTAACAGATTTAAAATCTTCTGCCTTTGCTACAAAGGAGAGCCTTTTGTCCTCTAGTAATAGAGTTGACTTTGCTGAGAACCAGGTCCAGAGTCTCATCATATGAGTGGCTGAATTACAACATCAGCTGAATTGCAGATCTAAAGCAGTGTCTGATACCAAAGTGAGATCATTGATCAGAAAAAGTTGGGACCCTGAAACATGGGATGGGAACATATGGGCTGATGATCCAGAAGAGGAGGATACTCAGCCCCTAGAAACAATTGACCCACCCCAGTCAATAGATCCATCGCTCCCAGCTGAAGGTATTAATTCATTATCTAGAAAACAATCCACACATGAGCAGCCTAGCCAAACTGTTCAAGCTGATATGCCGGGGTGGGTGGGGGGAGGCAGGGGTGGGGGTGGGGCTGCATTGCCTGAGGGAGATGCCTTACAAGATATTGCTGAGAGCACCCGGGAAACACCCTGACCACCCATTATTTCCACTAGACCTGTCACTAAAATTAGTCTCAGAAAGCTCTTAAAGGTGAGGTTGAGATGATTACCCAAGAAGAAACACACTATACTCACAAAGATCTGCTCCAGTTTCCAAAAACGAACAAGCAGAAGCCTGGGGAATATCCCTGGGAATGAATGGCTACGAAGAGTGTGGGATACTGGTGCACAAAATGTAATATTAGACCAATCTGAGTTTCTGGACATGGGACCCCTAAGCACAGACTCTTCTTTCAATGTGTCAGCCAGAGAGCCTCAGAGAGGATCTAATTCCTTATTTGGTTGGTTCACTGAATCATGGACTGCCGGATGGCCTAGATTAGAGCAACTTGAGGTACCTGATCTCCCTTGGTACCCTGAAGAAGAAGGCATCCAAAATCTTAGGGAAATTGGTGTGTTGGAATGGATCTATCAGGATTTTCCCATACCACAACCATAAGGAACACGTTTGTGAAGTGGACCTCAGCATCTCTGAAGCCTCCTGTAATTGCTATTTTATGTGCGCCAGGATTAACACTGGGAATTGTCCTAAATTAACTCTGACATTTGCCCGCAATGGGGCTGATTGGGCCCCATGGTGGTAGAGGGCAGTGTCAGCACTGAATCAACAGAGACAGGGTGGGTGTGTTTATAACAGACCACAAGGTTTTCACAGTAATCAAAGCAACCTGTCTTGTGTGGCCTTATGGCATAGGCTACTTAGCCACAGTGTCCCTAGGAGTGAAATACATGGGAAACCTACTAAATATTTACGTGATCTATACAGGCGAAGAATGCTAGATCAGGTGAACAGCAGAATAGACAGTCACGATCACTCAATTAATTCCCAGACCTGAGCCAGTTTACAGCCCCTTGAATAAGGGGAAGGCCAGGTCCCTTTGAAGGAGGACTCTGCTACATCACCGAAGGTTTATACTGTTAGTCTTTCTTCTAGCCTTCCCCAAAGGGACCTGCGGCCTTTCACATGAGTGACTGTTCATTGGGTGAAAGAAAATAATCAAAGTTTTCAAGGATTACTGGACACTGGCTCTGAACTAATACTAATTTCAGGAGGACCAAAGCGTTTCAAAGGCCCACTAGTCAGGGTGATGGCTTATGGAGGTCAAGTTATCAATGGAATTTTCTCTCAGGTACACCTCACTGTGGGTCCAGTGGGCCCCCGGACCCATCCTGTGGTTATTTCCCCAGTTCCAGAATGCACCATTGGAAAAGACATACTTAGTAACTGGCAGAACCCCCATATTGGATCCCTGAAATGTGGAATAAGGGCTATCATGGTAGGAAAGACCAAGTGGACAGCAGTAGAAGTACCATTGCCTAGGAAAATAGTAAACCAAAAGCAATACCACATTCCTGGAGGGATTGCAGAGATCAGTGTCACCATCAAAGACTTGAAAGATGCAGGCATGGTGATTCCTACGACATCTATGTTTAACACACCTCTTTGGCCTGTCAAGAAGACTGATGGATCCTGGGAATGACAGTGGATTATCATAGACTTAACCAGGTTGTGACTCCAATTGCAGCTGCCGTTCCAGATGTGATTTTCATTGCTTGAGTAAATTAATACTTCTCCTGGTACTTGGTATGCAGCTAGCTATTGATCTGGCCAATGCCTTCTTCTCAATACCAGTATCTAAGGACCACCAGAAACAGCTTGCCTTCAGCTGGCAGGGGCAACAATACAGTTTCACAACTCTCCCCAGGGGCACATCCACTCTTCTGCCCTGTGCCATAATTTAGTCCGAAGGGACCTTGCTCGCCTGTCTATTCCACAAAATGTCATACTAGTCCATTATATTGATGACATGATGCTGATTGGACCCACTAAAGAGGATGCATCAAAGACTAGATTCATTGGTATAACATCTGCATACAAGACGTTAGGAAATTTACCCAACAAAGATTCAGGGACCCTCCACCTCAATAAAATTTCGAGGAGTCTAGTGGTGTGGGGCATGATGAGATAGTCCTACTAAAGTGAAGAATAAGCTATTGCATCTGGCGCCTGCAACAATAAACAGGAGGCACAACGCCTAGTGGGCCTCTTCTAATTTTGGAGGCAACATATCCCTCACTTGGGTGTTCTACTTTGACCTATTTATCAAGTGACACAAGAAACCTCAATTTTGCGTGGGGCCCAGAACAAGAAAAGGCTCTGCAACAGGTTCAGGCAGCCGTGCAAGCTACTTTACCACTGGAACCATATGATCCAGGTGACCCAGTGGTGCTAGAGGTGTCAGTTGTAGATAAAGATGCAGTGTAGAGTCTTTGGCAGACACCTATTGGTAAATCATAGCGTAGACTGTTGGGATTTTGGAGTAAAGTCCTGCCATTGTCTGCAGACAAATACTCCCCCTTTGAAAAACAGCTATTTTCCTTTTACTGGGCCTTGGTGGAGACTGAAAGCCTCACCATGGGCCACCATGTCACTATGAGGCCTGAACTACCCATCATGAACTGGGTATTGTCTGACCCACAGAGTCATAAAGTTGGACATGCACAGCAACACTCCATTAAATAGAAGTGGTATATCTGAGATCGGGCCAAAGCAGGACCTGAAGGAACACGTAAGCTGCATGAAGAAGTGGCCCAAATGCCCTCAGTCTCCACGCCTTTCACCTTACATTCTTTCTCCCTGTCTGTACCTATGACTTTCTGGGGCGTTCCTTACCATACTTTAACTGCTTGGTTTACAGATGGCTCTGCATGATATACAGGTGCCACTCATAAGTGGACAGCAGCAGCACTACAGCCCCTTTCTGGGATCTCCCTAAAGGTCAGTGGTGAAGAGAAATCTTCCCAATGGGCAGAACTTCGAGCAGTGCACATGGCCGTTCAGTTTGCATTTAAGGAAAACTGGCCAGATATGAGACTGTATACTGATTCATGGGCTTTGACTATTGGCTTGCTGGATGGTCAGGGAATTGGAAGGAACATAATTGGAAAATTAGTGTCAAGGAGGTGTGGGGAATAGGTGGATAGACCTCTCTGAATGGGCCAAGAAAGTAAAGGTAATTGTATCTCACGTGAACGCTCACCAAAGGATTACCTCTGACAAGGAGGACTTTAAGAATCAAGTGGATAAGATGACACGCACTGTGGGGACTGGTCCTCCTCTTTCCTCTGCCACTCCTGTTATCGTCCAATGGGCACATGAACAAAGTGGACATGGTGGCAGGGATGGAGGTTATGCATGAGCACATCAACATGGACTTCCACTCACCAAGGCTGACTTGGCCAATGCCACTGCTGAGTGCCCCATCTGCCAGCAGCAGAAGCCAACATTAAGTCCAAGATATGGGACCATTCCTCGGGGAGATCAACCAGCAACTTGGTGGCTGGTTGATTACATAGGACCACTTCCATCATGGACGGGACAGCGTTTTGGTCTTGCTGGAATAGACACCTACTTTGGATATGGATTTGCCTTCCCTGCACGCAATGCTTCTGCCAAAACTGCTATTCATGGACTTACAGAATGCCTCATCCACCGGCATGGCATCCCACACAGCATTGCTTCAGATCAGGGAACTCACTTCACAGCAAATGCAGTGCGGCAACGGGCCCATTCCCATGAAATCCACTGGTCATATCATGTCCCTCATCATCCTGAAGCTGCTGGCCCTGATAGAACGATGGAACGGGCTCCTAAAGACACAATTATGGTGCCAACTAGGTGTCATAAACGTGCGGGGTTGGGGCGATGTTCTACAGGAAGCTGTATACGCTCTAAACCAGCAGACAATATATGGTGCTGTGTTTCCAATAACCAGAATTTATGGGCCCAGGAACCAAGGGTGGAAGCTGGAGTGGCACCACTCACTATTACTCCTAGTGATCCACGTGCAGCATTTTTTCTTCCTGTCCTAGCAACCCTACGTGCTTCAGGCCTGGAGGTCCTGATACCAAAGGAAGGAACTCTCCCACCTGGAAACACAGCATGGATTCCACAGGACTGGCAGCTGAGAATGCTCCCTGGCCACTTTGGGCTCCTCATGCCTTTGGATCAACAGGTCAGGAATGATGTCACTGTACTAAGTGGTGTGATTGATCCTGATTACCAAGGAGAAATTGGACTGCTGCTACATAATGGAGGTAAAGAAGAATATGTTTGGAATCCAGGAGATCCCATAGGCCGACTCTTAGTGCTACCATGCCCTGTGATTAAAGTAAATGGTAAATTACAGCAACCCAATCCTGACAGGACTTATAATGACCCAGAACCCTCAGGAATGAAGGTCTGGGTCACCCCACCAGGCAAAAACCACGGCCAGCTGAGGTGCTTGCTGAGGGCAAAGGTAATACAGAATGGGGAGTAGAAGAAGGTAGTTTTACCTATCAGTTATGACCATGTGATCAATTGCAAAAGCGAGGTTTGTAATATCAGTGTATTTTCTTTATATATGTTTATTGAATATCTTTCCTTTGTTCATGTATGATATAGCAGATACAATTAGATTCAGTGTGTTTTCATTTATATGTATGATAGATGTTTGATGTTAAGTATTTGTGTGATTTCATTAATGTCCGGCAATTATATATGGCTAAAGAATTGTGTACAGGTGCCAAGCTGGCAACAGGTGGATTGAGGTAGTTATTTTACTGTGCCAATCTGGCCGATAAACACATGTGGGGTTAATTGAAGGGCAGAGAGATAAATGGCTCGGGGAGGCTTGCCTCTCTTGTCTCTTGCTCTTTGATCACCGGACCAGTATGCGGCTGCCTTGCTTGTTCTGTGCCTTCATTTGCAAGCTACACTACCTGTGGGACATCTAATCCATGGACTGTGTCACTGTAATTTGAGGTTCCTTCAAGAGCTGCCTTGCCACACCATTGGAATTTACATCTCTTGAACTGGGGACTGTCGGACCCTGTCATCTGGCTGACTGTTGGTGACCTATCTTGTTGTTTGCTGCCTGTGGCTGGATAGTCTGAATTGCTCTGCAGAGGGCTACCCAGTGGCCTTCAGACCTGAAGGACTGCCTGTGTACTAGCTGTCTCATGGAAGTGTGTTTCACTGAGCCATTTGTACTTCTTTATATATTAATTAAGTGTTTATTTCTTATGTTATCTATCTATCTATCTAAATATATACATAATCATTAGTGTCCTGGTTTTGTTTCTCTAGAGAACCCTGTCGAACATACCCATTTTAAAAAATTCTTAAATGAATGTGAATTCACTACAACAATATTCTGAGGGGATAGGAGTGGAGGGAACCTAAGGAACATTTACAAGAAAAGATAGGACTATTAATGTGTGAGAAAACCTCCCCACTCTAACTCCAAGTACTAGAATATTACTTATTGTCATATGTGTGTTTATTATTCAGAGGCAGCCTACAAGAATAAAAAATAAATTTAAAAAGGTAGAATTTTAAAACACCACACCTTTACATGCCTTCCTGATTTCTGACAAGGAATAGATCTCTGCTTTTTTTATCCTTAGTGTAATGACCGGGCCTTCTCCTCAGCTCAATTTACTGAATGCTCTATGCTTGGCATAATCTGACCCTTGAGTGCCATTGCTTTCCCTCCTGTTTCCCTGTTTTCTGGTCTGGCTCTCTTCTTGTGGATGTAGCTGAACTTAGCAGCTGTAGTTATTTGGAAAACAAGTCTGAAGTATTTTATGATGATTTTGTTTTTCTTCAAGCTTTGGTAGAATTTTATTTAGATTATAACTCATATTAAGCCCTTTCAAGACAGAATTATTTTCTGCATTGAAAGTTTTGTGTAAACCATGTGTTTTCAGTAACAGAGGGCATTTGATTGAAATGAAAATTTTTTTTAAGGTAATATGGATTTTGATGAAATTAGTGGGATACATTTCTCATAAAGAAGGTCTTTAGTTTAATTTTCCTTCTTTTAAAAAATAATTTTATTGGTGGCTCATACAGCTGTTATCACGATCAATACATAGATCCATTTTGTCAAGCACATTTCTACATTTGTTGCCATCATCATTCTCAAAGCATTTGCTTTATACTTGAGCCCTTGATATCAGCTCCTCATTCCTACCCCCTTCCTACCTGCTCCCCACTCCCTCATGAACCCTTGATAATTTATAAATTGCCATTATTTTGTCATATCTTACACTGTCCAATATCTCCCTTCACCCTCCTTTCTGTTGTCCATCCCCCAGGGAAGAGGTTATATGAAGATCCTTGTAATCAATTCCCCCTTTCTACTCCACCTTCTCTCCACCCTCCCAGGATTGCCACTCTCACCACTGGTCCTGAAGGGATCATCTGTCCTGGATTTCCTGTGTTTCCAGTTCATATCTATACCAGTGTAAATCTTCTGGCCTAGCCGAATTTGTAACTGATTTTTGATAAGGGCCCCAAAAATATCAAATGGGAAGCAGATGCCTTCTTCAATTAAAGGTGCTGGGAAAAATTGATATCTACCTGCAGAAAAATGAAGCAAGGCCCTTACCTCATTCCATGCACAAGAATAAACTCAAGTTGGATCACAAACCTTGAGATAAAATCCCAAACAATTAGGGCCATTAATGAGGGAATTGGGACAAACCTGAGAACCTTGGCACAGGGAATACATAGGCTATTGGAAATAGGGAAGGATACAAATACAAAGGTGTCACAAATAGACAACTGGGATATACTGAAGATAAGTCACCTGTGTATATCAAAAGAATTTACCAAGAGAGTAACAAGAGAGTCCACCAACTGGGAAAACATCTTTAGAAATGACACATCAGACAAAGGGCTTATTACTAAAATCTACAATACTTTGCAAGCGTACAATAAGGGAAAAACTAACTACCCACTGAGGAGGTGGGCAAAGGACCTGAACAGAAGTTTGACAGAGTCTGAAATCCAAATGGCCAATAAACAACTATGAGATACCACCTAACACCCTCAAAGAGGGTCCAGTACAAGAGCTCAGAAAGCAACAAGTGGTCAAGGGGCTTTGGTGAGCTAGGAACTCTCATCCACTGCTGAGATGAGTGCTGTATGTATGTACAGCCACTGTGGACATCGATTAGCCGATTTCTAAAACAGATGGAAATTGAGCTACCATAGGACCCAGCAATCCCCCTACTGGGCATATACTCAGAAGAGGCAAGAAACAAACCACAGCCAGACATCTGTGCTCCAGTGTTCATTGCGGCACAGTTCACAATTGCAAGGAGATGGAAACAACCCAAATTTCCATCAACAGATGAATGGATTAAAAAAATCTGGTACATATAATGGAGTACTATGCATCACTAAAAGGCAATGATGAATGCATGAAGCATGTCACTGCATGGGAAGAACTGGAGGAAATTATGCTAAATGAAGTAATCCAAGTACAAAAGGACAAGTACAACATGAATCTGCTGAGGTAAGTTTATAAAAAGAAAAGAAAAGAAAGAAATGCAAAAAGGGCACAGGGAAAAAGCTACTGAACAGTTTAATTTTCTAATGATTCCCATTTCTTCATATTTAATATATACAGATTCCCATCAAGTGGCAGTATGCACCAGACAAGGGATAAGCAGTTCCCACTGAACCAGAAAATGTAGATGGGCATTATAAATCTTACAAATCATGAAAGGATTAAGGTTTTCTGGATAAAGACTTGAAAATTATTATAATCAGATGTTTAAAAATATGTACTCTATTACTCTGAAGATAACTTCACTTTCTTTTAAGAAGTCAATTTAAACGGTGAGAAAAGCCAAAAGATTATTTTAATAATGGTAATAATCCAGAGGAAAATTTAAAATATGATAATTTTCAAGTAAATTAAATGTAGAAAAGATATATAAAGCCAACAGATGAGAGATTTCAAAAAATAGGGGATAAGTAGAACATTTAAAGGGTGAAAGGTCACTGCTAGAATTGACATATGTAGGGGAGCAAGGTAATGCTCCCAAAGTGGCCACTGTGACCTAAGCAGGCCCTCTCTGTATGTCTTTCTGCCCACCTGAATATGCATTCTGCCATTGGTAGCCATGCATGTGAATGTTAGACACTGACTAAAGAAGAATATGAGGCAGTATGTAAAAAAAAAAAAAAAAATTTATTCTTTCTTTTTTTTAATTAAATTTAATTTAATTGGGGGATCTTACATCTCTTATCACAATCCATACATTTATCCATTGTGTCAA
>NW_022107407.1:15006221-15016163 GCF_000313985.2 Echinops telfairi | reverse complement strand
GCAGGGCCATGGGCCAGTGAGGAGCATCTCGTCTCATAGTGGGGTTGGCCATGTGGTCCTCTCTGTGGACTGGCTTCTCTGTTTGGCCTAGTGGAGCCCTTCTTATCAGCTCATTTTTTTAATTCTTTCGACGCTATGCATTTATTTATTTTACAAAATAACTTTATCACCTTCAAAATAATCTTCAATACACTTAATACATTTGTCAAATCTGCGATTCCAGTCTTAAAAACATTTTTCAAATTCATCTGTTCGGATGGCTGACAGCTACTCCTTTTTTGTTTTTACCTCTTCTACGTTGTCAAAATGCTGTCCTTTTGTGTCCTTCATTCGCGGAAAAAAAAAAGAAGTTGCACAGAGTGAGGTCAGGTGAGTAAGGTGTGTAGGGCAAGAGATGCATGCTGTTTTTGCTGAAAACTGGCACACTAACATGCCTGTGTGTGCGGGTGCATTGTCATGGTGGAAAAACCAATTCCCTGCCTGCCACAAATCAGGCCTTTTTGGTCACACAATTTTTTGCAATGTTTTCAGAACGTCTAAATAGAAAGCTTGATTAACATTCTGACCTGGTGGAACGAACTGCAAATACACATGAATGAACATTTTCTTCTGTTTGGGAAGTTGATGGATGTACACAACGAGGTTTGTCATCAATTGACATTTCACCTTTATTGAAACAACAAAAAACACTCATACACTTGAGTTTTTCACATAGTGCTGTTCTTGTAAGATGTGTTCAACATTACAACCATTTCTGTAGAATTTTTCCCAAGCAGTAAATAAAATTTCACAGCCATGCACTATTAAATCAGTCATGACCAAAAATGAGGTTCAAGGGAAACTGCTTTTATGGAAAAAAAAAATCACTGTGACCAGAGAGAACCTTCCCAGGCAATGCCACTGGGTGCACTAGGGCTTTTTTCCATTTTTTTTTTTTGTGGTGGTTGGGGGGTGCTACACCCTCATATATCATTTGAAATATGTGGCTGGAAAAGAATACTTGAGGTGTTGTAGACTTCCAGAAGAGCAAACAAATATGTCTTGGAAGAAATACATCCAGAATGCTCCTTGGAGACAGAATGGTGGGACTTCATCTCATGTACTCTGAACATGCTGTCAGGAGAGGGTAGTCCCTGGAGAAGGATATCATGCTTGGTAAAGTAGAGGGCCAACAAAGAGAAACGTCCTTGATCAGATGGATTGACACCATGTTCGCAACAATAGGCTCAAAAATAAGAACAATTGTGAAGATGGCACGGGACTGGGTAGTTTTTTGTTGCACACAGGTTTGCTATCCGTCAGAACCAACTTAATGGTGCCTAACAATAACCCACCGATAGACAGAGTGTCACAGCAGAACTTGAGACACTGTGAATATTTTTTGTTTCTTCTCCCTGATCTGAGTTCCTGGTATGGAAGAGTTGTGGTGTTAATGGTTTCAGGGAGTTTCAGAAGTCCATCGCAATGGTCATATAAAAAGGAACCCCAGAATCACCCAGCAGAAACTTTGCTGTCCAGCCTGGTAGAAACTCTGCTGTCTAGCTTGAAGAAGCAGTGCTGTTTGTCTGGTCTGTAAGCACCTGAACATAAAGAACTAATATCCCTAGATTGGCTCCAGGACAGATTTTTTATCTTTCAGCACTTACATATAGTCTCTTTTCCCTTGGAGTGGAGTAGACCACACAAATGCTCAATTCAGGGTAAAGCATCAGAAGGATAGAGTGACTATTCTTGAGGTCACTAGCATCAATTACACTCACCTGTTATATACTCTTCATTCTGTACTCCATTTTCCTTGTATACTAGAGTCTCTATCCACAGGTATCCAAATTCTATTCATGTTTTGTCCTTTTCCAGTAATTATAACATTAGAGAATTTTTGGCCTGTTCAAAAAAAAATTCAGAGGAAACAGACCAGGTGGGGAAATGTTAGACAGTATGTGATGCCTTCCGCATTCTCTTAAAAACGACATCTAGTCATGCTATTTATTCCACCTACACATAACCCATTCCTGGAAATAACTCTCAGTTTAGAGGAATTGCCTGTTAAGGTGGGTTGCATCCTTAGCCTCTGTTGTGTGACTTAAATTTTCTTTGTGGGTGTGCTAGTCCGGGTTGACTAGAGAAACAAGTTCATAGACACTCATATGTGTGTAATATAGAACTTTATATCAAAGAGTAATTGTATATTAAGAAAACATCCCAGCCCATTCAGATCAAGTCCATAAGTTTAATATTAGCCCATATGCCTGACACAAGTGTAAAATTTCCTCTTCAGACTCACGCAACACATGCAATGACTTCAAATACAGGAAGATCACAGGCCAATGGGTGGAAAACCTTGTGGCTGCAGTGGCTGAGGAAGCATTTTAGTGCTGGTCTGGGTCTCCACGTGGCTCCTACAACTTGAGGGCTCTGGTTCTATCAGGAGGGTCTCCATGTGGCTTGTCAGCAGGAAGACAAGCAGAGTGAGTGTATGTCCCACCTCCAAGGAGGAAGACAGGAGTTCCCAGACTCCTCAGGAGAAGGTCATGCCCACACAGAGGCCCCATTGACTGTAACCTGATTGATAGGCTAGAGTCCACTTCTTCACAAATCGACAGATTATGTAACTGCCACAGTGGGTGTGGTCTGACCAGAAGCCATTATGTTCAAAAGTCAAAGCAAGTCTTCATGCTTCTACTAATTCTCAGTAAGGAAATGGATGTCACAAAAAGGGAAGACTTTGATCAAAGTAACTTTTAAAAATCTTTCAGCAAACCAGTATTACGTGATGGTTGTACAACATTTTTTATGTGATTGAACTCGTGAATTGTATGTAATATGAATAACATGACGGTAAAACTTATTGTGGTAATGATTTTATAACACTTCTTGATATGATCGAACTTTTGGATTGTATGCCATGTGAATGATCTGGCATTAAAGGTGTTAACATAAAAGGGTTATGGCAGCAGCTACCACAGCGGTTGTTATTCGGTGCCTTGGAGCCCATTCTGACCCACACAGGCACACAGAACAAAACACTGCCCAGTTCTGCCCCAGCCTAGCAACTGTTGCTATGCTTGAGCCCCTTGTTGAGGTCTCCGTGTACACCAATCTCCTTAGGGGCCTTCCTCTTTTTCTCTTTCTCTCCATGCATGATATTCTCCTCCAGGAATCTGTTTATCCAGACAACATTGTCCAAAGTACCCAAGATTATGTCTCGCCATTCTTGCCTCTAAGGAGCACCTGGTCACACTTCTTCCAAAAAGATCTGTTGGTCATTTTGGTAGTCCACTGTGCTTTCTTATTTGCCAGCACCACTATTTAAAGGCAATAATTATTCTTAAGTCTTCCTTATGCAATGTCCAACTTTCACGTGCATATGAGGCAATAGAAAATAACATGCCCTGGGTTGGGAAAACCTTAGTCCTCAAAGTAACCACCTTGCTTTTCAATACGCTAAAGAGGTCGTGTGGAACTAATTTACCAATGCAATGTGTGTTTTTATTTCTGGACTGCCGCTTTCATGAGCATTGATTGTGGATCCAAGAAAAACAAAATACTTGACAACTTTAACCTGTTCTCTGTTTATCATGATGTTTACCCTTGGTCCTGTTAGGAGAATTTGGCCTTCCTTACATGGAGCTGTAATCCACCTTGAAGGCTATAATCCTTGATCTTCATCATCAAATATTTCAGTTCTTTTTCACTCTCCAAAAGCAAGGTTGTATCATCTACATACTACAAGTTGTTAATATGTCTTCCTCCATCCTAATGACGCACTCTTCTTCATATACCCCAGCTTCTCTGATGATGTGCTCAGTATATAGTTTGAACAAGTATGATGACAGCATGTGACCCTGATGCACACCTTCCCTGATTAAATCATGTCGTACTCCCTTGTTCTAGTCTGACAACTTAACTCTTCATCTAGCTGCAATTTCTGAATGTACCCAATGAAGTGTTCTGAAGTTCTTTTTCTTCCTGAGGTTATCCATAGTATGTTTTGATCCACATCATCGGTTGCCTTGGCATAGTCAATGAAACACAAGTCAACATCTTTCTGGTATTCTCTCCTTTGACCAATATCCATCTGACATCAGCAACGAAATCCCTTGTTCCAATATCTCTTCTGAAGCAAACCTGAAACTCTTGTAGCTCCCTGTCAAAATACTGCTGTAACCTTTGTTGGATGATTCTCAGAAAAAAATTTAATTGCCTGTGATATGTGATGTCAGTGATATTGTTTTACAATTTGAGCTTTCTTTTGCTCCCTTTTTTTGGGAATAGGTGCATATATGAATCTCTTCATGTCAGTTAGCCAGTAGCTGTCATTCAAATTTTCTGGTATAGATAAGTAAGTGTTGCTAGTTCTTCATCAGCTTGTTGAAACATTTGAATTGGTATTCCGTTGATTGTACTTCATTGTAGCTTAAATGTCTTCCTTCAGCACCGTTGGTCCTTACTTTTACGCTCCCTCCTGAAATGGTGGAATGCCAACTAATTTCAAAAAATGATTCAGTGTATTAGTTCCATCTATTTTCAACGTCTCCTACATCTTTCAATATTTTCCCATAGGCTCTTCCAATATTTCTTCTCAAGGCTCTAAATATTGTCTCGAGTTCCTTCTGTTTAAGATATGCTGAGTGTGGTCTTCCTTCTGGGGTTTCAAACTACAAGGTCTTTGCACATTTCATTGAAATCTTTGACTGTGTCTTCTACAGCTACCCTTTGAAATGTTCTATTCAAGCTCTTTGCCTTCATTCTTTCTTCCATTGTCTTTAGCTACTCCAAGATTAAGAACAATTTTCAGAGTCTTTTCTGACATCCACTTTGACCGTTTTCTTTCTTTCTTGTCTTTTTAATGACCCTTTGCATTTTTCATGATTGATAATCTTTGTATCCTCTCACGGTTCACCGATTTCCATCGTTAGCATTGAGTGTGTCAAATCTGTTCTTGAGATGTTTTCAGGATGCAGGTGGAATAGGATCTAGGTCTTATGTTGGCTCTCTTCGACTTGTTTTAATTATCCTCAACTTTAAATTAAACTTACATATTGTACTTCAAGATTAATTTAGAAATATCCCTTTTGGCCATAAATGCCATGCCATTTCTCTTGATTGTGTCGTACCCTGCATAGTAAATATTATTTTCTGATTCAACATGGCCAATACCTGTCCATTTAAGCTCACTAATGTCTAGAA
Organism: Echinops telfairi; assembly: GCF_000313985.2. NCBI lineage: Eukaryota > Metazoa > Chordata > Mammalia > Afrosoricida > Tenrecidae > Echinops > Echinops telfairi. The sequence goes on along the minus strand of NW_022107407.1, from coordinate 15,010,973 downwards.
CATTGATTTTTATGTGTTCCATTTCTTTTTCAATGACTTCCAATTTTTTTTACATTCATACTTCACACATTCCAATTATTAGTATAGTTTTTTCTTCTTTCTTCCTGTCTTCAATCATGCCCGATCAACAAATTAAGGTCCTAAAGGCTCCACTTCAACAGACTTTACCCAACTGAAATCTCATGGTTGGCTCCACTCTGAGGGGAGCTTCTCCTCAGTCTCAGTCTGTGGGCCTTCTCACGTGAGGGGCCCATCCACTGGCACTATTTCCAACAATGTTCTGCTGCCATTCGTTAGGCCTCCAGGAACTGCAGTGTTTCAGAGCTATGCATGAGGTTTCCATGCACCACTTCCTCAGAAGTGGGAAGTCAATCCCTTCTTCCTTGTCTAGTTTTAGTCTCGAAGCTTTGCTACACCTGTTCACTTTGTGTGACTCTGCTGACATGTGAAATACCAGTGACAGAGCTTCCTGCATTATAGCAACACACAAACCACTACAGTATGACAAATGGACAGACAAGTGTTGGGGGATTATGGGTAGAAGGGCCACGGTAAGTAATTGACTATATCTCCAACTTTAACTATCACACCCAATATTATTTCTTATTCTAGTATATTTCTCCACACCAGACTAAAAGCAATTGTCTGAGCCCCTGTGGATAAATAAAAAAATTATATCCTGAAGAGCAAATCCTGAATAATTGGCCTAAGAAGTTATAGTCAAATGTTTTATTTGGGAGGAAACTAAATTATCTGAATACTCAGGTTTTGAAAATGAAAAAAAGAGCTTAATTGCAAATTAAATGAACACTTTCAAATCTATGAGTAGTAAAATATTTCTGGTTTGGCTATGAAATTTGATTTTCAAGTTATTTTCGTTGATACAAAGTCATAGTACTACTATGGCAAACATCCACTCAGAAGGAAGAGGATCTTGGTATGTGGGGAATAAAAAGTATTGAAGGAAAAAGAGGCCAACGAAAGCCTCACTATGTGCCCTTACATGGAATTCAATTCTCAATTTATTTTATTAGGTTAAAATAAGTTTATAATGTCTTAGGATGGGCCCTAACTTCAATTATTGGTGTTTTTACAGGAGAAAAAAGATATCCACACATGGAGATAGAGATGGAAGTTACCATGAAAAGATTTAGGTGGAAATTGGAGGGATGCAGCTATAACCCAGGGAATGGCAAGGGTTACTACTAAACTACAAAAGCAAACTCATTGCTACTGAGATAATTCCAACTCACAGTGACCCTATTCGACAGGATAGAACTCTTTACTGGAGTAAAAAGTCTCAATGCCTGTGGAGTTGCTCATGGTTTTGAACTGCTGACCTTGTGGTTGACAACCTAATCATCCATAACCACTACACCACTTGAGTTCCTAATGATGACTACTAACCAGTAAAAACTAGAAGAGACAAAAAAAAGGACTTGTTTCCAGAGCTTCGGGGGGGGGGGGGAAGATACTAAAACCATCTTGCTTTCAGACATCTAAGCCCCATCTTTTATGAGTTGTGTTCTGGTTTTCTAAGCCACTCAATTTGTAGTCAATTGTTATTGCAGACCTAGGTCACTTGTTAAAACACCTGCTTCGATTGAAGTTTTCTTAATTTGGTTTTTGAAAACAAAATAAGTTAAATTTGGAAACTAAATTTGCATTCTAGTTTCAATAACAGCCATAGGAACTGCTTTTTTAGGACATGAAATGTTAATTGCCACACATGCAATTAACTGGGTGGGGAGTTACAAAAGACCTGAGTTAAATCATTTTAGTCTTGTGGGAGAAAGGAAAAAACACTTCCAGAAAGAAAAAAACTATTCTCCCATGAAGGAAAAAAGTGTTGTTTGGGTCCCATCAGTAATAAAGCAGTGCCCTGAGACTTTATTGAACACATCCAGTCAGTTTTATATTCACTTGGAAAACTACATTACAAAATCCACTGAAGTGAATTATAAGATAAACCTTGTCTATAAGATTTCTAATGTCCTATAAAATCTGTCATCCAGAAAACCTAGCTCTTTCTTCCCACAGGCCAATTATATGATAACTCTGTATGCGTGTGGGCTTGGGAGGAGAGGGAAGGATGGCCATCTTCTAATTCCTTCATCAGTGAAACCTTTAGTCACTGATCTGTGATATGAGACAAGTGATTCCCATCCAAAATGTTCATATTACTCCAGAGTGTTACTGGACCACACAGTCAGCTTTTGACACTTCATAGAAGAAGGAAGACATTCATTTTGTGCAAGGTCAAAAGTGAAGGAGCAATTTTAGTAATCATAAATAAGATGTAAATGATACATATATGCAAAAGTATTATAAACTGGACCTACTATAGCATTAGGTTAGTTTCTTAATAAATACATATACAGAATGCTTATAGAAAAAGATATTTTAGAATAAATGCACACAGTGGATAATGAGCATGATTTTAAGGTAATATTTCTATTATTTTATTTACTGCTGTTACACATACTTACTTTCTCTCAATGAAATGTTATCACTGAAACTTAAACCTTGATTGAGAGAAAGGTGAGTGAATATGACACAGTATTTAGGCAGATATTGGTAAAATTTTTATGATAACACAGAACAATTTATACAAAATATTTAATTATTTATGATATTAATTTTATTGACAGTTATAGCTAAGATAAACCAAGTTTATATCATAAAACATTGTGTAAAAACATATGGAAGATATGATGATGTACATCCTAAACCACAGTACTAATTATTTAATATCACTTCCCAATTACTCTAAAGTTCTTATTTTTTTATAAATTGACTAGTCCATTTCCATTTTTCCTCATGTAAATTATATTTGTGCAAATTAGCTCAATATTTTAATATTTACTAAGTTAATTAAAATCCATTGAACAGCTTTGCCTGAAAGATTTTAAATGAATGACAGGATTTTGTTTCCAAGATTCAAAAGGGCATATAAGGAAGGTTGATCAATGACATCTTTTTACAATAAAATTTAAAAAACCTATGCAAACATTTCAAAAACTTTCTCCAAAACCCATATCCAAAGGAAAAGCATTCTTTCTCTCACTCTTTGTTAAAATTCCTCTTAATCCCAAAGTGGCAAATTGTTTAATCATTTTAAGCCATTTGTTGGTCTGTGTGTGCTTTTGTCACCCCAAACTTCTCAGTCACCGTTAGGTTCAGTAATTTAATAATTTTGCAGTAGCAAACCAGTGAATGGCTGTAAGGACAAGAGTCTCATGCTAAAGCCTTACATCATTAAAAATATCATAATGATGATGTGTCAGTGATCTTTTTATGTGTATAAAAATGTATCACCTCCCAAAAGTTGCCATCTCATAATATTTTTCTTTAATTCTGATTTCATTTCTTTTTACAGCAATACATTGCCCACGATGGATGCAGTATTTAAAATTCACAAGTGATTTTCAAACAATTCAGTCTGTCAATGGTCATTTGATCAGCAGGCAGGGTGTTGCTGTAATTAATGTTCTCCATTTCACTTCTCTAGGTTTTAATATCCATTGCAATGGCTACACAGAACTCACAGACAAAATTTATCATTAAAGGGTTTATTAAGGAAGTTAACATATTGTAATGCTGATGAGAAATATTCAGGCTAGTTGTTTACCAGGACATGTTATAAAGTTCTTTGCTTCTGCTAATAAATTGGAAATATCACTCCTCTGTAAGCCTCACCCCCAAGTCATTTAGCTCAAGCTCAGCAGCTCAGCAAACCTAGATTCCTGAATTAAGTGCCCAGACGCACCCTACTCCAGAAAAAAATCCTTGAAAAATTCAATCCTTCCCCCATGTTACTTGATGTTATTTACTGGTCCAGTTGTGAGGATTTGGGCTTTCTTTACATTGATCTGTAATCCATACTGAGACTGAAATCCTTGATCTTCATAAGTAATTGCTTCAATTTATCATCACTTTAAGCAAGCAAGATTGTAATCAGCGTATCACAGATTTTTAACGTCTTCCTCCAATCCTGATGCATTATTCACCTCCGTATAATCCAGTTTCTCTGATTAGTTACACCACACACAGATTGAATAAGTATGGGGAGAGCATGCAATCCTGATACACACCTTTCCTAATTATAAATGGTACAGTATTCCCTGTTCTTGTCCCACACTGCCATTAAATTGTTGTACAAATTCTGCAGGAGCACAAGAGAGTGTTCGGGAATTTCCATTCTTCTCAATGCTATCCATCATTTGGTATGATCCACACCGTCAAATGCTTTTGCATAGTCAATGAAACACAAGTAAACATCTTTTTTTTCATATGAAGAGGCCTTTATTGGCAAGACATTGATCGCTGAGGATACAGTGGAGGGACACGGCCAGCTTGTGATCGAGCAAGAAAACAGCTGAGACACAGATGACATGTAAAGGATGGATGCAGAAAGATTAAAATAATATTTTTTTAAAAAAATTATATTACCAATTCTGGTGCTGTCCACCTCCAGGACTTATCATATGAGATAGTTGATTTTCCATTTTACTTAAGCCAGTTAAGTTGGGCTTTTTTACTATGTGAAGTTGAGAACATTCTAAATGACCCATTGTTCTAGGTCATAGTATTTTTTTATTTCTTTTTTTTAAATCATTTTATTAGGGGCTCATACAACTCTTATCACAATCCATACAGACATCAATTGTGTAAAGCGCATTTGTACATTCATTGCCCTCATCATTCTCAAAACATTTGCTCTCCACTTAAGCCCCCGGCATTAGATCCTCA
>NW_022107407.1:14990827-15005336 GCF_000313985.2 Echinops telfairi | reverse complement strand
TATAAATATATTTGCATATGTACATGTCTTTATCTAGACCTCTATAAATGCCCTTTGCCTCCCAGCTCTTGCCTCTATTTCCCTTGATTTTCTTCCTGTCCCACTATCATGCTCAGTCCTCACCAGGGTTTCAGCACGTCCTCTTTGTTACATTCCCCTTGATCATGCCCTATCAGGCTTCCCACACCCACCTCACCACCAATTTGGATCATTTGTTGTTCCCTTGTCCCTGGGTTTGTTAACACCACTCGCTTTCCCCCCACCTCCCCCTCTCCCATGTCCCCCCAGAACTGTCGGTCCCGTTGTTATCTCTTCCAGATTGTTCATCCAACCTATCTTATTTAGACAGACCTGTAGAGATAATAACATGCACAAAAACAAGACAGAGTAAAACCAAGCAACATCTTTCTGATATTCTCTGCTTATAGCCAAGATCCATCTGACATTAGCAATGATATCCTTTGATCCAACTCCTCTTCTGAATCCAGAGTGAATTCTGGAAACTCCCTGTTAATGTAATGATGCCACTGTTGCTGCATGATCTTCAGAAAAATCTTACTTGCATGGAATAGCAATATTATTCTATAGTTGAGCGTCTGCTGGGTCACTTTCCTGTGAAGTGGGCATAAATATGGATCTCTCCCATTCAGTTGGAAAGGTTTTCTGCAGCTACTTTCTCCAAAGTGGGCAGCCGATTTCTTCTTTGTTATTAGTCTTAAAACTCTGCCGAATTCTGTCAGTTTGAGTGACCCTGCTGACATTTGAAATACCAGTGATACATCTTCCTGAATCACAGCAACACACAATCCACCACAGTACAAAAAATGACAGACACGTGATGGCAAATTGACAGTACAACAAACTGTGAGTACAACCAAATAACAGAAAGAACTCAAGAAAATATTCAAGCCTTGAGTTGCAATATTGAAAGAGTCTTATTGGTAAAATATTGGGTGATGCTGTAAAGTATCAACAGCACAGAGTACAGACAGCAGCTCGGCCAAAAAAGACTAGTTCACATTCCACCAATTTAGGAGGTAGCACATAAACAAGAACCATTGGTACTGAAGGAAGAAGTCCAAGCTGCATTGAAGGCATTCACCAAAAAGACTCCAGGAACTGATGGAATATCAAATGAAATATTTCAGCAAGCTGTTGAAACACTGGAAGCACTTATGCCAGGAAATTTGGAAGACAGTTACTTGACCAACTGCGTGGAAGAGATCCATATTTGTGCCCACTTCAAAGAAAAGTGACCCAGCCTCAGTATGGATTACAGATCAATGTAAAGAAAACCCAAATCCTCACAACTGGATCAATAAATACCAGGAGGGAAAATGGGGAAAGGATTGAATTTGACAAGGATATTTTCCTTGTTTTTGTCCCAAATCAATGCTCATGGAAACAGTGAAGAGAACAAAAGAAGTGTCGATTTGGGTTAATCTGCTACACAAGGCCTCTTTACAGTGTTGAAAAGCAAGGATGTTACTTTGAGGACTTAGGTTCACCTGACACAAGTCATGGTTATTTTCAATCGCCTAATATGCATGTGAAAGTTGGACATTCAATAAGAAAGACCAGAAAAGAATTGCTGGGTTTGAATTGTGGGGCTAGTGAGGATTATTGGAAGTACCATGGACGACCAAAAAGACAAGCACATTGCTCTTGACAGAAATATAGCCAGAATGCCCTTAGAGGCATGGGTGGAAGGACTTAGTCTTATATAATTTAGACAAGCTGTCAAGAGAGACAAGTCCTTGGAGGAAGACATCTTGCTTGGTAAAGTTGAGGTCCAAGGAATCAAGAGAAGGCCTTCAAGGAGACGGCTTGACACAGTGGCTTCTACAGTGGGCGCAAGCCGTGGAACAATTGAGAGGATGATGCACGACCCCGTGGTGTTTGGTTCTGTTGTGCAAAAGGTTGCTATAGGACCTTACAACAACTCTGGAAAGCCGGAAGAGCAAGAAGAAAGTGATGACAGATGAAAGGCTAGAGTGAACTTGGCAAGTCACAATGGTAAGAGTCACAAGAATTACAAAATAAAGATGATAATGTCGAGAGAGTGAGATTCCTGAAGGCGAGGTATATTTCTAAACATACAAAGTAGGACATCAGTACATCCCCCATCCTTACTCTATTCACCCATACATTGAGAAGCTGAAGCATTTGTGTGGCTCTCTTCATTAGGGTACTCACTTTTCTGCAGCGGTCCACCCACGCCACATTTTCCTTTCTTCTGGCTGGACCTGGTATTCAATATTCTTTGCGAGCTCCAAATCCAAAGGCATCAATTGCATGTGGTTTTCCCTAGTTACTTCTCAGCTTGCAAAGGCACATGGAGCAATGAAAACACCATGACTGTGTCAAGAGCATCTCAGTTCTCACAATGACATGACTTCTTTCAAACACTTTAAAATATTATTTTGCAGAAGCTTTTTCAGTGAAATACATTGTTTGATATGACTGGCACATTTCGAGTAGATGCTGACTCATATAGGCACGATCAAACATCAAAATGCCTTGTCTTTTTACTCTGAAGTCATAGAGATAAGTAATCACAATGCATAAAGATAAACTATGCATTATATTTACATATTATTTTAAATGCATATTAATTAAATATATTATATAAAATATATATTATTTTCTCATAAGAAAGAGTTGATGATAAGGTGATTGTGGATTAACTTTATTTCAAATGAGTATTAATAGAAAATTTTATTATCTCACAGCATTAGACATCCTTGAGGAAACTTGCACTGCTTTTGCTAGAAATAACATAATACAAATTTCACTACATATTTTCATGAAAATGTAAAAAGAAATTAAAGGAATGCATTAATGATTCTATGTAAGGAATTGGCTGCCTTGTTCACCATAATCTATATAATGCTGCTCAGAAAGCAGACAGGGCCCTCTCTACTGACATTGAAGAATTATGATGACATTCATATTTTGCTCCACCATTTATCCTATTCAAACCGACTAAGAGACTTTTGCAATCTTGGTGGCATTCAATAACTGATAGTTTTTTTAAATTCATGAACTCCGTGCCACTCTTGAAAAAATGCGATTATGGAAATTCTCCATTTATCTGGAACATCAAAATCATTCTTAAATTCTGGATTTTAGAATTCTCCTTGGTATAATCCTTTGAGTTAAATATAATTATTTTTTCTGCATAGTTTTATTACCTCTTAAGCAAAAGTGCAAATTAAATGAAATGAAAGCATTATTTGTGAAGTACTGCATTGCTTGAAGGAGCTCACCGAATGTGTTTAAAAAAAGCAATTGATAGAAACGTATTCTTTAAACTTCAAGTCTATTCTTAAATGTGACAAAATTATTTATGAACAGGAAAATAAATTCTGGACTGAAAATGATAATTATCATGCTACTTTTCATTGCTGTCTTTTGAAATATACTTCCTCCTTTGAAATTTCTTTCATGGACATTACCAAATATTCTCTCAACAGGAGCTGTAGTGGAATCATCATTTAATGTTTAGTAAAAGAATAAAATTGATGTCTATGCACAGTTTTGTCAGTAGACATTATGTTTTTTAAAGCTGTGGATCTAAGTTTGTACATCAAGCATTTTTCTCTATGTGTTCATACATATAACACACACATAAAACATACATACACATACATCTCTAGGAAGCTAATCACTTGTGAGGGGGGTTGTTAAACTAATATTGTATAATGAGCACATAATTTGTGTAAAAATATGGTAAGTCTAGTGAAAGAAAAAGCAATGCTTTGGAAGGTGCCATTTTAGAGTTCAACAAATTGAATTTGAAGGGTTGTTTTCAGACTTGTTAATTGTGGCAGTTGCATGATCTCTTGTAAACTTGAGTGAAGGGGTGGAGTCTAGCCTGTCAATCAGATCATAGCCAATCATAGCCACCTCAAGGATGCCTAATGTGGTGAGATAATAAAATTTTCTATTAATACTCATTTGAAATAAAGTTAATCCACAATCACCTTATCAGCAACTCTTTCTTATGAGAAAATAATATATATTTTATATAATATATTTAATTAATATGCATTTAAAATAAATGTGGGCATGGCCTTCATCTGAGGATTCTGGGAACTTCCTCTTTTTCTCTCAGGAGGAAGAGCACACTCTCTCTTGGCTTCACATTCCTGATAACAAGCCATGTTGGTCCAGGTTGATGGCAGCCAGAGCCCTTGAGATGCTTTCACCACTGGATCCCCAAGACTTTCCACCTACAGGCCTGTGATCTTCAGCATCACTGCATGTGTTGTGTGAGTCTGAAGAGGAATTTATAGACTGGTATCAGACATATGGGCTAATATTGGACTTATGGACTTGATCTGGACTGGGTGGGGACGTTTTCTTAATAAACACTTGCTCTTTGATATAAAGCTCTTTCTTACACACATATGAATGTATCTGGATTTGTATCTCTAGTCAACCAGGACTAACACATTAATGTGGTAGTTGTGGCTCAATATACTGACTTAAAATTCTAATGTTAGGCATGTTGCTCAGGAATGAATAGTCAGTGGGAAAAAGAACAAAATATTCTGCATGTGATCACTGTAGAATAAATATTTTAATGTAAATAGAAAGATTTTATTTAAAAAATTCTTCAAAACAAGGAACTATATTTCTCAAAAAACTCAAACTTACTGCCATTGAGTCCATGCTAATTCATAGGATAGACAGAACTAGCTCTGTGAATATTCAAGACTGTAAATTTTATACAGGAGTTGAAAGCTTATCTTTACCCCAAGAGTAGCTGCTGGTTTCAAACTGATGACCTTTTGGTTAGCAGTCCAATTTGTAAGCTCTACACCACCAGGACTCCTAAGGAATGGTTTACTCACCTCACTGCTATCAAGTCAAAGTGATCCTCTGTGGGTTTCTGAGACTGTAACTGGTTAGGGGAGTAGAAAGCCCAGTCTTTCTCCTGTGGAGCTGCGGGCGGTTTTGAACTGCTGACCACGCAAATTGAAGCCCAGCTCATAACCATTACACCACCAAATTATTATGAAATATAATTAATGTAATGTCTTGAAATTTTGATACCTATCATTTCTTTTTTTGTATTTATAAATATATATATGAACACACACGTGTGTGTTGGATGTTCTTCTTGAGTCAGTCTCACTCATAAGGACCCTATGTTCTATGTTCTCCAGCACTGCAGAACAAAACACTGCCCAGTTCTGAGCCCTCCTCCCATGTCTTGTTATGTTTGAGCTCATTGTTGCAGCCACGGTGTCTATCCATCTCTTTGCTGCTCTTTCTCTTTTTCACTAACGCTCTGCTTTATTAAGCATTACGTTTTTCTTCCTCCTCCCTAGAGTGTAGTCTCTCCTGACAGCATGTCGAAAATACAAGGGATGAAGTCTCAAAATCCTTGCTCCCAATAAGCATTCCGACAAGTGGCTGGATTCAGCCGATTTACTTCAGTTCAGCAGAAACGATACCAAATTTGTGGCTGAGTTTGGGGAATGTGTTGTTAAAATGGCACTTGTAATCAAATCTCAGGTGGGCAGTTGGGCAGCCCCCATTGGGAAAATCACAAATTTACATTCCTTTCTCTTTGATAGTGTTCATCTGCATAACAACTTATTCTAAGTGTCTGTAGTATTGTAAATTCTATCTCTAAGTATAAAAAATTGGATGGAAGTATACTTGTAATGTTTGTTTATTTATTTCATAAAACCTTTCATATTTTTATTAATTACTACATTTTTATTCCCTTGCTTGTGTTCAGTAAACAAACATATAATGCAAATATAAAAATTGCCAAACAACCAGAGGGTGAGAAGCTGTCATTCATTTCAGCTTTGTGTTACAGTCCAAATTCCCACAAGACATTGAGTGAGGCATGCAATTCCTGAAAGTGTTCAAATAGCTAAAAATATTGTCAGAAAGATTGCTATAAAGTCAGCAGAAGTGGAAAAGTATTTTTCAAAGATGAACATAATATGCTCATAGAAGAGAAGTCACCTGTTTCTAATACATCAAACACAAGGACCATTGTATAATTTCCCTGTCTCAAAAGTAGTGGTTCTCAATCTTCCTAATGCCACGACCCTTTAATACAGTTCCTCAGGTTGTGGTGACCCCCAAACATAAAATTATTTTTGTTGCTACTCCATAACTGTAATTTTGCTACTGTTATGAATCGGGCGACCACTGTGAAAGGGTTGTTCAACCCCCAAAGGGGTTGCAGCCCATAGGTAGAGAACCGCTGCTTTAAATAGGAATGGGATCCTACTCTAGCAGGGAAAAGATGGTTAAACATAAATCATACAGCCCATGACGCATGGATCATAGGGGAGCATATTGCAAATGAGGGCACAAATCAAGAAGCAATATGGAAATATCTTGGGTAAATGCTTTATTTTTTGTCAGGTATTATTTAATATTTTCCATTAATGTTTAAAAACTTTCATATAAAAGTCTAGTTTTGTATGCTTTTTATTGATCTTACTTAAGTATTTATGATATGAAATAATAAACTACCTGTCTATGTATCATATTTTATATTTAAAACAGTCAGTGCAACAAATGAGTTGTTGAATGTACTTGAATCCCACCACTGAATCTAACTTTACTTCTAAGACTGATTCACTTCTTATTCTTGGAAGTGCAAACTACTTTCAATATTCCTCACCAATACCATAATTCATATGTATGTATATATGCTTAGACAAATAGAAATAATTTCAATAAAACTACCTATCTTGTGTTTTTATTTGACAAATTTGGCAACTCTATTGACAGTTTTACTTTTATTATTCATATTTTCTATTGTTATGATTCATATAATCTTGTATCTTGAACAGTATATAGAGTTACATACAATCCTCTTGAAGCCACCAAGAACTTCACAATGTGATTCTACTAGAATATAGGCTCTTGGTCAAATGATTAGTTAAACTTTTAAAATATATATCCTGTTAAACTTCATGGCTCTTCTTAATGTGAGAACTTAGTTATAAACGGGAAAAGAATTTCTGACTTGAAATGGATAATTATTATAGCATTTCTAATGGCTCTGTTTTGCAAGGCCATTCATCATTTAAATAATTTCATTTTCTCTGAATGAGCATGACTTTTGTCCCTACAGGAAGAGAAAACAGAGACAGAGACGGTTATTTGTTACCCAGTAAAACCCACTGGCATCGAGTCTATTCTGACTTACAGAAACACGACATAGGCAGCAAAACGCCCCATCTTTCTCCCACCGAGCAGCTGGTAGGTTTGAGTTGGCAATCTGCAATTAGCAGCCCAGCTTACCAACAGCTCCACTAGAGCTCCTTCATTTCTCACAGTAGCCCTTAACATCGAATACTGATTTTGGTACTGGGATATGGGGTTCTATGTAGCAAATACCGAAAAATATGGAATTGGGCAAAGAATAAAGACTAGAAGAGATTTGCAGAGCATAATGGAGAAAACCTGCACATTCCTGAAGAGATTATTTGCAGAAAGTTGTACTTTAAAGGCAGTTTTGGTGAGGACTCTTAAAGAAGTGAGCACAACTATAAAGAAATCTGTTATTGTATTTGAGAGAGTTATTTAAAATGTTGCTAGAGATGTGAACATTCAGGGGGCTTCTGATCAGGACTGAGAAATCAGAACCACGTTATTGCACATAAGCAGGAAAGCACACAATATTTTCATACAATGGCAGACGACTTGCCTGTACTGGGCCTAGAGTTGCGTGCAAAGTGGAACTTGTAGATAACGAGCTTGAATATTTAGCTGAGTTTTGTAAACAAAATGTGAAACACGGAAGCCTTGTTTCCTTTTTGATTATAAATGAATGTGAAGGGAAAGAAGTAAACTGAGGACACAACCCTCTACTGGTAACCTACAATTTAGAGGTCCAAGTTCATCCAAAGGACCCTGGGAAGAAAGGAATGGTGACCTACTTCCGAGCAGAGTTCTAGTCTAAGGCACAGTAGTTCAACACGAAGGAATCAAGTTTACAGCAAGTGGTCCTTTGTTTGCGACTGGTGGTGTTATTTACACTGGGATTACTCTTACTAAGTTCACAGCCTAGTGGGTATCTGAGTTAAACATGTTATTCCTACTCAGGTGAGTTTCATCATTTCCGTGGTTCTTCCTTTAACCTCCCTCCCCCAACTCTTTCCAGTCTATCTTACTCATCTCTATATTAATTCTCTGAGCAAGTATTTTGCTGCTTTCAGAATCCAAATTATTTAACAATGCTATTTGCACATCAGAAGATCCTACAGCCTCTCCACCAATCAGTAGCAAGTTAACATGTAATTTTTGCAGTTGTTTAAACTTCGGGTCTTAAGAAAGAAGAGAAGAAAAAGCTAGACAGAGTACATAGCTAAGTGATCCTAAGGGTTAGTATCAATATATTATTTGTTGTAAAAAATTTCCCTCAAATGGCATAGGTTTCTCTTTTCTACTGAACCAACATCATTTTCCTACTTACTAGAAAATAGAAACCCAGTTTGCATTTTTATAATTCATTGCATCTCATATTTTTTATTATATATAAAATAACATTTACTTGGTGTTATTTTGTTCTTTATTATGTTGAAACAGTACTCTTTCAGTATGTATTTGGTATATCATCTTTCAATTTTAGTATGTCCAATCTATTTTATTAAATGGATTTTAGATATATAAGATACATAATTGATAAAAATATGAAATTATTTCACTAAAAATAAGACCCTGACTTAGGCCAAATTCCAGCTTTCTTTAAATTTTGTACAATATGAGCTGACATTGTTCTACTGTGCTCACAATTCAGAATATTCTACATTCCCTGACTGTATTCAGTCAATGTATTAAATTACAATAAACCAACACTTCAATAATTGTCATGGTTCATATTTTGTCCAAGTTCCAATTTCTATGATAAAATTCAGCCTTCTTCTGTGAGATCTTTAAACATGTCGTCTATTGAATTTCTATTTAGATCAGAAAATTTGTGAGAGTATAAAGATAAAGAAAACAGTGTTTAATGAATACTAAGTTTCCCTCAATATAATGAAGAATTTGTATGGGTGGTTATATTTAATTTTATGTCAACATTTTAAGGTAGACACTTTTCTAATAAACTCAACAATGAAATTGACAATAATTTATCCTAAATTGAGGTTTAATCAACATCAGTGTGATTGACTCTTTTATGACAGTGTAATGATTTCCTTATACATTGCACTAGACTTACCATCAAATGTCAATATGTTCCCATGACTTATGAATTTAAAGGTGTGATCTGTGTCAACATTGTCATAGACACAGTCTACAGGCTATTTATTAGGTGTCACTCAATTGGAGTTTGAGATGAACACTTTTTTCTGACCAGAAAAAATTCTTGTGTTTGGATTTGTTTTGTTGTATGTGCAGATTAAGAATCTCAAAGCTGTGCAAAGGAAAACTGTCAATGGAATAAGGTAGCATTTTCAGAAAATTAAAGGAATGACTTTTATGGGAGATGGGCTCCTGCGAAATGCCAGGCAGTTTTTGAATTTTTACCTAATACAATATACTATATTGGTTTGTGATTCACAATAAGAATAAAAAGATGGTACTTGAATGTCCATAGGTTTGTTATGAGTCACAGTCTACTTGAAGGCAGGACTTTGGCTCGCATGATTAGGGTAAAGGACCAATGTCTGTAGCTTCTTGTAGTGCAGAAAACATATTGCCTACGAGTGTATATCAATCCATAGCAATCATGTAGGAGAGAATAGGACTTCCCTCTAGGACTTTCAAGACCCTGAATCTTTTCAGAAGATGCGGACTGCTATATATATTTTTATTTTTCACATGGAGCATTGGTGGGTTTGGAGTGCTTACCTTCCATAAGTAGGGGAGTACTTTAATCGCTGTTAAAGTACTGCATTGCTACCAGCAGAGAAAAACTAAAAATCCACACAAAAACCACCCTCATTTTAATCTAGTCAATTCCGACCCGTAGTGACCCTACAAAAAAAGAGTTAAATTGCTCCTGTGAGTTTCTAAGACTATAACTCATTTTAGTTGTAGATGAATTGTAAGTCATCTTTATCCCAACCAGCATCACTATATTGTCTTGTCTAGGGGGACAAAGCTTGCTTGCTGAAAGTGGGGAGGATTTAAAGCACTTGCCGATAAAGATCAATAATTGTAGCCTTCAGTATAGATTAGAACTCAGTGTTAGGAAGATCAAAATCCTCACACCTGGGCCAATAGGTAACATTGTGATAAATGGAGAAGAGGTTGAAATTGTCAAGGATTTTGTCTTTTATCCACAATCAAAGCCCATGGAAGAAGCAGTCAAGAGATCAAAAGATGTATTGAATTAGGTGAATCTGCTGCAAAGAACTCGAGAGTATTGAAAAGCAATGTTGTTTCTTTGAGGACTAAGATGAGTCTAACCCAAGCCGTGGTATTTTCCATTGCATAATATGCAGGTGAAAGTTGGACACTGATTAAAGAAGAATTATAGTGTTGGAGAAAAATTTCGAAAGTATTGTGGCCTGCTAAAAGGACAAACAACTGTATCAGAAGAAGAACCCGGTGGCCTTTAGAAGCAAGGATACCAAGACTTTTTCTTTGAACACATTATCAGGAGAGATGAGTCCCTGAAGAAGGACATCAGGTTTGGTAAAGTGGAGGGGTGTCGAAAAAGAGGAAGACCCTCAGGAAGATGGATTGACATAGTGGTTGCATCAATGGACTCATGTATGGGAACAATTGTGAGGATGGCACGGGACTGTGCATTGTTTCATTCTGTTGTGCTCAGGGTCACTATGGGCTAGAGCTGACTCCATAGCACCTAACAACAACACAGGAGCAAAGTTGATTATTATTATTATTTTTTAATACTTTTATTGGGGGCTCTTACATCTCTTATCACAATCCATACATTCTTCCAGTGTGTCAAGCACAATTGCACATATGCTGCCATCATCATTTTCAAAGCATTCTCTTCCCACTTGAGCCCCTGATAGCAGCTCCCCATTTCTTCCCCCTCCCTCTCCGGCCCTCCCTCACAAACGCTTGATAAATTATAGATCATTTTTTCCATATCTCACATCATCCTCTGTTGCCCCTCACCCACTTTTCCATTATTTGTTCCCCGGGGAGGGGGTTCTAGATTGATCCTTGTGATCAATTCCCCCTTTCTTCCCCCCCCCTTCCCTAAGCCTCCTGATATCTCTACTCTCCTTGCTGGCCCTGAGGGGTTTATCTGTCCTGGATTCTCTGTGTTGCAGGCTCTTATCTGTAGCAGGGTGCATTCTCTGGTCTAATCTGATTTGTAAGGTAGAATTGATGTCATGATAGTGGGGTGAAGGAAGTTCCAAAGAACTAGAAGAAAGTTGTGTGTTTCATTGGTGCTATATTGCACCCTGACTGAACCATCTCTTCCCTGTGACCCCTCTGTGAGGGGATGTTCAATTTTCTACAGATGGGCATTGGGTCTCCACTCCATGCTGCCCTCCCCCCACCATTCACCTTGATTATAGTTTTATTCTGAACTTAGATGCCTAATACCTGATGCCATCAACACCACATGATCACATAGACTGGTGTGTTTCTTCCATGTGGGTTTTGTTGCTTCTGAGCTAGATGGCTGCTTGTTTATCTTCAAGCCTATAAGACCCCAGATTCTATATCTTTTGATAGCCGGGCACCTTCAGCATTCTTCACCACATTTGCTTATGCACCCATTTTGTCTTCAGTGATCCTGTTGGGAAGTTGAGCATCACAGAATGCCAGATTGTTAGAACAATGTGTTTTTGTGTTAGGGAGTACTTGAGTCAAGGCCCAATATCCATCTGCAACCTTAATTCTTATTCTTAAGGATGCTGTAAGACAAAGTAGTATTGCCCTTTGGCGGTTTCTGTGACTGTAACTCTTTATGAGAGTAGAAAGTGTTACCTTTCTCCAGATGAGTGGCTGGCATTTAGGAACTGTTGGCTTTGAAGTTAGCAGCCCAATGTGTAACCACTATGCCACCAGGATTCCCTAGTACAGTGCCAGTGCAACTACTGTTCTGGATGAGTTTAAAATATTTTAAAACATTGATCTAATGACAGCTAAATCATTCTGTGCCCCCTTTGTTAATTTAACTCAACTATAAGAATGAATAGGCTACTACTATGAGTCAAAATTGACTCAAAGGAATTGAATTTTTATAACAACATAGAAAGGAGCCCTAAAAGCAGCCCTATGCCTAACCTATAACACTAATTGCAGGCTGGAAAATTCAAACTCACCAGCCACCCCACAGAAACTGTGACATTTTCTGCTTCCATCGAAATAAACAGAAGTTCTGCATAAGGTCCCTATGTGTTCGTCTTGAATCTATGGCATTGGGTGGCGGTAATAAGAATGTACAATGTGGAGTGGAAATATTCATATGGGATGGCTAGGAAAACTGGGACAATAGTGGTTTATATCTGGAAGAATGTGGCTGATACCCAAAGATTCTTCTTTAAAATGAACTGACATTTCTTAACTCCCCACAGTTTGTTTCATTCTTAAGTATGTATACTTTTAATTCCCTGATAAAGAAACACAACCTAGAGAGAGCTCTGTCTATTTTTTCATTGTTAAATATCTTTTAAAAATTCGAATGCATAATCTGACCATAACATTTTCTAGCAATTTTGAAATTCTCAATAACCCTTGTATATACAAAGACATAGCCAGGGACAGCACAGTTGGCATTGCTGCCATTGTGGTGCCTATATCCTTTTATCCCCATTGCTGGATCTACTTGAGAGCTACATCACTTTATTTAACAATATAATGTTTCTGTATAAGTCATATTTCACATGTTGCACTTTAAGTTCCCATGGGAATTATTTGTTGTGACTTTAGAGCACATTCTTATTCATCCTTTGTTATTTCCACAGCTGGGTCTTTTTATAAGTAACCTCCCAGGATTCTGAGAATGAAAAGTCTAAGAAAATATTTCTCATACTTCCAAACTCTTAGTGAATAGACTTTTTAAGTGTTTAAGAAAAAAATTCCACATTTCTCATTACAAATGTGTCCACTTATGGACTAGTTAAACTTGACAAACTGTTATTATGTGAAGTCAGCATTGTACAAGAGTCAGTGGATGTGCGTTAGCATTGGTGGCCCGCCCTCACTGGGTGCCTTCCTGTCTACTGAGTGCCCTCAGTACATTTTAGGATGCACATGGCACCAGGAGCCTCTATTCATTCAACATCACAGAACCCGTGGGAGTTCAGTATGATGATCAGTGGTTGTCAGGCGTTGCCTGCCACCCACCACCTTATGTTGCCTACCAGGCTTGTCCTCACTCTGTCTTTATTGACCCCACTGCGCTATGGTCCCTTCTTCCCTTGCTCTGCCTCCGATTCTTCCCACCAACCTCCCTGGCACCTCCAATCCTTACCCAGCCTCCCTCAGCTCACGCACAATCTCGTGTCATCTCACTGTTGCCCTCTTCCCTCCTTGGCCAGACAGAGACATCGGAAATGAATAGGAGAATGGCTGCTGGGCCCCTCCTGTGGCCCGGTCATTGGTAGGCCATCGGGTACATAGTTTGGGATGGTCCAGGAACCTTCCTTTAGCCCAGTCTCAGCCCCATGTGTGCCCCAGACTATCAGAGTTGCCACTTGAGATTTTTTTTCAATTTTTAACAAATGTGTAATGTTTGATAACAGGTAGTTGATATATGAGAAGTATATTAAAGTAATATATCTATGTAAAAAGTGGATATATCTAGATATATGAATTTATAAAGTTTTAAATGAAAAAAATTCCATTAATTCAATATTTGCATGAAGTATCAAGCTGAAAGCAAATTTAATTGAAATCTCAATTGTAATGAATGTGAACAAAGCATATCTTGTGGTTGTTTCATCAAAAAAAAATCCATAAAATCAACCCCTGAAAATCATGAAACTTAAGATTTAAATTCAATATTTTATAAATCAATTTTTACCTAGGTGTAAAAATGACAAGAAAGGTGTGTGACCTCTAACTTCATAGTTAAGGGAGGAAGACAATCATTATCAGCCCAAGAGCAATTCTTAGCAGGTGCAAGTCAGATATGGCCAGCCTACAATTTGCTTTACAATTCTCACTACAGCAATCCTTCCCACCACTCTCTACATCTCTGTGGGGTTCAATAGTTCACTTCAATGGCCACACAGAACTCACAGACCACATTCAAGATTATGAAGTTGGTTAGGGAAGTTAACAGTTTACAATTAAGGATGAGATATGTTCAAGATACAGTTCTTTGGTCAGCACAGCCTCTTCTCTGCCTTGCCACCAGGAAGGCTTCTCTTTTACCCTTGACCTTTTAGGCTTGTCTTCTGACCTGCTCAGGCAATGTTATAAAGCTATTTTTAAAATAATTTTATTGGGGGCTCATACAACTCTTATCACAATCCATACATACATCAATTGTATAAAGCACATTTGTATATTCGTTACCCTGATCATTCTCAAAACATTTGCTCTCCATGTAAGCTCCTCATTTTTCCCTCTCCCTCCCCAC
>NW_022107407.1:14987889-14990004 GCF_000313985.2 Echinops telfairi | reverse complement strand
TCTTCCATGTGGGCTTTGTTGCTTCTGAGCTAGATGGCCACTTGTTTACCTTCAAGCCTTTAAGACCCTAGGTGCTATATCTTTTGAGATGCTTTTAAATTATATTTTAAAAAGATAAATTTCTTAAAATTGTTTGACATATAGAAGACCTGTAATTTGTGTTAGCTATTATTATTATTAGATACATAGTTGAAACACACAATGATATGCAAGTAATAGAAAAGTTTGGGTAGAGTGTCATATTTTAGTGAAATCAATATTAATTCTCTTTAATAATTATAGCCATGCCTCCAAATTGAAAAATAAATTGAGCATTCACTGTCAATAAGCTTGACTTTATTTTTTTCACTTAATGTCAGTAAGCTTAGCATTTTCCTCCAGAAAAATAATCATCCAGGATTAATGGTATAAAACAGATACAAGTCAAACTTCTTAGGAAAGTAACTACTTCTTCTTTTATTTTTTTATACTTTTATTGGGGAATTTTACATCTCCTATCACAATACATACATTCATCCAGTGTGTCAAGCATATTTGCACATATTGCACATCATTTTCAAAGCATTCTCTTCCCACTTGAGCCCCAGATATCAGCTCCCCATTTCTTCCCCCTCCCTCCCTCACCTGCCCTCCCTCACAAACACTTCTTAAGTTATAGATTATTTTTCCCATATCTTACATCAAGCTCCATCGCCCCTCACCCACTTTTCCACTATATGTGCCCCGGGAAGGGGGTTATAGATTGATCCTTGTGATAGATTACCCCTTTTCTCCCCCAACCCTCCCCTAATCTTCCTGGGGGGGGGAGTTCTATCCTGGATTCCCTGTGTTAAAGGCTCTTATCTGTAGCAGTGTGCATTATCTGGTCTAATCTGATTTGTAAGGTAGAATTGAGATCATGATAGTGGGGTGAAGGAAGCACCAAAGAACTGGAGGAAAGTTGTGTGTTTCATTGGTGCTGTACTGCACACTGACTGGCTCATCTCTTCCCTGTGACCCTTCTGTGAGGGGATGTCCAATTGTCTACAGATGGGTACTGGGTCTCCATTCCATGCCCCATCAAAAAAAAATTCACCTTGGTTATGGTTTTATTTTGGGTCTTAGATGCCTGGTATCTGATCCCATCAACACCTCATGATAACATAGGCTGGTGTGCTTCTTCTAGGTTGACTCTGTTGCTTCTGAGCTATATGGCCACTTGTCTATCTTCAAGCCTATAATACCCCAGATGCTATAGCTTTTGATAGCCGGGCAACATTAGCTTTCTTCACCACATTTGCTTATGCACCCATTTTGTCTTCAGGGATCATGTCTGGAAGTTTCACAGAATTCCAGATTGTTAGAACAAAGTGTTTTTGTGTTAAGGGAGTACTTGAGTTGAGGCTCAATTTCCATTTGCAACCTTAATTCTTAACATATAGATATGAGTACATAGTTCTATTCCCCTCTCATTATATATATATTTACATGTGTACATGTCTGTGTTTCTGAAACACTCCTTTGGTTTCTGGAGAAAAATAAGGTAATATAATGAATCTGTTTACTTCTACATATGTTTAATTTCTGTCAACAATCTAGTTTTACAAAAAAATAAAAAAGACAATAATTATTATTTTACTTAATTGACTTCACCTTTGCTACTATTGCCTCTCTTTCCAGTTATTTGCATAATTTGTATGGGCATTCAATCAAAGTGCAAGCAATGTGTACGTGCAATGCATGAGGAAATGAAATATGAAGCAAAGCAAATACTGAGAAAATTAATTAATTAGTGACATTTGCATTGTCTGAAATTAATTAAATGATGTTAAAACAAGAGAAAACCTGTATGCTTATATTTAACAAAGAAATGTTGAAGATTAAAAAAATACTGTTAGTGCATCTAGGATGACCCCTGGTAGTACAATGGTTAGCCCTCAGTTGTTAAACAAAATGTATGGTTCAAAGTCATCAGTCACTCTAGTGAGCAAATATGTGGGTAAAGTTTTTTTTTTTTTTAATCATTTTATTAGGTCCTCATTTTTCCCCTTCCTCCCCGCTCCCCCCTCCCTCATGAGCCCTTGATAGTTTATAAATGGGTATTTTGTCATATCTTGCCCTGTCCGACGTCTCCCT
>NW_022107407.1:14967322-14987108 GCF_000313985.2 Echinops telfairi | reverse complement strand
GAATGCCAGTTTAATAGAAGAAAGTGTTCATGCATTGAGAGAGTACTTGAGTGGAGGCCCAATGTCCTTCTGCTACCTTAATACTAAACCTATAAATATAAGCTCATAGATCTATTTCTCCAAACTCATATAAATATATTTGCATTTGTACATGTCTTTATCTAGACCTCTATAAATGCCCTTTGCCTCCCAGCTCTTTCCTCTATTTCCCTTGATTCTCCTCCTGTCCCACTATCATTATCCCATCTGTATACTCTATACATCTGTTTTACACAGTTGCTGTGACTTGTAATCAACCAAAGGTCAATCTTTTTTACATGTAGGAATCATCAATTTAAATAATAAAATATGTAATTCCCATTGAATTAAATTTTGATGCATGAAAAATTACAATTGTGTTTGTAGCATATTGTATTCCATGATAGAATTACATAAGTACCAATTCAATTAGAGAATTAATTGTGAGCCTCTATTAACTATGTCCTTTTGCTCCAGGATAAGGGATACAGAGTGGGATATTATTGCTGCCCACGCGAATTTTTGCAGTCTGCCATGATGTTCCAACTCGTAGCAACCCTATGGACAACAGAATGAAATAATTGCCTGCTCCTATGTTTATGCCTTTTGTTGCAATACTGCTCACTCCATTTCACTAAGGATGGATTGAAATCCCCTTCATTTCTATTCACCATCTACTTACAAAACATGATCTACTTCCTTAGGAGCTGGTCTTTCTTGACAACAGGTTGGAAATACATGAGATGAAGTCCCATCATTCTCATTTCTAAAGAGCATTCTGGCTGTATTTCTCCCAAGACAATTAATGGGATATTCAGGATTATTTATCTACATCATAATTCAAATGTATCAATTCTTCTCTTGTCTTTCTTATTAATTGTCCAGCTTCTTAACATATATGTGGCAACTGAAAATACCATGGTTTGTGTTAATCACATGTTGTTCCCTATTTTCACAAACCCCATATCACTTATCTTCCCTAATTCCTTCTAGCTAAAATTTATTCCTCATGCTCTGTTCACTCAGTTTTTAGAAATATTTTCTATAGACTTCACATTCTAGTAGAACTTCCACCCTCTCTTCAAAGCTTTACAGAGTGCCTTAAAGCAACCCACAGAAAATGGTCCTCCTCAGGATTCCAGTGACCTCAGGAATTAAATTATAGAACAAGAAATTATCAGTATCTTTGTCTAAAACTCAGAACCTGTTATTTTTCTGCTTCTTCTTTTTAACAGAGACAGAGTGAAACCATGTGTAAGTCCATTTGAAGCTCCTTGAAAGGTCCATGGCTCAAATGTTCCAGCCCTTCTCTGGAAGAAAGACGTGACAGGCTATCTGCTTCTGAAAAGCTTTATGGCTTTGCAAACCCTATGATACTATTCCATGAGTGCTAGATATGTGGTCACTTCCTGTGAGGAGAAGTCAATTTGATGACAAACCTTTTAAATATCCTTTTGTTTTTAATTCAGTTTTATTGAAAGAATATGTTTACTTCAAATTTGAGTGAGAATTTCCATTTTTAGGTTCAGAAATGGAGAAGTTATAACAAAATATACTTTGAAAATTCATTCTTTAATTCGGCTCTCCCATCTACTCAGATCTCATCCTCCCCCTAGATACAAATATGTGTTTGCTTTTATCATACTTAACAAAATAATTAGAAGTAATAGAAAGATACAATTTATACGTTTTCATTTTTAACCATTGCGTAATTTTCCACTGGATGAAGACATGAAATTTTATTTTTTCAGTTTCTTACTGCTCCACAGTGAGATGGGTCCCTAAAGTTTACATTACAAACCAAAGCAAAATGTACCTGTACATATTATTTTATACTTCTTTGAATATAACTCTCAAATAAATAAAATTCCAGACATACAATTGCAGAAGCAAATAGTAAAAACATTTTCAATTCTTAAAAAAATTTTTTTAAATTGATTTCCATGGGAATCGTTCCATTTTTAGGTTCCACCAGTAAGGCTTTTGGAAGTTTTCTTTTTACCTCTTTACCAAACCCAAACTCACTGCCAATGGAGTTTATTTTAACTCATAATGACTGTACAGAGCAAGGTAGACCTGTGCCTGTGGGTTTGCAAACATGTAAATCATTACAGAGAAGAATTTATCATCTTCTCCCATGACGTGGCTAAGGGCTTCGAACTGTTGACCTTGCAGTTAGCTGTCCAGCACACCAACACCTCCAGAGTTCTGCTTAATTTTTCACAGGACAGTAAAATGGAAAGATAAGGTGGTTAGTTAAAAAGTGAGTTTCAGACAAATTTTGGTTTGCTTGTCATCATTTAGAAAGTTTCTTATGATTGTTTAACCATGACGTCTTACATACCAAATTTATCAATATTTCCAATTTGTTTTGGGGACTTGAGTAATAACCTTTACCACTTCTGGTTACAAAAGTATTTCGCCTTGTTTTCTTCTATGATGTTATGATGTTATCTTGTACATTTAGATCTGTAATCTATTTTAAATGTATTATATTGTTTAGTTCCTTTTTCTAAAATGAAGGCCCTTTAGTCTAATATCAGGTTTTTAATATTTAATTTTTGTCCACTAGTTGAAATTTCCCCTTTATTGTGTGCTATATCTCTAAAACATTTATTTACTTATTTATTTTTCTGAATTTTATTTTCTATGCCATCTATTTCTGCTTCTAGGCCTATTTCACACAGTTGAAGTTTCCTTAATTTTGGTTTGCATTTGCCTTTTGCAATATAGTTTTGCTTTTATAAATTCACATTTTTATTGCATCTCCTTAATATTTCTTCTATGTGGAAGATAGAGCTGGGTTGTGTTTTGCAATCCTATATTCAACTACATAACATACACACATGCACATGCAATACATAGAAGTAATAAAACTATTTTAAAAAGTATGACACCTTCATGATATTTATTGATGTGAATTCTGACCTCAATTACCCTTAATCAAGAGCTGAAATGGTACTTTTGATTAAATTTTTATTATAAATGTTTAAGCCACAATCATGTCTCTTGTCTATCAATTTTTTACACTGTGATGGCTGAGGTAGTGATTCTCAGTCTTCCTAACGCTGCAACCCTTTAGCACAGTTCCTCATGTTGTGGTGAGCCCCCGACCATAAAATTCTTGTCATTGCTATTTCGTAACTGTAATTTTGCTACTGTTATGAATCAAGAGACCCCTGAGAAAAGGGTGCTCAATCCCCAAAGGTTGAGAACTGATAGCTTAGGTATTTCTGTGGTGCTGGAAGGTATGCACTGATATATAAAACATTAGCAGAGTCATCCATGGTGAACAGATTCCAGTAGAACTTTCAGACTCAGACGAGGTTAGGAAGAGATAATAGGTTGTTCACGTCTGAGGGATGTCTTTGGAAACCTTTGAATGACAGGAGAATATTGTCAGATAGAGTGGAGAAAGACCATCACCTGAAATTGGAAGGCACTCAAAATATAGTTGGGTAAGATTTGCCTCACAAAATGGGGTCAATTTTCATGACAGAGATGGTTTCTGAGTGGTTTGGCAGTTATTGTTGTTACCTTAGGGACCCTATGTACAACAGAAGGAAATTCAGTCAATCCTGTGCCATCCTCACAATTGTTCCTTTGGTGGAGCCTATTGTTGCAGCCACTGTCAGTCCATCACCTTGCGCACTTCCCTCTGCTTTGCCCCTGCCCCTCTATGTTCCCAAACATGATGCTCTTCTCTACGGCCTGGACTCTCCTGGCAGCATGTCAAAAGTCTATGAGATGAAGTATCACCATCCTTTCCTCTAAGGAGCATCCTGGCCTTACTTCTGAGACAGATTAGCTTGTCCTTCTAACAGTCCATTTTTGCAGGCAAGTCTAGTAACCCCTCATAATCAGATCAAACACCGCAATTAACTCCATCACGGGATTGCCCGTGAGCAACCAATCAATGATAAGAACAGTAGGGTGGAATGTGATCCCCTTAGTCAAATCACAACCCTGACAGAGTTACCTAAAGTTGTGGCCTACTTGCTATATGAACAGATTCTGTGGAAAGCTTTTTTGCTTATTGTTGATCTTTAGCAAATTCATGGACTTACAGTTCTTTGTAAGTCAGCTAATGGCCCAACCATAAGGCCTGCTGACCCTAGGAGCCATCAGCCTGTCATCTGAACTGCCAACCTTGGATTCACCCATCTGTGCATCTACTACCTTGTGGTCACCTTGCTTTATATTCCTGGTTTCTGTTTCATCAGCCGCCACAGTTACATGAGTCTGGAAAACCCTCTAGCTTAACATCTGACCCACAGATTTGAAGTGGACTTATTTACCCGCTTCTACATTGTGTAAACCACACTCATATATACATATGCATATTCATATACATATACATACACACAGCTATATATATGCTATATATACCTCATGGTGGCCTATGGTTGCACACCGAGCTGCTAACTGTAAGGTGAGCAGTTCAAAACCACCAGCTGCTCCACAGGAGAACAATGAGATGTTCTACACCAGTAGAAAGAGACTTGGAATGCCCAAGAGCAATTCTACCAACTCTACCCTGTCCTATAGGGCACAATGAGTAATGGTAGTGAGTGTGTATGATATAATCACTGATTTTGCTTCACTAGAAAAGCCTATCTAACACATTTCAGTGGTTCTACAGGAACGAAGTTTTATGAATGAGTTTTCTAAATTGATTCTCACGGCTAGTTCATGGTATGACGTGACAATGTTGAAACCAAAAATATCACCAGTAGTAGATGAAATGTTGGTAAGAAATGAGGGTATAGGATTGTGTTTTTGATGTTTCCTCATTTTTGTCAAGATAAATCTATGTGTGTTGATTCACATTTTGGGAGCACACAATTCAATCAATGACCACGTATTAGTCCATTCTTTTGGAAATATATGGTATTTTCTATGTTTTTCACCCAAACAATTGAAAGGCATAAACTACTCAGTTATCTTTATTTACTACCCAGTTTTCACATACATTAATAGGTGACATAAAATACTATGGTTTGGTCTGGCCCATTTTAGCCTTCACAGTGGCATCTCTGCTTTTCAGACTTTAAACCGGTCTTTCACAGTTGATAAGTCCAAAACAATATATCATTTGACTTTTTGACTGCTGGTTTCTGGGGATTTTTTTGTGGATTCCAGCCAGTCTTTGACAATTTCAATATTTTCGCCTTTTATTATGATGCTGTTTATTGGTACAATTGTGTCGATTTTTGTTTTCATTATGTTGGTGTATAATCCATACTCCATCTAAAACAAAGTTACATGACTCTCCTTCATGCGTTTGGGTTGTTTTATTTGTTTTGGGGGGTTTTTTTAGGCAGAACTATTGGAAATTCTGATTCTGCACAGAAGCCTCCTTAATTCTTAAAATTCACTGCTCTCATGCTTTTAACTGTCATCCTTCTGGTGATTATTTCTACATTTGTTTACAATTATATTTAATAACTCAAGACAAATTATTAAAATTATAATTATTATAGAGGAATTAAACAAAATTCTTGACCATTATTCCTCAAAACTATGGAAAAACAAGGAAAATCTCAGAAAATTTTATGAGTCATGATAAATAAATGTAATATGATATCTTGGATGAAATTGGAAAGTGGAAAAGGATATTGGGTAAAAAGATAAAATATGTGTAAAGTATGGACTTTTGTTCATACTAATTTGTCAGTATCATGTTAATGTTGGTTCATTAATTCTGACAAAAGTGCCATTTTAATAAAGAAACTGTGAGGATGAGGGCATAAGAGAGCTTTCTATATTACTCTTGTTACTTTCTGAAATTCTAAACAACAATCTGGATAATTTTCAAAAGTACTTTATGATCGGTAAAAGACTGCAAATATAAAATACGGTACAGTCTATTATAAACTAATAAGGAGTCTGTCCTTTTTTGTTTGATTTTGACATAAAATGTTATGTGAACTAGTGGTCGGTTCTCTAAGATCATGTTTCTAATACACTGACTAGATTCGCATACCTGTTGCTTTTCCTTTCCCACCTCTAGAAGCTGAGGGGAAAAGATGATATAAAACTTCTGCAGAACTCTAATTTTCCTTATTAAACCAAGCAGTAAAGACATCAGCAAAAAATTAAATATTATAATTTAGGCTAGCTTTATTACTAATGCATGAGAAATGCACTTACCCAATTTAAATTAATAACATGCTACAGCAACAATTTTTCTAAGTCAAATATATACATTTTATAATGGGAGTGTCAAATTGTAGTATTCATAATGTATAATTTTTAGAATCTCTGTGGATTTCGCACCCATTAGATGTCATTTATTTCTCTTCCTGATCTTTTCACTTCAACCTTCTCTCTTTGGTCTCCTGTTGACCTGTTGTATATGGCACTGGTGGGCATATTTCATCTTTCAACCTCAATGGCCTTGGCTAATTCATGTTCTGTGATCTTTGCCCTGGTCTTTTATCCTTAAGTAAAATTTTGTTGTATTTCTTGGATTAAAATTATTTTTCTCATTTTAATACATTTATTGGTCAGTTAAAAATAAGAAATTTTGAGAAAGTCCCAGTGGCTAATATTTGAATAATTAAAATCAAATATGCTCACATATGCTCCACAAAATTTTCTTCCTTTTTTTTTTTAAACTAAAGTACAATTAAATCTTCATTGTCTTATAGTAAGGATTTTAGAAGTAGTATCAAGGATCTATTCCATATAAAGTTAAAAGCTCTGATTAACTGGTTGACCTTTTCAGACCAAATTATTTTCTGCTTTTAAATTTTCATTGAAACCATGAGTTTTCAGTAATGGTAAGCATTTTTAATGAAATGAAAAAGAAATTAAGGTAGCATGGATTTTGATACAACTATTGGGACACATATCCTGAGCTGTTTCTTATATGGGCTATGTTGGTGGGATGAGATTCATGTCTTCAGATTCACCCAATTAGACAGGCCACCAACAGACAGTGGCACGTACCAAAAGTGGGGCACCTGCTTCTCACGGAACCTAGAAGTGTGAAAGGCAAGTAGGAATGACATGCCTCTCATGAGCCACAGAAGCATTGGAAGAATGTTCCTTTTGCAGTTGGTGTGAAGAGAAACTACACTCACCTAAAGTAACTCAACTTTTTCACTAGCTAATGAGGCAAACTCTAGGATTTTTGCTGAATATTCAAACTTAACTAAAATAAACAAATATCATTTAGGATTTAGTGCCCACAGGAATCTGAATCCTCTCCCCATCCAGGTTACCCCATTCCTATGAATCATTCTAACTTCATTCCAATTAGCAAATATTGATTGTGCGGTGGGGAAGGTGATGGTGTGGAGATACAGGAACGGTATGGGTGGGGGTGTAAATCATTACGTAAGACACAAACTCGGCTCTCTGGGAGGTGTTGTATTGCTCCTTTGGAAATCCTTCAGAGGCACTGAGGTATATTTTATGTCTCCAGCTCTCAAATTAGGGCTAAGAACTTTTTTTCTCCAATTTGCTTCAATGGACCATTTTTGTTTGCACATTCACATACATTGCTTCAAAATACAAACTTCACAGTTAAGTAATAGTTGTCACTAAATATTTAAAACCAAAACCAAAATGTTGCATCATTCTGAATACAGATCTTTTACACCAAAAATATGAAGTCTGCTCCCTTTTGGAGAACCAGTTGGCTTGGATCACGAGCTCATTCCTACTGGAAAGTGGGTTTATTAAAAAGCAAATAGCGGTAAGACAAGAAGAGAAAATGTACCAGGATGGAAAGAATAACACAAATGTTGTTTTAGTAACATTGCTGCATCAAACCATACAATGAAAAATGATTACTTTATTTCTACGTGTATTTATCAGAAGTTAAACCCAAACATAATTTTACTTCTTTGGTTCATGAAACTATATTTATATTAAGTGTAATTTCAGCACAAAGACAAATACACTCCATAAATTGCTGATTGCCAAAATAGCTGATATTCTTTACCCTCTAACAAAATGCATATTTGGCTTTTAAAAACAAATGAATCACATATGTTCTAGTTTTCAGACTTGCTATCCAATGCTTCCAATAGTATTAGGATTTTTGAAATCGTATAGCTGCAGTGATGTGAAATTACTTGATACGACCCTTAGTGGGAGCATCCAAGTCAGGTGTTACTAGGTGTCTTATAATCAGTTCTGACCGCATGAGTTCATCACTGCTTTTTAGAGATGGGTAGTACTTCATTGTATGTATATACCAACGTTTGTGATTTTCTGTTTTCCATTCGCTGGTTGGTGGAAATTTAGGCTGTTTCCTCATCTTTACAACAGTGAACTATGCTGCGATGAAGCACAGGTGAGTGACCGTGGTCCGTTTCTTACTTCTTCTGGGTATATGGCCAGTAGGAGGAGTGCTGGGTCATACCATTGTATGGGATGAGTTGGAAGAAATTATGCTAAGCAAAGTAAGCCAAGCACAAGAGGAAAAGTACAAGATGATTCCACTGAGGTAAGCTTAAAAAGTACAAGGGGCATAGGGAAGAAGCCACCAAATGCATAAATTCCCAGGGCAAGGTCTAGGCACTCTGGCAGGGGTTGGACCCAACCCAGGGATGCATATGGCAACCACCCAAAAGGAGGGACTTGGATAGTGGTGGAACAGGGCACCAACCCACATATGGGGAGGGTATTGTTCGACTCTACAGGAAAGCGAGTAAGGGACCAGACCTCAACCTGGGGCACCAAGCCTTGAGGGCAACATACTGTCATGAAGCAGTGAACTAACAGAAAGGTCTGTGGGGTTTGCCCCTCCCAGCTACGTGGCCCAGAAGAATGCACTACAGAGGACAGCACTGAAGATCTACTGTGGGGAGGGTAGCAAGTCTGCCCAAACCACACAGGAGCAAACTAAGGGAAAAAGAAAGAGAGTGGACTGCTTGCTGGCCCACTAATCCTTGAGGATGACATTCCTGCTCAGAGCAGCCAATGGACAGATAGGGCTATGGGATTGGCCCCACCACGAGACATGACGTCCCCTCACTGACCCTTCAGTGCTATGGGGGACAGCACTGGAGACATAGTGCAGGTATTGTGCCCGGTGTGGACGCCCCCTCCCAAACACACACCAGAGTGAAACACAAAGGGAATGTAACAGAGCAGCAAGGGGACCAAACGATGAAGTCCCCAAGGAATCCCCCAAATAGATTTTGAAATTGGTAGGCAGCATATGGCACATCACCAGATCTGATTGGAAAACATTCAGAAGGGTCAGCCTACAGGCTTTTTTCCCCCTTTTTCTCATGTCTATCCATATAAGATAAGCAGGATAACCAATCCTGAGGGTTAATGTCTCCGGGGGACATGGGAGAGGAAGAGGTAGGAGAAAAGGGAGTGGGGAGCCAACAAACCAAGGAACAAGGGAACACCAGAGATCTAGAATTGATGGCTAGGAGGGCATAGAATGCCTGGAGGGGATTGATCAAGTGGAATGGAGCTGACAGAAGGTACTGAGAGTTGAATGAAGGTCGAACATGATAGTAGGACAGGGCAAAATTTAAAAGAAATAGAGGAAAGAACTAGTAGGCAAAAGGCATGTATAAAGGTATAAATATAGGCATTCACATATGTAAATATATTAATATACTAATATGGATATAGGTCTATGTACATATATTTAAATGTTAAGTCTGAAGGTAACAGATGGTCACTGGGTCTCTACTCAAGAACTTCCTCAATGCAAAAGTACTTTGTTCTAATAACCTGCCATTCTGTGATACTCACCTTCCTGACATAATTGCTAAAATCAAAATAAACAAATGTGGTGAAGAAAGCCAATAGTGCCCGGCTATTAAAAGATATACTGTCTGGGTCTTAAAGGCTTGAAGTTAAACAAGTGGCCATCTAGCAGAGAAACAACAAATCCACATGGAAGAAGCACACCAACCTGTGTGAGCATGAGTTATCAATGGGATCAGGTATCAGGCATCAGAAGACCCAAACCCAAATGCAAATGATGGGAGTCAGAGAGGACTCCCAAAGCCCACATTTGGACATCACCTCACAGAAGGGTCACAAAGAAGAAACGAGTCAGCCAGGGTGCAGTACAGCAATGAGGGGGACACACAATATTTCTCTAGTTCTTTAATACTTCCTCTCCTCTACTCTCATGACTCCAGTTCTACCTACAAACCTGGTTAGACCAGAGCATGGACACGGGTACAGATAAGAGCTCTGGACACACAGAATCCAGGACAGATCAACCCCTCAGGAACAGTAATGGGAGTAGGAATACCATGAGAGCAGGGGGGTTGTGGGGGGAGAAGGAGGAGACATGGGGAACTGACCGCAATGATTGACATATTACACCACCACCACCACCACCCTCCACCCCCCCCCCGATGAACCACAGAAATGTGGGTGAAGAGAGATAGCAGACAGTGTAAGATATGATAGCAATAATGATTTATAGTTTATCAGGGGTCCATGAGGATGGGAGGGTGGTTGAGGGAGGGAAAAAAGAAGAGCTAATACCAAGGGCTTAAGCAGAAAGACAATGTTTTGAAAATTACTATGGCAATATATGTATAGATGTGTTTGATACAATTGATGTATGGATTGTTATAAGCGCTGTAAGAACCCCCAAATAAAATTATTTATTGATTAAAAAAATTCAGTTCTGACTTACAGCGGCCCTATGTACCACAGAGAAACACGAGCCGATCCTGTGCCACTGAAGATGGCTCTCATGTCTGAATCTGTTGTTGCAGCCACTGGGCCAATCCGTCTCGGTAATGGCCTTCCTTTTTTTTTTTCCAGCTTCCCCTCTGCTTTAACAAGATAAGATTTGTCCAGGGACTGCTTTGTCCTGACACCATGTGTGTTTTGCTCTAAGGAACATTTTGGTTTTGCATCTTCCATGACAGATATTTTTGTTCTTTCGGCAGTCTGTTGTACATTGAATATTCTTCTCCAGGACCACAATTCATATGTATTAATTATCCTTCGGTCGTCCTTATTCAATACCCAACATTCACATGCTTATGAGGTGACTGAAAATACGAAGACACCATTGCATGGGTAGGTACGTCTTAGTCCTCAAAGTAGCGTCCTTACTTTTCAACACTTTAAAGAGGTCTTGTACAGCAGATTTATCCAATGCATGTGTACTTTGATTTTCTGAAGATTTCTTTCTTCCATGAGCATTAATTTTGTATTCAACCAAAATGAAATTGTTGACAATTTCAATTTTTTCTTCATTTATCATGATACTACCTATGGCTCCAGTTGTGGGGCTATTGCTCTTCCTTACACTGAGTTGTAACGCACAGGAAGGCTGTGATCCTTGATCTTGATCAGCAAGTGCTTCACGTCCTCCTCACTTTCAGCAAGCAAGGTTGTGTCATCTGCATGTTGCAGAATATTAATAAGCCTTCTTCCATTCCTGATGCCTTGTGTAATCTGACTTCTGTAATTATTTGCTCAGCATAGATATTGAATAAATGTGGTGAGAGGATAAAACTTTCAGGCACCCCTCTCCTGGTTTTAAATGATACAGGATGCCCTATTCTGTTTCCTCGCCTGTCTTTGGTCCATATTCCGTTTCAGCATAAGCAGAATGACACGTTTCGGAATTCCCATTCTGCCCATGGTTATTATGATCCACATATTCAAAGGCATTTCCAGAGTCAGCAGAGGTCAAATAAGATGGAGAGGGCTCGACTCCGGCTATGGGACACTCTTTCCAAGCTTTTGGGTATAGAGTTAACCATCTCAAAAGCAAAACGGCAAATCTCACAATTATCACAGGAAAAGAGCCACCAGATAAAGGTTTATGAAATGCAGAAACTTAGTAAAGTTGCCACAGCAACAAACTTACCAAATTCTGCTGCACTGAGACCATGAGACACATCAGTGGGCTCCTGGCATGAGTAAAATTGAGTGCTCAGCATAGGAGAGGAGGATGCATGTAATGGTTAGAAGTCAAAGAAGGTGGAAGCATGCACGGTCACTGCTTCATAGGAATCTCCTCAGGCAGGCGTGGAGTTAGATCTTCCTCCTGTCTTGTGAAGCCAGAGGTCTGATGTGCCCCCACACCATAATTCAACTTTACACATTAACCGCTAATCGCTGAAATGAAGCAGTAGAAGATTTTAACCTACTTCTACATACTGAAAATAAACAAATATGCAAACAAGATGCATTGACAATAACGGGTGATTGTGATGGACATGTTGGAAAAAGAAGGAAAAGACCAACAGTGGGAAAGTATAGCCTTGTTGTTGGAAAGAAAGCTGGAGACCTCCTGAGTGAATTTGCAAACCAATGACTCATTCAAAGCTAATACTTTTTCCTACAATATTAACAGAGGTATACAGTCGGTCCTCACCTGATGAAAGACAAAAGTGAAATCACCTATACGCGTGGAAAGAGAAAATGGAGTTCAATATCATCAGTATCACAAGGCCAAGGTTTAATTATAGACCATCAATTATTCTTATGTAAATGTAAGTTGAAGCTGAAGAAAATTAAAACAAGTATGCAGGATTCAACATATAACCTAAGGATTCCCCACCTGAAATTAGAAAGCATCTCAAGTATAGCACAAAAATCTCAGGGGACATCATGGTCAATTGACTTACCATCAGTTACAGAGACAAACTTTTACATCTTACTTCGGTTAATAGTGACTAGAGGCTTAAACGTTCTTAAAGGGTGGTAAACAGCTATCTAAGGTACAGCTACTAGTCCCTCCCTTTCCAAACTAAAGAAATGTGAAGAAAATAAAAAATGCATAAGAACAATTAGTTGAAAGACAGGGAGACCACATGAACCTCAGCTTTCGTGCTCTTGAGACCCGAGGAACTGGATGAGTGCCCCACCACCACACTGTTACAAAATGCTCTGAAGAGGACGACAGTAGAAGATCCTGGCTGGATGGGAGAAACATGTGGAGCAAATTTCAAGATAATGACAATAATCAAAAGACTAATGTTGTCTGATAGAGACTGATGGAACCCACAAAATTATAGCCTCTATACATCCTCACGCCTGGAATTGAATTCATTCTCCAGGTTCAATTTGTAGTCAAACAATTACAAATCTATAAGGTTATGAATAATACCAGGGTAGTACACACTTCTCAGAAAAAGTAATAAGTGTTAAAAAAGGGGGGGGGGGGCAACATTTGCCCAGGAACAAAGCTCAGTAGATAAGAAGCAAGAAGAAAAGAGCAAATAAAAATGCGAAACACAAGTGAGGAAGTGTAAAAGTATTAGGGATTGCAGTTGATGTCGCAATGCACAATGTATATGAATTGTTAGAAGGAAAACTAATTTGCTCTGTAAGTTTCCACTCAAATCACTTTTTACTCTTGTGAAGAGTCATAGTTTCAGAAGGCTACTGGAGCAGTTCTGCTCTGTCCTACAGGGAAGCGAGTTTGATGACTCAAATGACACTTCCAGCACTATTTACCTCTCATTTCTGCTCTGATCTCCATTTCCACCTTCCTTGACCTAGATCTCTTTTACATGAACATTAATGGTCTATCTGGGAGAAAGACTGGGATCTCTATTCCCACAACGAATTGCAATCCCAGAAACCCACAGCGGCAGTTCTACCATGTCCTGGAGGGTTGCCATGAGTCAGAATGGACTTTCTGGCAGTGAGTTTGGTTTTTGATTAAAGATATCTAGTAGTTATCAGTTTAGTTATTTAAATTACCTATTCACGTTTCTCTTCTATACTAGCTAATAAATGAGTACTACATTTGTTAATTGCTGTATCTGGAACAACATGTTATTTCATGTATACACTCTGCCTACAGTAAATTCAGACTCATAGTGACCCTATGTTGTCACTGTCATTGTTGTTGTTGTTAGGTGCCATCCCATCTGCTCTGACCAATAGTGACCCCATGCACAACAGGATGAGACACTGCACAGTGCTATGCCATTCTTAATTAATCCTTTCCCAGAACCCATTGATGCAGCCACTGTGTCAAATTGTCTCATTGAGGGCCTTCCTCTTTTCTACTGTCCTTGCACTTTACCAAGCATGATGTCCTTTTCCAGGGACAGGTCTCCCCTGACAGTACGCCCAAAGGATATAAATTGAAGTCTTGCCACACTTGCACTCTGGCCTTACTTCTTCCAATACAGATCAATTTGCCCTTTTAGCAGTCCATGGTACTTTAAATATTCTTGTCCATCATTACAATTTAAATGCATCGATTCTTTTGCAGTCCTTGTCCAGGGTCCAATTTTAACCTGTAAGTGATGCAATGGAGAATGCCATGGCTCGAGTCAGGTGCATCTTAGTTCTCAAAGTAACATGTTTGCATTTTAATCCTCTAGAGAGGACTTGTGCAGCAGATTTTCCTATTGCAATATGCATTTTGATCTCTGGAATGCCATTTCTATGAGCATCGATTGTCTATCCAAGGAAGACAAAACCCTTGGCAACGTGAAGCTTTTCTCCATTTATCATGGTCCAGTTGTAAGGATTTGGTCTTCCTTACATTGAGCTGTAATTCATATTGAAAGCTACTATCCTTGATCGTTATCAACAAGTGCTTCAATTCCTCACGTCCGGCAAGCAAGGTTGTGTCATCTGTATACCACAGGTTGTTGATAAGTCTTCCTTCAATCCTAATGCTGCACTCTTCTTCATATAACCCAGCTTCGCTGATGATTTTCTGATATATAGATTGAACAAATATGATGAGAAGATACAACCCAGGTCACACAACTGCCTCTTGACCCATGTACAAGTTCTGAAGGAGCACAATGAAGATGCTTACTTGCCTTTCACTGACTATGCAGAGGCATTCTATTGTGTAGACCATTATGAACTATGGATTACCTTGAGGAGAAAGAGAATTTCAGAATAGTGACCCTATAGAACAGAGTAAAACTGAACTCTAGGGTTTCTGAAGCTGTAATTGTTTACAGAAGTCCAGTGAAATTCACCTGCATTTTTGTTAGTAGCCCATCACTTGACCAACATAGTGGGCCCTCTAAAAGTCAGCCAACAAAAAAAATCACACCCTGGGATTTGCTTATACTATAATATTAAAACCAACCTTAAAGTTGTATCCATTAAAAATAACTTGCCTATTTTTATTTTATTCATGACAACCCCATAGGTGAAAAGGAAAACTAGAAAGTACTTTTATTTATTTTTGCATAAAAAATACAATAGTTGAGCACTTAGCAGTTTTGGCCACCAGAACACTTTATTCGACTCTGAAAAGGTTGGAGACTCATTGGCAGGAATGTCTCCATCTATTTCATTTTTACAATTTAATACCTTATATCAGGGTGGGAGAGATCATGAAGTTTTGCGTGTCATTTTTGTCATCGTTGTTATTCGAGTGAAATATAACAGGCAGTTGTTTATATGACATAGCTTAAAAGATGATTAGAGAGTTTTTAATCCATCTCCCAAGGAACAGTAGTGCCTAAATGGATTACACATTGGCCTGTGAGGTAGTTATTTTATTGTGCCAACCTGGCTGATAAACACATGTGGGGTTAATTGAAGGGCACAGAGATAAATGGCTCAGCAAGCTTCGCCTTTCTTGTCTCTTGCTCTTTGATCATCGGACCAGTGTGCAGTGGCCTTGCTTGTTCTGTGCCTCAATTTGCAAGCTACACCACCTGTGGGACACCAAACCCATGCACTGTCTCGCTGTAATTTGAGGCTCCTTCAAGACCTGCTTCACCACACCATTGGAATATATATCTCTTGAGCTGGGGACTGTCGGACCCTGTCATCTGGCTGACTGATGGTGACCTGCGTTGCTGTTTGCTGCCTGTGCCTGGATAGCCTGAATTGCTCTACAGAGGACTACCCAGCGGCCCTCAAGACATGAAGGACTGCCAGTGTCTCAGAGCTGTCTCACGGGAGTGAGTTGCACTGAGCCATTTGTACTGCTTTATAATTTAATTAACTGTTTATTTCTTATGCTATATCTATCTATCTGTATAAATATATATAAAATTATTAGCATTCTGATTTTGTCTCTCTAGACAACCCTGTCTAACACAGCCTGCTAACCACAGGGTCAGTAGTTCAAAATCACTAGTCTTTCCAAAGGAAAAGTATAAAGACAAAGAATTCAGGGACTGTAAAAATATATAGTTCCAGAAACCCACAGGGCTGCTCTGTCCGATATTGTCTGTCCTATAGGGTTGCTCTGAGTCAGAATCAATTCTTGACAGTGAGTTTGAGTTGAGTTTCTGCAGTGAAATCTCAGATCCTCAAAATATTCCCTCCCATTTTGCATGTATCCATGAGCTCTTCATAGGTGTTTTTCACATAATTAGTGTTATACCTTTTTGCTTAGTTTATACATTCTAAATACTCCTAAGAATATCTATCTATAGCATGTGTTCACATGATGCACAGGTTAACACGGCAATCTTTAACAAATAGTTTCTGGTATGTGCATTTAGACAAAGAATTCCTGAGAAGCATAGACCTTTAAGATTCATTCATTTTAAATGTAACCTTTGCTATTTCTTCATGACAAATATTTTAAGGTTTGCTCATCTCATCGGAAAATGACACCAATAGGTGCTCAATTGCTGACACACAAAAAGTACTTAGCTCTCCTTTGCTTTCACAAAGAACATGCAAATCATGCTTATTACTTTACCAAAATCAACCATAAATTCAGTACATTTTTTTCCTCCTCTACTAATACCTGACTATACTCATACGCCTTTATTATCTTCTGCCAACATTATTGCAAGAGTTCCTGCGTGGTGCAAACAATTAAGAATTTAACTACTGGACTGGTGATGTTTGTGTTTTTTTAAGTGACACACTTGAAATTTGTATGGAGCATTTCTAATCAGCATCCACAAAGTCACCATGAATTGCGACAGGCTCAATGGCAGCCGATAGAAGACTGGGGCAGTACTGGTTTAGCAGAGCTCTTTCTGGAACCAGGGCAGGGAAGCAAAAGCAGGGAAAGTGAGATGAATGATGGAGGCAGGAGTGGTCCTTGGATAACGGGATGGGATATTGCTCCGAAGAGCTCCTGGAGGCAGGCTTTTCTATGGACAAAGTCGTGAAGCTATTTTACATACACACTGCCTCAGAGACTGACAACTGGAGTCATCTGGTAGACTATACTCACCACAATTCCTTGAATCTGGCATCAGCTTGAAAATCCCAGAGCCCATCACAGCTCCAGGAACATTTAAATTTCCCCTGCATTTGTGAAAGCCATTTTTGTTCTTTCATTGCCATGGTTTTAGGGCATGGCCTGGCCACCCTCCAGAATTTTGAAAACATTTCCAGAATTACCGTTGTCTCTTTCTCTGGGTAAAACACTAGAATCTAATTCCTATAACACTCTTATCTTGGCCGTTGCAAGCAAATTTTCAACAAATTAATGAAATTGAATATAAAATGTAACTCAATTTATGTAATCTCATTCTCAGACTGCTCAATAGTTTCATGAGCAATCAGAATAAAGTCTAAGCTCATTAGTAGAAACTTCTCAGATCAACATAACTTGGCTTCTCCAGTTCTGCTTTACCTCCACTACCTCCCTGTCTCTCAAACACACCAATTTCTTGCTAGTCCTTGGACTGTCCAACATTATATTCCATATATCCATATACTATCTTCTCATTCAGAGATGCTCTTTCCCTCAAGTATTGAATGGTTGTCTCCTTTGCTTTTCAAATGTAACCTTCTCCAAGAATTCAAGGACTAAATTGGTGATTGAAAATCTAAGTGCTTTTAAAATCACACTGTACAGGCAGCAGCTGCCTTTACCTGCATGGTTGGCATGGGTAATGAAAGGTATGAAGTCAACCTAAGTAATAAAAAAAGTCAAAGAAATATGATAAGAAAATTCAGATGTTTAAGAGTAAAATCCTTTATGCATCATAAAATCCCCATTGATTCTCAGAAGCACACAAATATGTAGATTAAGAGCAATCAAATCAATCACATTGCTGAAGGTAAGATAAATGACACCAGAACTGCACCTGGTTTCTATTATACTGACAAAATGGCCAACATCCTAATATTGTTATCCTGTAGTTCTCTGAAATAACACTTCCTATATAAAAGTATTTTATATTTTTTTCTTCTATAATGCAATTTTCAACGTAGCATTCTGCAAAGGCACTGCAGCTGTGTTTTCATGGTGCTCAATTGAACAGAATTTTATAAAAAGGGTACATATGAATCAGAAATTGGTTGCATTTAAAAGCTGCCAATTTTCCCCCTACCCAGGAAGAACTCTGCTTGAACCCTCAATACCGAATATGAATACATTGATGGAAGCATTTTGTTCTTTTGAATGTATCCTCAGTGCTTCTTCTACTGTAGAATTTGGCACAAAACTCCCAGTATCCTCCAGGAATAATGTAACCCTCTGCATGTCTACTTTCTAGTTACCCCTCCAAGCTAAGATCAAAGGAAACATCTGAGGTGCATTAATGCTTCTTCCCAGGGTCCCCATCAGAAGGCAGCTTCTAGTGCTGTGTAGAATGGACCGAGTGTCACCTCTACCACAGTCACATATAATGTCAAGGAGACTGTACTCTCTCTAAAGATGACCATTTATTTCACTTTTAAAACCGAGATCAGTGGATAGCAGAATAAGGGCTCAAACATTGTAGTTGAGTAGTTATTCCTTAACAGACAAGTCTCTTGAACGAACTTCAATTCTTTAATAAATTAAGAAATCAATCTCTGTCCCTCCCTTTTTGCATCCACTCATTTCACCGACCATTTGTTCCTTCCTTCCTTCCATCTTTCCTTCCTTCCTTCCTTCTTTCCTGTCTTCTTTTCTAGTTCTCTCTTTCACATTTCCTTTGTTTCCTGATTAACATACCAAGGGAAAAGAGAGTTAACTACTTAGATAACATTAAAAAACTAAAACCAAAGTCCAAGCACGATTTTGAAAGTAATCTTCTGACTTGTTCATAAAACAGGATTACTTGTCTCAGCAATTCAGATCATTGGTTACTAACAACGGCCCTCGTCCTCCCGCCTCAATCAAACATGACTGAAAAAAGAGCATGAGGAATAACCAAAGCACTGCATGTCCGAGGCATACCCAAATAAGTCGTATTCTACCAACACAGCAAGATATTTTCAAACTTCGTGCCCTCATTTTAGAAATACTTGCACTTCATTGTTGTCATTTGTTAGTACTGCAAAATGTAATGCTGCATTAGTCTGGGTAATTTGAAGAAACAAATCCACAGAAACTCATATATAAGAGAGAGTTTTATATAAAGGTTAAGTGCACATCAAGAAAACACCCCAACTCAGTGCTGCCCAAGCCCACAAGTCTAACATTAAGCCATATGTCCAACACCAATCCACAAAGTCCTCCTCCATCTCACAAAACACACACTATGATGCCGACTGAAGGAGGAAAGCTGAGTCAGTGAACGTGTAACCATCTCAGCACTAGCAGGGGTTTCCACACAGCTGCTCTAGCACCCAGGGCTGCATCAGGGTAGGTCCATGTGGCTTCTTCTCGGGGATGTCTTGTAAGAAGTGAGCCTTGCCAGCTGAAGCAGAGAATTGGCTAAGGCAGCTGCACCCTAGGCTGACTATCAGAAAGCAAGAGACCTGAGAACTGGAAAGGCAAGGTTCACTGAGCCATTTATCTCTCTGCCTTTCAATTAACTCCACATGTGTTTATTGGCCTGGTTGGCACAATAAACTAACTACCTCAAATGGTTAAGAACATATGCTGACCAACCCAGGAACAGGGGAGCAAGAAGTGATCCAAAAACAGTGGCAAGGAGGGTGTGAGAGGCCTGGTAGGGATTCAGCA
>NW_022107407.1:14964818-14966053 GCF_000313985.2 Echinops telfairi | reverse complement strand
GAGGGGGGAGGGGGGAGGGGGAGGGGGAGATGAACAACTGATATTAGGGGCTAGAGTGGGAGGCAAATGTTTTGAGAATGATGAGGGCAACAAATGTGCATATGTGCTTGACACAATGGATGGATGTATGGATTATGATGAGAATTGTATGAGCCCCTAATAAAATAATTTAAAAAAAAGAACATAGGCTTTAAATCTCCATTTCCTGGCCTTAAATATGAGCTCTACTTCTAGCTTAATTTCTTTTAACAGGAATTCCCTTAGCCACAAAATGTGGGTGCCATGTATTTCTATGTGGGTAATATCTATTTCTACTTCATACTAGAGACAATAATAATTAACACTAAGGGTAATTCTTATCACCTGCTAAGTATAGCATATTTTCAATACAAATTATTAAATATATATTAGATTATGAATTGTTATAAGTAAATATGTTTCCTATTTGTTTTTCCAGCACCTAATGATACCTAAATATTAATTTACTGAAACTTATATGCAGCTATCCTGTCTGGTTTTTTTTCTTTTTTAAAGCGTTTTATTGGGGGCTCTTACAACTCTTATCACAATCCATACATACATCCATTGTGTCAAGCACATTTGGATATCTGTTGCCATCATCATTCTCAAAAAAATTTCTTTCTACTTGAGCCCTTGATATCAGCTGCTCATTTTTCCCCTACCTCCCTGACCACCTTGTATGAACCTTTGATAATTTATAAATTTTAATGTGTTCAAGGAAGTAGGAAAAGATGCACTATATATAATGTGTGTTGAAATAACCTCTTTCAAGGAAGCATGTTCAGATCTTGAAATAACTGAAATGGTGTCTTTATCACCTATTGTCATATCAGATATCCAGCAATCTCCAGGGTTCAGAGTTCTGACTTAGGAACTGTACTTTTATTATATTATATATCCAACACCAGTATTTTGTGGCTAAACATTTCAGTTTGTATCTCTGTTAATTGTGAAACAGCACTGTACAACAGCAAGATACTGTCTAGTATGATGTGAGAAGTTTTTATCCTTGCCTAACAGCTCAAAATGACCTCATACCATGAAGGCATTTTTGCCAGACATCAAGCTTATTCTAGGATCGAAGAATTTCCATCCTCTTTCTCAAAGAGATTAGACCTTCCAAAAACTCTAAACTTGTTCCTAAATATCATCCTGCATGGATCATTATGTTAGACAGGGTTATCTAGAGAAACAAAACCAGGACTAGTATATAT
>NW_022107407.1:14952232-14964718 GCF_000313985.2 Echinops telfairi | reverse complement strand
GTTTAAGACCATGAAAAATATGTTAGGGTTGTATACTTTTACCATACTTATTCAACCTGAGTACTAACTAAATAACCCAAGAAGAATGTCATATCAGAAATGGAGAAAGGTTCATTAAAACCAGTGGGATATATATATATATATATATATATTTATATTTATATTTATATTTATATTTATATAGATAGGTAGAGAACATAAGAAATAAAAAGTCAATTAATCCATAAAGCAGTACAAATGGCTTAG
Organism: Echinops telfairi; assembly: GCF_000313985.2. Classification (NCBI taxonomy): domain Eukaryota; kingdom Metazoa; phylum Chordata; class Mammalia; order Afrosoricida; family Tenrecidae; genus Echinops; species Echinops telfairi. The sequence goes on along the minus strand of NW_022107407.1, from coordinate 14,964,472 downwards.
TGCAACTCACTTCCATGAGACAACTATTGTGCAGTCCTTCAAGTCTTGAGAGCCGCTGAGTAGTCCTTGGTAGAGCAATTCAGATTATCAGGGCACAGGCAGCAAACAGCAAGGCAGGTCACCAGTAGTCAGCCAGATGACAGGGTCTGATAGTTCCCAGTTCAAGAGATGTATATTCCAATAGCATGGCGAAGCATGTATTGAAGTAACCTCAAATTACAGCGAGACAGTGCATGGGTTAATCATCCTACAAGTAGTGTAACTTGCAAATGGAGGCACAGAACAAGCAAGGCAGCAGCACACTGGTCCAATCATCAAAGAGCAAGGGTCAAGAGAGGTGTGGCTTGCCAAGCCATTTATCTCTCCGCCCTTCAATTAATCCCACATTGTGTTCATTGGTCACGTTTGCACAACAAACCTACCTATCACAATCCACCCCTTGCCAACTTGGCACCTGTGCACAATTTTTTAGCCTATATAATTTCCAGACATTAATGAAATCACACTTATATGGAACATCAGATATCTATCATACATATAAATGAAAACACACTGAATCCAATTGTATCTGATATATCATACATGAACAAAGGAAAAATATTCAATAAGCATATATAAAGAAAATACACTGACAATCACAAACTTCACTTTGCAATAGATCACGTGATCATAAGTGATAGGAAGAACTACCTTCTTCTATTACCCATTCTGTATTACCTTTGTCCTTGGCAAGCACCTCAGCTGACTGTGGTCTTTTGCCTGGTGGGGTGATCCAGACCTTTATTCCTGAGGGGTCTGGGTTATTATAACTCTTATCAGGATTGGTTTGCTGTACCTTACCATTTACTTTAATCACAGGGCATGGTAGCACAAAGAGTCAGCTTATGGGATCTCCTGGATTCCAGACATATTCTTCTTTACCTCCATTACATAATACCAGTCCAATTTCTACATGGTAATCAGGATAAATCACACCACTCCGTACAGTGACACCCTTCCTGACCTGTTGATCCAAAGGCAGGAGAGACCCAAAGCGGCCAGGGAGCATTCTCAGTGCCAGTTCTGTGGAATCCAGCCTCTGTTTCCAGGTGGAAGAGTTCCTACCTTCAGGACCAAGACCTCCAGGCCTGAAGCACATAGGGTTTCTGGGACAAGAAGCAAAAATTCTGCAAGTGGATCACTAGGAGTAATAGTGAGTGGTGCCACTCCAGCTTCCACCCCTTGGTTCCTGGACCCATGAATTCTGGCTATTGGAGACACAGCACCATATATGGGACACTGGTTTAGAGCGTATACAGCTTCCTGGAGAATATTGTTGTTGGTGCCACCTAGTTGGCACTGTAATTGTGTTTTTAGGAGCCCATTCCATCATTCTATCAAGTCAGCTGCTTCAGGATGATGAGGAACATGATACGACCAGTGAATTCCATGGGCAGGGGTCCATTACTGCACTGCATTTGCTATATAGTTAGTTCCTTGATCTGAAGCAATGCTATGGTGGATGCATGCTGTTGTGTGAAGCATTCTTTAAGTCCACAAATAGTAGTTTTGGCAGAAGCATTGCATGCAGGGAAGGCAAATCCATATTCAAAGTAGGTGTCTATTCCAGTAAGAACAAAACGCTGGCCACTCCATGACGGAAGTGGTCCTATGTAATCAACCTGCCACCAAGTTGCCAGTTGATCTCCCCGAGGAATGGTCCCATATCTTGGAGTTCATGATGGTTTCTTCTGCTGGCACTTGGGGCACTCATTAGTGGCAGTGGCCAAGTCAGCCTTGGTGAGTGGAAGTCCATGTTGCTGCGCCCATGCATAACCTCCATCCCTGCCTTCAGATCCACTTTGTTCATTTGCCCAAGGGCGATGACAGGAGTGGAAGAGGAAAGAGGAATACCAGTCTCCACAGTGAGTGTAATCTTATCCATTTGATTGTTAACCCTGTGGTAAGCGTTCACTTGAGACACGATTATCTTTACTTTCTTGGCCCACTCAGAGAACTCTATCCACATACCTCTTCCCCACACATCCTTGTCACCAATTTTCCAATCATGTTCCTTCCAATACCCTGGCAATCCAGCCAAGACATTAGCCACAGCCCATGAACCAGTATACAGTCTCACATCTGCCCACTTTTGCTTGCAGGCAAACTGAATGGCCAGGTACACTGTTCAAGGTTCTGCCCATGGGGAGGATTTCCCTTCACCACTGTCCTTTAGGGAAATCCCAGAAAGGGGCTGTAGTGCTGCTGCTGTACACTTATGAGTGGCAACTGCATATCGTGCAGAGCTGTCTGTAAACCAAGCATGACTTTTTGGTCTTCAGTTAAAGTATGGTAAGGAACTCCCCAGGAGGCCATAGGTGCAGACTGGGAGAAAGTAGGTAATGTGACGGGAGTGGAGATTATGGGCATTTGGGCCACTTCTTCATGCAGCTTACTTGTCCCTTCAGGTCCTGCTTTGTTCCGATCTCATATATACCACTTCTATTTAACAATGGAGTGTTGCTGCACACATCCAAATTTATGACACTATGGATCAGACAATACCCAGTTCATAATGTGCAGTTCAGTTCTCTTGGTGACTTGGTAGCCCATGGTGAGGCATTCACTTTCCATGAAGGCCCAGTAACAGAAAAACAGCTATTTTTCAAAGGGGAGTAGTTGTCTGCATAGGATGGTTGTCTGCAGGACTTTACTCCAAAATCTCTAAGGTCTACGCTGTGATTCATCAATAGGTGTCTGCCAAAGACTCCACACTGCACCTTTATCTACAACTGACACCTCTAGCACCATTGGGTCAGGTGGATAATATGACCCCAGTGACAAATTGGCTTGCACGGCAGCCTGAACTTGTTGAAGAGCCTTTTTTTGTTCTGGGTCCCACTCCAAATTGGAGGCCTTTCATGTCACTTGATAAATAGGTGGAAGTAGAACACCCAAGTGAGGGATATGTTGCCTCCAAAATCCAAAGAGGCCCACTAGGTTTTGTGCCTCCTGTTTATTTGTTGGGGGGGGGGGAGGCGGGCAGATGCAATAGCTTATTCTTCACTTTAGTAGGAATATCTCAACATGCCCCACACCACTGGATCCCTAGTAATTTTATTGAGGCAGAGAGTGCCTGAATCTTTGTTGGGTTATTTTCCCAACCTCTTATATGCAGATATTGCACCATTGAATCTAGAGTCTTTGATACATCCTCCTTAGTGGGTCCAATCAGCATAATGTTATCAATATACAATGGACTAGTGTGACATTTTGTGGAATAGACAGGCGATCAAGGTCCCTTCGGACTAAATTATGGCACAAGGCAATAGAGTTGATATAATCCTGGGGGAGAGTTGTTAAAGTGTCCCTACCAGCTGAAGTCAAACTGCTTCTGGTGATCCTTTGAGACTGGTATTTGGAAGAAGGCATTTATTTGCCAGATCAATAGCCACATACCAAGTATCAGGAGAAGTATTGATTTGCTCAAGCAATGAAATCACATCTGGAATAGCAGCTGCAATTGGAGTCACCACCTGGTTAATTTTATGACAATCCACTGTCATTTTCCAAGATCCATCTCTCTTCTTTACAGGCCAAATAGGTGAGTTAAATGGAGATGTGGTCGGAATCACCACCCCTGCATCATTCAAATCTTTGATGGTGGCACTGATATATCTCTGCAATCCCTCCAGGAATGCAGTACTACATTTGGTTTACTATTTTCCTAGGCAATCGCAGTTCTAATGGTATCCCCTTGGCCTTTCCTACCATGGTAACCCTTATTCCATATTTCAGGCATCCAATATGGGAGTACTGCCAGTTACTAAGTACATCTATTCCAATGATGCATTCTGGAACTGGAGAAATAACCATAGGATGGGTTTGGGGGCCCAGTGGACCCACAGTGAGGGGTACCTGAGCTAAAACTCCATTGATAACTTGACTTCCATAAGCCCCTACTCTGACTGGAGGACCTTTGAAACACTTTGGGTATCCTGGCATTAGTGTCAGTTCAGAGCCAGTGCCCAGTAATTCCCAAAAGTTTGATTATTTCCTTTCCCCAAAGGAACAGTCATTCATGTGAAAGGCTGCAGGTCCTTTAAGAAAGACTAACAGCATAAACCAGGGGTCCTCAAATTACAGCGGGCGGGCTGCAGGGCCCGCTGAAGACATTTATCTGGCCCGCCAGGTGTTTTTGTCTCTCCCCCCACCTTTTTTTTACTTTAAAATAAGATATGTGCATTGTGCGTAGGTACAATTTATAGTTTTGGTTTATTTTAACTATAGTCCAGCCCTCCAAAGGGTCTGAGAGACAGTGAACTGGCCTCCTGTTTAAAAAGGTTGAAGACCCCTGGAAACTTTCGGTGATATAGCAGACTCCTCCTTCAAAGGGACCCGGCCTTCCCCTCCTTCAAGGGGTTGTTGTTCTGTAAACTGGCTCAGGTCTGGGAATTTACTAAGTGATCGTGACTGTCTATTTTGCTGTTCACCTGATCTAACATTCTCCCGCCTGTATAGATCATGTAAATATTTAGTATGTTTCCCATCTATTTCACTCCTAGAGACACCACACCTAAGTAGCCAATGCCATAATTCCACGCGAGATAGGTTGCTTTGATTACTACTTAAATCTTGTTGTCTATTATAACCAGGTCCAGCCAGTCTCTATTGATTCAGTGCTGACACCTGCCCTCTACCACCACGGGGACCAATTAACCCCATTGTAGGCAAATGTCAGAGTTAATTTAGGGCAGTTCCCACTGTTAATCCTGGTGCACATGAAATAGCAATTACAGGAGTCCTCATAGATGCTGGGGCCCACTTCACAAAATTGTTCCTTATGGTTGTGGTGAAGGGTATGTCCTCAGGGCACCCCCTTTTGGGGTCGATGGGAATATACTGATAGATCCATTCCAACATACCAATTTCCCTAAGCTTTTGGATGCCTTCTTCTACAGGGTAACAAGGTAGGTCAGGTACTTGAAGTTGCTCTAATCTAGGCCATCTGTTAGTCCAAGCTTCCATGAACCAACCAAATAAGGAATTAGATCCTCTCTTAGCCTCTCTGGCTGACACACTGAAAGAAGAATCTGTGCTTAGGGGTCCCATATCCAGAAACTCACACTGGTCTAATATTACATTTCTTGTACCAGTATCCCACACTCTCAGTAATCATCTCCAGGGATATTCCCCAGGCTGCTTCTTGTACGTATTTGAAAACTCGAGCAGATCTTTATGAGTAGAGTGTGCTTCCTCTTGGGTAATCATCTCAGCTTCACCTTTAGGAGCTTTCTAAGCCTTAATTTTAGTTACAGGTCTAGAAGAAATAATGGGTGGTGAGGGTGTTTCCTGGGTGCTCTCAGAAATATCTTATAAGGCATCTCCCTCAGGCAATGCTACAGATGCAGCCCCACCTGGCATTTCAGCTTGAGCAGTTTGGTTAATCTGCTCAGGTGTCGGTCATTCCATTGACATGGATTAGAACCTTCAGCTGGGAGGAGTGGATCTATTGACAGTGGTGGTTCAATTGTTTCTAGGGGCTCAATATCCTCCTCTTTAGTATAATCAGCCCATAAGTTCCTATCCCATGTTTCAGGGTCCCAACTTTTCCCTATCAATGCCTTCACCTTAGTACCAGACACTGCTCTAGATCTGTAATCCTACTGACGTTGTAATTCAGCCACTCTCATAATGAGACTCTAGACCTGGTTCTCAGAAATGTCAGCTCTATTACTAGAGGACAAAAGGCTCTCCTTTGTAGCACAGGCAGAAGCTTTAAAGTCTGTTAGTTGGCACTTGAGGTGCACTTCTGAGATTCTGAGACCATCCCTCTCCTTAATCACACTTTCCATTGTAAGCAGGACCAGCCAACCAGCTTCCTTATACTTGTCATCCTGACAGAACTGCCGGAAAATATCAAACATGAGATCACCCAGAGCCTCTCCTTTAACCAGCATCTCATCTATCAGTGGTGATACTATAGATATTAGCTTTGTTATTTCACACCATGGATTAATAATCATGTCAGACTTACTTCTGCATCTGTGCCTTTAGGTGTAGAAATAGCATTATCAGTGCTGTTAAGATTAATCAGGCTGAAGAACCAATTTAAGGAGCCCGTATTTATTATTTTATTTCTCTAGAACCACTCCTGGTACAAATTATATTAGACAGGTTTCTCTAGATAAACAAAGCCAGGACACTAAAATTATGCAGTACAAATGGATCAGTGTAACTCACTTCTATGAGACAGCTGTGGGACAATTCAGGCTATATGGTCACAGGCAGCAAACAGCAAGGCAGGTCACCAATAGTCGGCCAGATGACAGGGTCCTACAGTGCCCAGCTTAAAAGATGTAAGTTCCAATATTGTGGCCAAGCAGGTCTTGAAGGAACCTCAAATTACAGCAACACAGTGCTTGGGTTAGTTGTCCCACAGGTAGTGTAGCTTGCAAATTGAGGCACAGAACAAGCAAGGCTGCTGCACACTGGTCTGATCATCAAAGAGCAAGAGACAAGAAAGACGAGACTTGCTGAGCCATTTATCTCTCCACCCTTCAATTAATCCCACATGTGTACATTGGTCATGTTCATACAATAAATCTTAACTATCTCAATCACATATTGGTTTCACTTGTTAAATTTATTTTTTGACTTTTGAAGATACTCTTACTTCTTAAAATTTGTTTTTTTCTCTTCCAATAGAAACAATAAAATAAAATGGAGAGAAAAGGTGTATAGATTTAGTTACAGGACATGGCAACTGAATATGAAATAACTACAAACTTTTGCAAATCACTAGGATCAGCATGATTCCAGGAGTCACAGAGAAAAGTCCACCCTTTTCTTGTGGTGGAGTTTTTAAATATGCAATCATTACAGCCACGAGTGGCAGCTCAAAAGCTATGACTGTTAGGTCGCATCTCCAAGGAGAAGAATGCAGCACTTAGAGTCTGCCAGGTGAAATAATGCAAGGCCTAATGCAAGGCCGACAGACAACAAAGCTACAATCTCAAAGGCTCCAAGGAAGGACCACCATTGTCTGTCAGTTTGTTCTATTCACCTGTTGCTGTGATGCTGGAAGCTATGCCACTGGTATTTCAAAAACCAGCAGGAGCCTCCAAAATGAGAAAGTTTAAACAGAGTTCCCAGACTAAGAACAGTCTATCGAAATGGAATAGGCTGGCCACTTCCAAGGAATAAGTCACTGAAAACCTGTGGACAGCAATGGAAGCATTGCCACTTACTGAAGACCTCGTGAATAGAAGCATAGCGTTGTCACAGAAAGAGCCAGAAGGTGAGTTCCCCAGGTCAGAAGTCATTCAAAACATGACTGAGGATGATCTGTCTTCTCAAAGTGTAGCTGACCATAATAACTTGGATATAGTAAAGCTTTCGGGGGTAAAACCTTCCAGACCTTCATTGCTGCTGGGGCATGACTGAAAATGAGAAGAAACAGCTGCAAACATCAATAAACCCTATTTTCATGAATGCCCAAGCCTCCAAGGTCTATCAATAAAAGAAACCAAATATATTTTTCTTTCATGACTTTACCCAATGATTTTAAACCAGCAAGATAGGTTTATTGATTTGGCCCCAGCCCCGCCATCCTCTAGCTTTGCTGTCTTTACCCTCAGAGATAATTTGCATGGCCTGGGGACAGTGAGACTGAATCCTTAATGGGAGAGTCATGACTCCTGGTGTTGGTTTTGTTCTGTGGTACAAATAACTTCTGTGTACATATATTCTACCTGTATATCTGGGCCAAATCATGTGCAGAGAGATTGAGATAACTATACTTATAGAGAGCCATCTTTCCAATTAAAGTTCACAATTTAATAAGAAAAAAATGGAAGCAAGGAATGTACAAAGTACGAGTCAAGGAAAACTGGAAGTCCAAATGAAATGGCATGCATAAAAATAGATATTCTAGGTATTAGTGAGCTGAAATAGACTGGTACTATTTTGAATTAGAAAACCATATAGTTTATCATGCAAGGAGTGACATAATCAAGAGGAATGAGGTTGCATTCATCAGCAAAAGGACATCTCCAGTTCTATCTGGAAGTGCAATGCTCTCTGTCATAAGATGATGTCTATCTCCATACAAGGACATCTAATTACTGCAACTGTCGCTCAGATTTATGCAACACCCACCAAAGCTGGTGGTGCAGAACTTCAAGACTTCTGCCAATGTCTTTAGTCAGAAATTGATCAAACATGCAAGTATGATGCACTGATTTTTACTGGCATTAGGAACGAAAAATTTGGAAACAAAGAGGAAGGAACAATTGGAAAATACGGTCTTCATGATAGAAATTAAGTTCGGGCTCTCATGATAGTATTCTGAAAGACTAATAAGTTCTTCATAGAAAGTATGCTTTGTCAGTAATACAGAGGTTAACTACAGACATGGACTTCTCCAGATGGAACAAACCTAAGAACTTCGGTGCTGGGAACACACAGGTTATCAAAACAGGAAAGAACACAAACACAGAGGAGGTACAAATTGACAAGTGGGATATACTGAAGATTAAACACCTGTGTACATCAAAAGAATTCACCAAGAGGGAGTAACAAGAGAGCCCTCGGATTGGGAAAACATCTTTAACAATGACGTGTAAGACAAAGGCTTTATTACTAAAATCTACAATACTCTGCTAGTTTCCAAAAAGAAAAAATGCTAATTGCCCACTGAGGAGGTGGGCAAAGGACCTGAACAGAAGTTTTACAAGGGCAGAAATCCAAATGGCCAATAAACATATGAGAAAATGTTCCGGGTTATTTAAAATGAAAACAGCTATTAGACCCCAACTAACACCCTCACGATAGCCCAATTCAAAAAATCAGAAAGCAACAAGTGTTGCGGTGTGTGTGGTGACAACACTCCTGCTTGGGGGGGCCAAGGCACAGAAGGAAACATAGGCCCTGCCCCACCATGGGACATGATGTCCCCTCACTGACTCACAGCACTGCAGGGAACAGTTCTGGAGACATAGTATGGGAATTGTGCCAGGTCTGACCCCCACACTGGGAGGAGACACGAAGATATTGCAACAGAGCAGGATAAGAGCAAAGCAATGAAGTCCCTGAGGAATCATGAAAATAGACTTCAGACTCAGAGGGCAGGGCTTGGCATCTCATAAGACTGGAGTGGAAAACATTCATACTGGTCAGCAGACAGACCTGTAACTATTTACAGTCCCCCATTTTTCATCTTTTTTTCATGTCTATCAATATAAGATAGGCAAGATAAACAATCCCTAGGAGAAACCAATGGGACAGACGGTTCCTGGGGGACAGGGGAGAGGGGGAGATGGGGGAAAGGAAGAGGAATGCCAATAAACCCAAGGAGAAGGGAACAACAGAAGGTCTAAAATCAATGGTGAAGAGGGTATAGATGCCTGGTGGGGTTTGATCAAGTGCAATGTAGACGAGAGGAATTACTGAGAGCCGAATGAAAGTCAAACATGACAGTGGGACAGGAGATAAGTAAAAGGAAATAGAGGAAAGAACTAGAATGCAAAAGACATTTATAGAAGTATAAATAGAGACATGTACATAGTTAAATATATTAATATATAACAATAGGGATATAGGTCTATGTACACATATTTATGTTAAGTATCAAGATAACAGATGGACATTGGGCCTCTATTCAAGTACTCCTACAATGCAAGAACACTTTGCTCTAATAACCTGGCATTCTGTGATGTTCATCTTCATGAAACAATCACTGAAGTAAAAATGGGTACATAAGTGAATGTGATGAAGAAAGCTGATGGTGCCCAGCTATTAGAAGATATAGTGATTGAGGTAAAACAACACACAGGGGCATGAACAACAGAAATGTGGGTGAAGGGAGACAGTGACTGGTGTAAGATATGAAATTAATAATAATTTATAATTTTCCAAGGGGTCATGAGGGTGAGAGAGTGGGGGAGGGAGGAAAGAAAGGGCTCAAGTAGAAAAAAATATTTTGAAAAAGATGATGGCAGCATATACACAAATGTGCTTGATGCAATTGATGTATGGATTGTTATAAGAGCTATAAGAGCCCCCAATAAAATCATTTATATATAAAAAATACACAGAGTCACTGTACCAAGAAGAGCAGGTCAACATTCCACCATTTCAACTGGTAGCAAGCATATAAGTAAGGACTGATGTTAGTGAACAAAGTTCAAGCAGCACTGCAAGTAGTAGCCAAAATCAAGGCTCCAGGAATCGATGGAATACCAATTGAAATGTATCAACAAGCTGATGAAGCTTTGGATGACTTCATTGTTCTATGCTATGAAAATTGGATGACAGCTCCCTAGACACCTGACTGGAAGATTTCCATAATAGTCCATTCCAAAGAAATTTGAAAATGATAGAACAACATTTCCAACAAAATGTGAAAACGATAGAATAAGATCCTTGATATTACAAGCAAGTAAAATTTTGCTGAAGATCTTCCAACAACAGTTTCAGGAGTCCTTTGACAAGAGACTGCCAAAGGCTATGACCAGATTCAGAAGAGGACTTTGAACAAGGGATATCATTGCAGATTACAGGTGGATCTTGGCTGAAAATAAAGAATACCAGAAAGATTTGGTTTTCATTTGGATTTCATTAACTGTGTCAAGGCTTTCAACTGTGGATAACACTGAGAAGAATGAGAATTCATTCTTTTGTGTTCATACACACCTGACATGGATCAAGAAGCAGTTCCACGGATAAAGCAAGGGACAATGTAAGATTTAAAATCAGGAGGAATATGTCGCAAGATCGTATCCTCTCACCATTCTTATTCAACTTGTATGCTGAGCAAATAATCAAAGACACTGGATTATATGAAGAATTTAGCATAAGGATTAGAGATGGGCAAGGCACAAAATGCAAAGGACACAACCTTGCCTGCTGAAAGTGAGGGAGATTTGAAGTACTACCTGATGATAAAGGATTGTAGCCTTCAGTAGGGATTGCAATAAAATACTCACAATTGGACTAATAGGAAACAGCAGTATAAAAGGGAGAAAAGATTAAAGTGTTCAAGGATTTTGTTTTGCTGGGGACCACAATCAATGCTAATAGAAGCAACAGCCGAGAGCTCAATGATGCACTGCATCTGTAAGTCTGCTGCACAAGACCTCTTTAGAGTGCTGAACAGCAAGCATGTTACGTTGAGGACTAAGGTGGGCCTGACTGAAGCCATGGTATTCTCCATTGCTTCATATGAACGTGGAAGTTGGACACTGAATAAGAAAAACCTGACAAAATCCAATGCATGTGCACTACAGTGTTGGCAAAAAAATATTGTAAGTCCCCTGGAATGCCACAAGAACAAACAGATCTGTCTTAGAAAAAGTGTGATCACAATGCTACTTAGAGGCACGGATGAGAGACTTTGCTTCATGTATTTTGGGCATGTTATCAGGAGAGGCCAATGCCTGGAAAGGGACAACCCGCTTGGTGACCTGTTGTGGCAGCTGAAAGGAGGAAGGCCCTCAGTAAGTTGGATTGGCACAGTGGCATCCCTGGGCTCAACCATAAGAACAATTATGAGGATAGCCCAGGACCAGTCAGTGTTACACTCCGTTGTACATAGGGTCTCTCTTAGTCAGAACTGACGTGATGGGAGGCATGTAATAACAACAGGGACTAGCTGGTGACGTAAGCTGTGAAATAGATTTGTCTGTGATTGGCAGAGTAACAATCAAAGGTACTCATGTGCTACAGCTTGTGAATCTGGTACTTTACATGGACATGTTAACTCTACAGATGTGATTGGAAATATGAGCTTTAATAGGTGGAGATTTCATGGTCTATTCAAGTGGAGCTAAGATTATCACACGAGTCCCTAAGAATAGAAAAGCAGTAAAAGATGTAATGACAGAAGTAGGTTTAGCGAGACACACCATTTGTTTTTCGAAATGGGGAAAGAGGGCTGTGAGTCGAAGAAATGGACAGCCTTTAGAAACTAGAAAAAACGGGAGGACTGGTAGGGAGTGACCAAGGTCAAGGCAACCGCGAGGAACTACTGAAGCCAGAATGAAGGCTGAACATGGTATTGGGACAGGAGGAAGCTGCAAAGAAATAGAGGAAAGAAGTAGGAGGCAAAGGGCATACATACAAGCCTAAATACAGACTTGTACATATGTGAATATATCTAAGATTAAGGGGGGAACGGACCTAGGTGCAATAATTATTGGTTTGGTAGTGGAGTGGCAGGTGGACATTGGGCCTCCTCATGCGCACTCCCCTAATACAAGA
>NW_022107407.1:14898262-14951177 GCF_000313985.2 Echinops telfairi | reverse complement strand
GAACCCAAGAGGCAAGCGAATTTTGGGAATAATGAGGGCAACAAATGTATAGATGTGTTTTATACAATTGATCTATGTATTGTGATGAATTGTATGAGCCCCAATAAATTGATTTTAAAAAATAAAATTAAATTAAAAAGAAACTAGAAAAAGGCAAAGTAAAAGATTATCTCACTGAACCTCCCACCACCAACAAAATCCTTACTGACACTTCTATTTTAATCCCGTGGGACCCAGGGAAGTCTCCTTATCTACAGAATTGAAGATATTAAGTTTGTGTTGCTTAATGCATCAGCACCAGGAAAGTAATGCATTGTGAAAACACAGCAGAGGGGCAGTGCTACCACACACACATACAAAAAATGGTTGCCTTCAAGTGGACTTGGTTGACATCTCACTTAAATGGCTGCTTGTCTGGAAACAGGCCTATAAGACCCCAGATGCAACTCTATCTGATGGCCAGTGTAATCTCTAAAGGTGTTGCTGTTGCTATTTGGATCAACCAGTGGGTTGTGATTCATAGAAACCCCATGTACAACAACACGAAACACTGTCCAATCCTGTGTCAGCCTCACAATTATTATATTGTAGCAGATTGTTTCAACCACTGTGCCAATCCATATCCTTTGTAGCCGCAGTTCTCAACTTGTGGGTCGCAACCCCTTTGGGGGTCGAATGACCCTTTCACAGGGGTCACCCGATTCACAACAGTAGCAAAATGGCAGTGATGAAGTGGCAACAAAAATAATTTTATGGCTGGGGGGCACCACAACATGAGGAACTGCATGAAAGGGTCCCGGCATTAGGAAGGTTGAGAACCACTGCTTTAGCATATTCCTCTTTTTTGCCGCCCCTGTACTTTATCTGTCATGATGTCCTCCAGGGACAGATCTCTCTTGACAACATGCTCAAAGTAGGTGAGAAAACGCCTTAAAGTCTTGTTATCCTTCCTTCTTGTGACTATATTTCTTCCAAGAAAGCTTTGTTCTTCTAGTCATTTATGCTATTTTCCGTTTGGAGGGGGGGGCGTTCCACAATTCAAATGCATCCATTTTTCCTCGATACTCCTTAGTCAGTGTCTAACTTTCACATGAGTATGAGGCAGTTGGAAACAACAGGATTTGGATCAGGTGCACCTTAGTCCGCAAGGTAACATTCTTGGAGTTCAATAATATACAGTAAAGCAATCTTGTGCATCAAATAAACTCAATGCAATGTGTTCTTTGATTTCTTGATCGTTGCCTCTATGAGCATTGAATATGGATCCAAGCAAGAAGAAATTCTTGACTCCTTAAATCTTTTCTCCATTTATCATGATGTTACCTAACGGTCCAGTTTGAGGATATTGGTCTTCTTTACATGGATTGTAATACACACTGAAGCCTGCAATCCTTGATCTTCTTCATCAGCATGTGTTTTAAGGACTCCTCATTTCAGGAAACAAGTTTGTGTCATATGCATATCACAGGTTGTTAATAAGGCTTCCTATGGTCTTGGTGACAACTCTTTCTTCACATAGTCTAGCTTCTTGGGTTCTTTCTTACCAAATAGATTGGATAAGTATGGTAAGAGACTATAACCTTAATGCACACTATTCCTGATTTTTAATCACACAGTATTCTTTTGTTCCACTCAAAGAACTGCCTCCTTCTCTATATTCAGGTTCTGCTTGAGCACAATAAAGTGTTCTGGAATTCCAATTTGCACCAAGGTTATCTATAGTTTGTTTTATCAACATAGTCATATGCTTTGCATAGTCAGTAAGACACAGGCAAATAGTTTCTGGTATCCTATGCTTTCCTGGCATCCACATATTTTCTGGTGTCCTATACCAAGATGCAGGTGATATTAGCAATGACTGTCCTTTTTCCATATATTTTCCTAAAATCAGCTACAGCCATTGCTGAATGATAGTCAGCCAAACTTGTATTTAATATTAATGATATTGCTTCATAATTTGTACACTATGTAGAATCATCTTTCCTTGGAATGGGCTTAAATATTGATCCCTTTCTGTAAGGTGGTGAGTTGACGATCTTCCAAATATTTGGCCTGGGTGAATAAGTACTTTCAGAGCTTTATCAGCTTCTTGACATATTTAAGTTGGTGTTCTGTCAACTCCTAGAGACTTGTTTTTCAATAATACCTACAGCGCAGCTTGGACTTCTCCCTTTAGTACCAGCAATTCTTGATAATAAGCTATCTCTTGAAATGGTTGCATGTTGACTAGTTCTTTTTCATACTTCACGTTCTTCATCTTTAGATACTTCCTGCATCATTCAATATTATGCCCACTCAATGTTTTAATACTTTGATATGAAGAATGAATTTATTCTTCAGTTCTTTCCTCTTAAGTGGTTCTTCCTTTTTGTTTTCTAACTCCAGATCTGTGGTAGTTACACAAATTTCATGTAAACTTGATGTATAGAATGTAGGGTGGAATCTAGCCTATCAAATCAGGTCACAGCCTGAAGGTACATACTGTGGGTGTGGTTTTCTCATAAGGAGGGTCCTGGAACCCTCCCTTTGTCAATCTGATTTCATCTTCCTGCTGGTAAACCACCATGCTGACCCCAGCGAGACCTGAGATACAGCCACCACCATTGGATCCATAACTTTGCACCCATTGGCCTGTGATTTTCCTGCCTTCTGCATCACTGCATGTGGCTGCATGACTCTGAAGATGGACTTATGGAGTAGTATAGGACTTATGGACTTGATCTGGACTGGGCTGGAATATTTGCTTGATATGTAGTTACTTCTTAATATAAAGCTCTCTCTTACCTATGTATGAGTGTCACTGAATTTGTTTCTCTAGCCAACCCCGCCTGCTAAAATGTCTTTGTAAGTTTCACTATCATATCTTTCATTGTGTTCTTGAGCTGCCCTTTGACATTTTCTGTTCAGCTGTTACTTCATCAATTTGCTATTTGCTTTAGTTGCTCTACATTTAAGAACACATTTCAGAATCTCTTATGACATCTAATTTTATTTTAATTTTGTTCTTTCATATCTTTTTAATGGCCTTTTAAAAATTCATATATAATTTTCTCCCCAATGTGGATGAAGATCAAGGATTTCAGTCTTCTGTATGGATTAGAACTCAATGTAAAGAAGAACAAAATCCTCACAACTGGACCAGGAGGTAACATCATGAAAAATGGAGAGCAAGTTTAAGTTGTGAAGGATTTTGTCTAACTTGGACCCACAGTCAATGCTCATGCGGCAGCAGTCAACAGATGAAAAGATGTATGGCATTGGGTAAATCTCCTGCACAAGACCTTTTATGAGTGTTGATGCACACGGGTGTTACTTTGAGAATTAAGATGTGCCTGACCAAAGCCATGGTATTCTCTATGGCATCATATTCATGTGAATGTTGTACATTGAATAAGGAAGGATGTAGAAGAATTGATACAGTTGAATTTAAATAGCATGGACTACTGAAAGGAAAACTGATCTGTATTGGAAGATGTAAGGCCAAAGAGCTCTTTAGAAGCAAAGGTGGCAAGACTTGAACCTACATACTTTGGGCTTATTGTCTGGGAGGCCAGTCCCTGGAGAAGATCATATTTGGCAAAGTGGAGGTGCAGTGGGAAAGGAGAAGGCCCTCCATGAGATGGGCTGATGCAGTGCTGCCTCAAGAGACTCAGGCATAGTAACAGTTGTGATAATGTCTCAGCGTTGTCCACTTGTGCTGAGGGTCTTCTTGGGTCTAAGCTAACTCAATGAAACCTAATAAAAACAACGTTCTTCCCAAACATTCTTCATATATGATGTCTTCCCACAGCTCGCCAAGTTTTCTGCCACTTTTCAATGTGTTCAGGTCAGTGTTAATAGTGTCAAATCTATTCTTGTGATCTTCTCAAAATTCAGGTGGATATACTCAAGATCATATTTGGCTTTTGTAGGCATGGTTTATGTTTCTTTAGCATCATTCTGAACTTATATATGAACAATTAACTGTTTGTCCCATAGTCAGCCAAGGTCTTGTTTTGTAGGATGTTGAGCTTCTATATGGTTTTCCACAGAGGTTTTCCACATTTGATTTCTTGTATTCTATTTGGAGAAGTTCCTATGCATATTTGTCTTTTGTACTGTTGAAGAAAGGTATTTTAAATAAAGACGTCTTTGGTTCTTCAAAACTCTATCATGCAAGCTCTGGCTTTACTTCTATTACCAAGACCATATTTTCCAACTACTGCCCCTTCCTCTTCATTTCCAACTTTTATATCCCAATCACCAATAATTATAATTGCATATTGATTGCATGTTCAATCTATTTCATATTGAAGACACTGGTAGAATTCTTCAATTGCTGCATCACTAATTTTGTGGTTGCAGTCTAAATTTGAATAATGTTTTCATTGACTGGATTTTGTTGCATGTGAGTAGATATTACACTATCAGAGAACTTTGCACTGCAAGATAGATCTTGAAATGTCCCTTTTGACGGTGAATGTGATGCCCTTCCTCTTGAATTGGTAATTCCTCACATAGTAAACCATATGATTTTCTGATTCAGAACTTGCAGTACCAGTCCATTTCAGATCATATGTATAGAGTAGTGATCTTTATGCATTCTTTATAATTTTTTAAACTTCCAAATTTTCTAGTGTCATACTTAGTGCATTCTAAATACCAATTATTAATAGATGTTTACAACTGGGTTTTTTTGGCATTTTGAGTCATATTTTTATCATTAGATGCTGGTCCTGAAGCTTTACTCCACCCATCTCATTACAGCCCATTCTCATTACTTTAGAAGGCAGCTCTCCCTTTGTTATGCTTTGAGTGCCTGTCCACTTTAGGGTCATCTTCCATGATTATATCTGGCACTGTTTTACTGCTGTTCATGAGATGTTCAATAGATGACAATGTTTCACTCATACTCATGAGGTTTTTCAGTGGCTAATTAACTGGTTATGCATTCTTCATAGTCTGTCCTGATAAAACTTGTTCATCTTGGGTGAGCCTGCCAATATTTGAAATATCAGTGCCATAGCTTCCAGCATAACAGCAATACACAACCCACCACAGTGTGGCTAACTGACAGCAAGTAACACAACACTTTCTGCCGTAAAGTGGGTCCAGACTCAGTCACTCTTAAGGACAGGGTAGAACTGTCCCAGTGAATTTATGTATCTATTTGTAGGAGTAGCAACTCTCATTTTTCTCTCGTGGAGTGCCTGGTGGTTTAAACTACTATCCTTGTGCACGGAAGCCCAATTTATTTCCAATATGCCATCAAGGTAAATATCAAAAGCTAGATTTAGCCTATTACCCATTGCTATCTCTAGCCACACCTGTAGAATAAGTAGTGAACTGGTCGCAATGAGAATTCAGAATTATCTGCTTACCAAAGTACGTCAATCCTCTGCCCCATTTCCAGTTTCTGCACTGGCACTCCCTCCACAAATCACACCCTTCCTGAAAAGGGTTCCATCTTCACAATAGCACATTAACAACTTCCGCATAGATCTTCCATACACACTCTGCTGTAACTATGCACTTTGTATGTTGTTAGTTCTCTAACCCACTAAGCCACAGAAAACTCTAGGTAAGAAATTTTTATTTTTCATATTTGGCTCTCAACACTTTGGAAAGCGTTTGTTAGTGCATAATAGAGATTCTTAAAGTGTGAAGGAAACAAGCACACAAAGGAACTATTATACTAAAAAAGTACATTAGATATACATGCCAGTCATTTAAAATTTCCACATTGAAGTTCTTTTGAGTGCTTAAATAGCGTGCTTTTCAAATTATTTCAAAAGAATTACTTATACTTTTTCAGCAATATCTACTCAGTGAATAATATAACATGAAATAAACTGTCATATAGATGATTAAACATAGATAAAATACCGTGAGACTCATACTTAAAATATCTGTACAGTTCTTGCCACCCTATATCTATTTAATGGGAAAGTTCAGAGTACAATTATGTAAGAAAAACACATAATATGGGAATTATAGCTAGAATAGGATTTCAACATATGTGACATGTGACAATGTGGCAACATTGTCATTGTGCAAGTGCTTTATAACGCAACTGAATTTTATCTATCTCACTTGTTGTCATTTCCTCTACAGAATCACCTTTTCCTCTTTTCAAAGAGCAAAATATAAGTTGATGTTAAAATGAAGGTCAAATATATCTATCCTCAAGTTTTCATTAAACTTACAATATATGGTACAAAATGTTTATAATTTAAATTTTAATAAACCTATTTCCTTAGATGCTGATTTCAATTTTTGAAAAAGAGAGTTCGCTGTATTTTAATTACATGCAGGAATAAAACTGTGATCATGTACCCCCAATAATAGTCTTTTAAACAGATGTGAAAAAACTTGAAAGTCTCACCAGCATGTATGAATAATTAATTTTGGATCCTACAGCCACTCTCAAATCAAATACAAATCAAGTTATCTATATTTATTCTTAGTCCAATCTATTCTTACATGATAATTAATAAATTTCATATCTTTTGAAATTTTGGAGATCTTAGTTTTAAGCCTGTATTTATTTGCCATGGATGCAATTCAGAGTCATGTAAGACACATGTGTGTGGAACAAAACTATTTGATAGGATTCTCAAGGCAATACATTTATATCTGATCCCCAGGCTTTTGTTTGGGTGGGTTAGAACCAGCAGCCTTACATGTAGGAATCAGATGCTTTGTCATTTGTATCACTCACAACCTGTTAGGAAAAAGAGAAGAAGAAGAAGAAGATATGTATTTTGTGGTCAAAAGAGTAAAATGTACAAAGTTAATTTATGGGTCCACTGTCCAGACTACAATAGCAAGAACATAGAGGTGTTCCAGGAATGTTAGCCATTGTCATGTTGTCATTCATCATTGTCATTCATCTGAGCTCCAATCATTATGACTGTTCTCCCTGTCTTAATCTCCTTATTTATCAACCATCTCTCACACAAGTAATTGGCCATGTGTAAGGCACTAAAATATCTACACCTGGGAAGTTATAATAGATAAGCTGTCATGCATAAATCTATAAATTTAGAATCTGCAATTTTAGACCTATTGTGGGAAGGCAAGGGAAAAATATAATAAGAGAATAAATGGCTGAAACCCGAATTCTATGTTGGAAGCAATGTTGAGTGTGATGACATGGGCTGGCAGGGGGACCTTGGCCTGTTTAAAGAGAATAATGACAATGTATCGAGTCATTGAAGACATCATGTTTGGTGAAGTAGAGGGGCAGCACAAAAGAGGATGGCCTGAACTTGATGGATTGATGCAATGTCTGCAACAATGGGCTCAGAATAAGAACAATAACAAGGATAAATTAGGACTTGGCCATTGTTCATTCTGTTGTGCACAAGTTTGGAGAGGTCGAATTGACGGCATCTAATAAAAATCATGACAATACTAATTTGCTGCTCTTCATGATATTTTTTTCATTTACAGTTAGAGCCATTCATTTTTTTCTATTCTATGAAAAATGATACTTAATAACCACAGTCTATTTCCACTATTTCTGGCCTGAAAGATGCAGTTCTGAACATAACAGCCCACTTTAGTTTATAATACAATTAGATGGTAATACACAAGTGACTGATGACTTTTGTCCCATGAGTGTTCTATAAATTTCAATTCCTATGCTATTTTTCATATCTTTCACCTGCAAGAGGCTATTTCCAAGCTTTATGCACATTTACCTTGCTTTTAGCTGGGAAAAAAATAGAAAAATGTTTCTGGTTATTTGTGTGTGTGTGTGTGTGTGTGTGTGTGTTCTTCAGCATATAGAGTCAAGACATTGACTCTGTAGTTACCTTATTTATGGCGATATTCAACATATTCTGACTTTTATCAGTCTGAAATATTGTTATTCAACATTTTCTGCATATTTTTATTTTCTTGACTAAATCAAAATTTTAAATTTGTATTTTTAAAGAATCCAAAGTATTTGTATTCTGAAAAATTGTATTAATCTCCCACTCCACTATTGTAGTCTATGTACTAGCTGCCAAGTGTATGAGATTGCATTAGTATTCTCTATGACTTCAAAGAGGATGATACATCCATATCAAAAGATTATATCTCCTATGGCGTTCAGGTGAGATGACTCTGTTTTACTACTGCATTGGCATTAATATATTAATTAATTATATATAGAGAGACAGATAGATGATAGATGGATAGATATTTTGTCCAATTAAAAAATAAAGGGAAGTAGTATCATTCACATCTGAGCACAAGTTTTAAAAGCTAAAGTACTATTTATCTTTCCCTCTATTGTTTTGTTACATCTGTCACAAGAATAATACCAAGTATTATACCTTTAGCATGAGCAGAGTGTCAGGATCCACCCTCAATGTAGAGTGTGAACAAGTCTTAAACTTGTTATTGTAAACCAATGATATTGTCTTTATTATTATGACTGCAGTCTGTGTGGTTTCTTTAACACACTTAGACTATAAACTTTAAAGTAGAATAAGCATAACTGTAGCATCTACTAAGTCAGTAATAGACAAAAACTCGACACTCACTGCCATCGGGTTGATTACTACTCATAGTCACTGATACAGAACAGAGTAGAATGGCTCCGGTGCATTCCTGAGACTTGTCTGCCACATTGTCACACTGTGGTAGCTTGAGGGTTGCTGGTATGCTGGAAGCTATGTCATTTATATTTCAAATGCCAGCAGGGTCACCCAAAGTGAACAGGTTTCAGTGGAACTTCCAGATTTAAGAACAGACAACCAAGAAGGGATTGACTACCCACTTAGGGAAGGGTAGCTACTGAAACCCTATGCATAGAACTGACCCATTGTCAGATACTGAAGGCCTGAAGAATGGAAGTAGAACATTGTCAGAGAGAGTACTTGAGGACGGCCCCTCTGGTCTGAAGCTACTCAAAAGATGACCGAGGAAGAGCTGCCTTCTCAAAGCTGAGCTGACTATGGTGGCATGCAGGAAGTAAAGCCTGTGGGAGGGAAGCCTTCACCATCTTCCTGGATCTTTATTAATGGGCTATGACTATTGATGGGGCATGACTCAAAATGAGAATAAACAGCTGAAAACATCAAATAATCATCAGGATTTTGATTGTACAAAGTATGACTCTAGGAAAATTGGAAGTCACCAAAAATAAAATGGAACACATCAAGATCAATATCCTAGGCATTAAGGAGCTGGAATGTATTGGGATTGCCTATTCTGAATTAAAACAATAACCAAAAATGTATGTTTTGATATGCATGGAATAAGATAATCGAGAATAATGTTATATTCTTAGTGAAAAGGGACATCTCAAGGGCTATCTTGAGGTAGAATGCAGTGTGTGCTAGGATTATATCTATCTACCTTCAAGGAAATCAAATCACTAAAATTCGTATTCATATTTGGGCACCAACCACCAAAATCAATGATAAAGAAATTGAAGAATCATACGAACATCTTCAATAAAAAAATCCATCAAACATGCAATTAAGATGCATTGGTAGGCACGCCTCGGCCATGGAGGATGGTGTTGTTCTGGTGGAGGAGCCATGGTGACTGCAGGAGGATCTGAGTAACTTTGCGGAGAGCTGCTGCCTAATGCTGGAAGAGGTGACAGTGTCCCTGGGCTGGAACCTGAATTAGCTGGATGCCAGAGAAGAGAAGGAGGCGGAGGATGAAGTTTTGATCTGTCTGTATGATTCCAATCATCATATGCCTAAATCATCTTAAGTAAAGCACATGGTCTTTTGTAGATTGAGGAAACTGGACTGTACCGGAGAAGAAGAGGGTGAGATGTATAATCCTGAATTTTTCTCTGAGGATATGAATGTGCCTTCTGTTACTTTGAATAAAGAAACACAATCACAAATAATTAAACAAGAACTACAGATGGAAAAGATGGAGATTGTTCTTCTAATCAAATAATTGGGAGATTACTATGACAAGAATGATTTGGAATTTATTCTTCAGTGCCTGTGGCAGTTCCTCTGAGTCATAAACAGTTTGTTGTGATCTAACTCAAGCTGATCACCGCGCCATCTATGGTTTTGTAGTCGAAGAAACACAGGAAAAGTGCTCTAATTCGCAAACCATTGAAAATGATGGTGATCTTTTTGTAGACTTGGCTGCTAAAGTCAATCAAGATAATAGCCAAACATGTCCAAAATATTACCTTGAAATCCTGGCAGAAGAGAGAGATTATAAGAGAAGACGCCAGTCCTGTAGAGCTAAGAATGCTCACATAACCAAGACATCTTACACTGAGGTGATTCGGGATGGGATCAGTAATCCATGGCAAGAGGAGCAGGAAAAAGCAGAGGATGGTGCTATGAAGAAGAAAGAGAGGCGATCAGCTTCAGTAGATTCATGGCAGTCTGGTGGAAGCTATTTGGATGCCGAATGTTCAAGATGCAGAAGAAATCGGCATAGGAGTCCACACAAACGAAAGCAAAGGAAAGATCGGGATAAAACCTTGGGCTGGAGAAGGAAGGAGGGGGGTGGAGAAAGACATCGTAGTCATAACAGAAGAAAACAGAAAATATAAAAATAAAGCATTTGTGCACATACAGATTATGCTTATACCATGGTAACCGATATGCTGAAATATTCTTTTTCATTGCTATGAGTACAGGATGTATTTCTCACATCATTATTTTTCAATAAACGCTTATGCCTCAAACCATGGGGTGGGGGGAGATGCATTGATAATTGGAGTACAACATTTGGAAGAAACGGGCCTTGGAAAATATGGTTTTGATGAAGAAATGAAGCTGGACCTCTCATGATAGAATTTTTCAAGACCACTTGTTTGTAGCAGATACTTTTTTTCAATAATGCTAAAGTCAACTATATAAGTAGAATTATCCAGATGGAATACACGGAAATCAAATTGACTATACAGGTGAGAAGAGACATTTGAGAAATTCAATATCAGCAGTAAAACAAAACCAGGGGAAGACTGTGGAATAGACCACTAACTACTTATACATAAGTTCAGGTTGAAGCTCAAGGAAATGAAAACAAGTTCAAGAGAGCCAAAAATATGACCTTGATTTATCCCACCTGAATTCCAAGAACATCTCAATAGCACATTTACTATCTTGAACACTAATAAGCAAAGATCTGGTGAGCTATGGGAGGACATCATTCATGAAGAAACAAAACACAGTCATTCAAATACAATAAAGAAAAGGAAGATGAAAGTGGATGTCAGCAGCCCCTCTGAATCTTACTCTTCATTGCAGAGCAGCCATGGGAAATGGAATAAATAATGACTCAATATACTGAACAAAAAATGTCAAAGGGCAGCTTTGAAAGACAAAGAAAAATATAACAATGAAATAGGCACAGTGTTGGACCTAGAAAAAGAAAAAAAAACCAATATTCTCAACATAGCTGAAACCAAAAGAACTCAAGAAAAAAATTCAAGGCACAGTGTAATATTGAAAGATTCCATGGGCAAAATATTGAATGATGCAGGAAGCATAGAAAGAAGATGCAAAGTATTCATAGAATCACTGTACCAAAAATAGTCAATACTTAAACATTTCAGGAGGTACAAGGCACATGATTAAGAACCACTTGTACTGAAGGAGGAAAGCCAAGCTGCACTGAAAGCAATAGCCAGAAACTAGGCTTAAGGAATTGTAGGAATGCTCATTGAAATGTTTCAACAAGCTGATGAAGTACGGGAGACACTCCCTTGCCAGTCCCAGCAAATTTGGAAGACAGATACTTGGTCAATTGATTGGAAAAGATCCATACTTGTACGCATTCTAAAGCAAAAGGTGACCAAACAGAATCAAATTATAGAACACTATAATTAATATCACATGTAAGTAAGATGTTGCTGAAGATCATCCAGCATTGACAGGGAACTGCTAGATGTTCAGGCAAGATTCAGAAGAGGAGGTGGAACAAGTGATATTATTGCTGAGGCAGGTTAATCTTGGCTCAAAGCAGGGAATACCAGAAAAATGTTTACCTGTGTCTCATTGACTGTGCCCAGGAATTTAACTGCATGGATTAAAATAAACTATGGAAAACTTTGAGAAGATGGGAATTCCAGAACACTTTAATTTGCTCAAACAAATTTTGTACATGGATCAAGAGGCAGTTGTGTGAACAGAACAAGGGAATGCTGCACAGTCTAAAATCAGGAAAGATGTGCATAATGGTTGCAATAATCAGATAAGCTGTAGTATATGGAGAAGAATATGGCATTAGGATTAGAGAATGGCTTATTAAGAACCTATGATATTTATATAGATATACATAGAGAGAGACAGAAACAGAATCATGTCTTAGGTGGCATAGGGGTTAAGCACTGAGCTGTGATCCACAAAGTCCATAGTTTCAACCGATTTATCTGTATACTGTTATAGTCTCAGAAATTCAGAGGCATTATATTCTGTCTTACAAGGTTCCTATGAGTTGGTATTCTTAAAAAAAAAAAAAACAATATATCGGGGGCTTGTACAACTCTTATCACAATCCATGCATACATCCATTGTGTCAAGCATGTTTGTACATTTGCTGCCATCATCATTTTCAAGACAGTTTTTTTCTACTTGAGTCCTTGGTATCAGCTATTTTCCCTGCCTCTCACCCTCCCTTCCTCATGAACACTTGAGAATTTATCTTTTTTTTTTTCATGTCTTACACAAACCACTGTCTCCCTTCACCCACTTTTCAGTTGTTTGTCCCCCTAGGAAGGAGTCAGATGTTGATTGTTCTAATCAGTTTCCCCTTTCTCCCCGCACCTTCCCCTTGCCCTCCTGTTATCGCTACTCTCATTATTGGTCCAGAGGGGTTAATCTGTCCTGGATTCCTGTTGTGAGCTCTAATTTTCACCAGGGCACATGCTCTGGTCTAGCCAGATTTATAAGGTAGAGTTGGAGTTCATGATAGTATATTAAATTGATATCTTTGAGTTTGGTTTGATTTGCTTTGGTATACACACACACTGAAAAAAAAGAAAGGGAAAAGGAAGGAATTGGGAGACGTTTCCAGAGATGCTGCCATTTAAGCTGAGATAGAAAGTAAGAGTCTTGAGTCTTTCAGGAGGAGAGGGAAACACCCAAAGAGGAAAGAGAGGGAGAGTTGCCAGTCTGGGGGGCTTTGAACAGCACTGCCTGGAGCAAGGGACCTGGTATGCAGATGAGGAGAGGCCTCAGAGGTGGAGCCTCAACACCGGCTTGCTTCATAACAATTGGAGACATTGAAAGCTGCTCATCACTGAATCAACAGAGTCAGAGTTCCATTTTCTAAGGTTTATCTGGCAGTAGAATTGAGAACTCGTTAAAAGAGATAAACAACAATAGCAAGACTAGTTCGGAGCTGGTAATAAATCTCTGTGAAAAAGATTCTTTTGGCAGAAAGAATGTAAATAAAGGTCCTATTTGGAGATAATAAAGGCAGCGTTTTGTTAGATCTGGCAGGTAAAGGGAAGAGGTCACCGCGGATGAGTTCCAGGACCCTGGCTTAGACTAACTTGATAAAAGACAGTGTCAATCAAGGGGGGGAAATGGAGAAAGTAGATAATTTTTTAGCTTTTCATCAAACTCTGAACAATTGATTCAGAGTCCAGACCTGCTTCCACTTTGGTAAGACCTGTGCCCTAGAGACTATTGTAGGAAGTGAAACTGTTACAGTTTAAGTTCCTTTAATAATAGCTATTTTAAATACGTACTTTGAAAGCAAGGAAGCCTGTTGATAGACGGGGCTAAGCAAGCATTGTCTGCAAATCACAAGGTCAACAGTTAGAAACTATCGGCCACTTCACTGGAAAAGATAAAGCTTTCTACTCCTGTAAAGAGGTACAGTGTCAAAAACCCATAGAAGCAGTTCTCCCCTGTGCTATACGATCACTGGGAGTTGAGATCAAATTGATAACAATGAATTCTCAAAGACTGATAATGAAATATAACAGGAAACCCATAAAATGTGAAGACTCAAAAATTAACTACACCTGAAAAAGTATGCCTTACAGATTTATTTGACGAGACTAATCAAGTAGCAAATATATGCAATATAGAATCAATCAGTACAATTGCCTTCCTTCAAGATATTTCACATTTCACCCTAGAACGGGGAACTGATACCCTTTGAATTCCAAGAATAACCGTATGCAAACTTAGTGACAGAAAGGCTTATTATGTATATGCTGTACACCAATTAAATATGTCACAGTTTGAGTTTCTCATTAAATAATTTCTGTTCTGCACTGAAGTTCTATTTCAGGAAGTAAAAGAAGAAAGGGCACTTTATTGCAGTCCATGGCAAAGTTACAACCACATAGAGAGAGACAAATTGATTTCCTTCTTTATGTGGGAAGTCTTTCATCTGTTCTTCAGAAATATAGCCCGTCATTCACCGACATTCTCAAAAGACATTAAAGAAAATGTTTAATCAAGGGGAAAATGGTTACAAATATGGTTCTAAACCACATTTGAAGGACACTGCTTCTTAACTAGTTAAATTGCTTACAGTCATGTTTTTGTAAACTGGCATGAAATTATTTTTTTCAATTGCATTCTAAAATTATAGTCATTTTTTACTTCAGGTGCAAGATATTAATGTGTCCAGCAGTTCAGGTTTATAATGTTGCATTAACGATCATGCGCAATTTTAAAATGAAGAGAAAATGTATTCAAATTTAATTTCAACAGTGTACACACTGTTTCATGTTAAACTATTAATCATATTCAAGATTCTGTATTTTACCGGTTTGGTTGTTTATTGTGAACCTCACTGTTCTGCTTTGCTGTGGATTAGCAGCAGCATCTTCATGCAGTCTGTTCTCGTTCCCTGCCATGAAGGGGACCCTGATGCGTGGCTACCTACCTCACAAAGGAAGGAAGTACTGCCTTGCCCTGTGCTGTCGCCATGGTCAGTTGTGGATTGAACCATACAGTTGGCATTGCCTAATTTTCAAACACATACATCAGGCCTTTCTCCTAACTTCACCTTAGTCTGGAACCTCTGCTGAAACCTGTTCAGCATCAAAGCAACATGAATGTGTACATTGACAGACAAGGGGTGGCTGTGCATCAGGTGCATTAGCTGGTGATTCAGTTCCGGTTTCCTGCATGAAATGTGAGAATTTGAAGGTCCCAAAAAACCACCAATGAACCTCATACTGAGTTTAGGCAAAAACAATTTTTTCAGCCCCTTATTTTAGAAATAATCTGCTTCAATTTCAGAACTAACTAACCTTAATCATAACCAACGTTAATAAAGGATAACATTTATACTAATTTAACAAAATGAAGTTTTCTAAAAAATGTAATACTTGGTAATTAGCTATTTCGTTGTTGTTGTTCTCTAGTTGTGCCACGTTCTACTTTCTCAACTGAACTTTCAGTGCTCTGCCGACCAATATGTTCTGAACAACCAACTGTGACACTTAATTTAGGGTGGGCCCCAAACACAAACTCATTGCCATCAAGTTAGTTTTATATAAGGTTTTTGAGACTGTACATTTTTGCAGAAATAGAAAGCTTCAGTTTTCTTCTGTAGACTTCCACTCAGCCAGAACCAATCTGGATTTTCTTTTCGTGCATATGAAATCCAAACCTTGAGGTTTAATAGCCCATCTCCTAGCTAAATCCACAGTGCCAACTGTAGTGATTATGATCATAGTAAGAAAAAATTAGTTTGGAAAGAGTCATAACAATATCAAATTTAAATTGTGGCAAAGTCTGTACATTACTAATTCTGGAGGTACTTAAAATAAAGTTAGTATATTGCCAGACAGTCACACTCTATAGAGAGTGATATATAATATTTTGTAATGGTCTATAAGGAACCCTTATAGTGTAGTGGGGAACATGTTATACTACTAACCACAGGTTAGCAGTTGGAAACCACCAGCAGTTCCATTGGAGAAAGATGGGGCTTACCACTCCCACAAACTGTTAAAGTTTTAGAAACCAACAAGGGCAACTCGAATCCATCCTGTAGTGTCCCTATGATTCAGCTCAACATGATTGCAGTGTTTAAAGGTGTTTTGGTTTTCTTTTGTTTAATCTTGTTTTAGTATTTATTATAGGATGCAATATTACATTTTGTTCATATAACTACTATTCATGGTGAGATAGTTAAGGTTTATTGTGCCAACATGGCCAATGAACACATGTGGGATTAATTGAAGGGCAGAGAGATAAATGGCTCTGCGACCCTCGCCTTTATAGTCTCTTGCTATTTGATCATTGGACCAGTGTGCAGCTGCCTTGCTCATTTTGTGCCTCAATTTGCAAGCTACACTACCTGTGGGACTGTAATTTGAGGTTCCTTCAAGACCTGCTTCACTACACTACTGGAATATACATCTCTTGAGATGGGGACTGTCGGACTCTGTCATCTGGCTTCCTGTTGGTGACCTGCTTTGCTATTTCCTGCCTGTGACCAGAGCCTGAATTGCTCTACAGTCTTGGGTGGCCCTCAAGACTTGAAGGATTGCCAGTGCACTAGCTGTCTGAGGGAAGTGAGTTACACTGAGCCATTTGTACTGCTTTATGAATTAATTAACGGTTTATTTCTTCTGTTATCTATATCTATATATATAAAAGTATTAGTGTCCCGGTTTTGTTTCTCTAGAGAACCCTGTCTAACATAATTGGTACCAGGAGTGGTTCTAGAGAAATAAAATCATAAATATGGGCTTCTTAAATTGGCTCTCCAGACTGGTTAGTCTTAAGAGCACTGATAATGCTATCTCTACACATAAAGGCATGGATAAGTCTGCCACTGTTACTAATCCATGGGGTGAAATAGCAAAACTAATATCTACAGTATCACCATCGATAGAAGAGGGGCTGGTTAAAGGAGAGGCTCTGGGTGATCTCATGTTTGATCTTTTCCAGCAGTTTTGTCAGGAGGACAAGTGTAGGGAAGTTGGTGACTAATCCTCCATACAATGCAAAGTGTGATTAAGGAGAGGGATGGTCTCAGAACCTCAGAAGCACACCTCAGGTGCCCACTAACAGACTTAAAAGCTTCTGCCTGTGCTACAAAGGAGAGCCTTTTGTCCTCTATTAATAGAGCTGACATTGCTGAGAACCAGGTCCAGAGTCTCATTACGAGAGTGGCTGAATTACAATGTCAGTTGAATTACAGATCTACAGCAGTGTCTGGTACTAAAGTGAGGGTATTGATAGGAAAAAGTTGGGACCCTGAAACATGGGATAGGAACTTATGGGCTGATGATTCAGAAGAGGAGGATATTGAGCCCCTAGAAATGATTGACCCACCAAGGCAATAGATTAATACTCAGATGAAGGTATTAATCCACTATCAGTAAAACAACCCATACTTGAGCAGATTAGCCAAACTATTCAAGCTGAAATACCAGGTGGGGCTACATCTGTAGCATTGCCTGAGGGAGATGTCTTATAAGATATTGCTGAGAGCACCTGGGAAACACCCTCACCACCCATTATTTCATCTAGATCTGTAAATGCATTCAGTTCCAGAATGCGTCATTGGAATAGACATATTAGTAACTGGCAGAACCCCCATATTGGATCCCTGAAATGTGGAATAAGGGCTATCATGGTAAGAAAGGTAAAGAAGACACCATTAGAACTGCTATTGTCTAGGAAAATAGTAAAGCAAAAGCAGTACCGCATTTCTGGAGGGATTTCAGAGATTAGTGCCACCATCAAAGACTTGAAAGATGCAGGGGTGGTGATTCCTACCACATCCCCATGTAACTCACCTATTTGCCCTGTAAAGAAGACAGATGGATCCCGGAGAATGACGGTGGATCATTGTAAACTTAACCAGGTTGTGACTCCAATTGCACATGCTGTTCCAGATGTGAATTCATTGCTTGAACAAATTAATACTTCTCCTGGTACTTGGTATGTGACTATTGATTTGGCCAATGCCTTCTTCTCAATACCAGTATCAAAGGACCACCAGAAGCAGTTTGCCTTCAGCTGGCATGGGCAACAATCAGTTTCACAACACTCTCCTAGGGTTACATAAACTCTTCTGCCTGGTGCCATACTTTAGTCCAAAGGGACCTTGATCACCTGTGTATTCCACAAAATGTCACACTAGTCCATTACATTGCTGACATTATGTTGATTGGTCTCACTAAGGTGGATGTATCTAAGACTCTAGATTCATTGGTACAACATCTGAATACAAGAGGATGAGAAATTAACCCAACAGAGATTCAGACACTCTCCACCTCAATAAAATTACTAGGGGTCCAGTGGTGTGGGGCATGTCAAGATTCCTACTAAAGTGAAGAATAAGTTATTGCATCTGCCCCCCACCCCAACAACTAAACTGGGGGCATAACGCCTTGTGGGCCTCTTCGGATTTTGGAGGCAACATATCCCTCACTTGGGTGTTCTACTTAGATCTATTTTTCAAGTGACGTGAAGAGCTTCCAATTTTGAGTGGGGCCCAGAACAAGAAAAGGATCTTCAACAGGTTCAGGCAGCCATGCAAGCTGCTTTGCCACTGGGACCATATGATCCAGCCAACACAATGGTGCCAGAGGTGTCAGTTGTAGATAAAGGTACAGTGTGGAGTCTTTGGCAGACCCCTATTTGTGAATCACAGCGTAGATTGTTGGGATTTTGGAGTAAAGACCTGCCATCCTCTGCAGACAATTACTCTCCCTTTGAAAAACAGCTGTTGGCCTGCTACTGGGCCTTGGTGGAGACTGAATGCCTCACCATGGGCCACCAACTCACTATGAGGCCTGAGCTGCCCATCATGAACTGGATATTGTCTGACCCACAGAGCCATAAAATTGGACATGCACAGCAACCCTCAGTGTTAAATGGAAGTGGTATATATGAGATCGGGCCAAAGCAGGACCTGAAGGGACAAGTAAGCTGCATGAAGAAGTGGCTCAAATCCCCACAGTCCCCACTCCTGTCACATTACCTTCTTTCTCCCAGTCTGCACCTAGGGCATTCTGGGGAGTTCCTTACCGTACTTTAACTGAAGACCAAAAAAGCCATGCTTGGTTTATGGGTGGCTCTGTGTGATACACAGGTGCCACTCGTAAGTGGACAGCAGCAGCACTACAACCCATTTCTGGTATCTGCCTAAGGGAAGGGAAATCCTCCCAATTTGCAGAGCTTTGAGCAGTGCACTTGGCTATGTAGTTTGCCTGCAAGCAAAAGTGGCCAGCTGTAAAACTGTATACTGATTCTTGGGCTGTGGCTAATGTTGTGGCTGAATGGTCAGGGAATTGGAAGGAACATGATTGGAAAATTGGTGACAAGGAGATGTGGGGAAGAGGTGTGTGGATGGACCAAGAAAGTAAAGGTTATCGTGTCTCATGTGAACACTCTGAAGAAGAGGACTTTTTAACAATCAAGTGGATAAGATGACACGCACTGTGGAGACTGGTCCTCCTTTTTCCTCTGCCACTCATGAACAAAGTGGACATGGTGGCAGGGATGAAGGTTATGCATGGGCACAGCAACATGGACTTCCATTCATCAAGGCTGACTTGGCCACTGCCACTGCTGAGTGTCCCATCTGCCAGCAACAGAAGCCAACATTGAGTCCAAGACATGGGACCATTCCTCAGGGAGATCAACCGGCAACTTAGTGGCAGGTTGATTACATAGGACCACTTCCATCATGGAGGAGACTGTGTTTTGTTCTTACTGGAATAGACACCTACTTTGAATATGGATTTGCTTTCCCTGCATGCAATGCTCCTGCCAAAACTACCATTCGTGGACTTACCGAATGCCTTATCCACTGGCATGGCATCCCACATAGCATTGCTTCAGATCAAGGAACCCAATTCACAGCAAATGCAGTGCGGCAATGGGCCCAATCCCATGGAATCCACTGGTTGTATCATGTTCCTCATCATCCTGAAGCAGCTGGCTTGATAGAATGATGGAATGGGCTCCTAAAGACACAATTATGGTGCCGACTAGGTGGCAACAACTTGCAGGGCTGGGACAATGTTCTCCAGGAAGCTGTATATGCTCTAAACCAGTTGTCCAAATATTGTGCTGTGTCTCCTGTAGCCAGAATTCTTGGGTCCAGGAACCAAGGGGTGGAAGCTGGAGTGGAACCACTCACTATTACTCCTAGTGATCCACGTGTAGCATTATTGTTTACTGTCCCTGCAACCCTATGTGCTTCAGGCTTGGAGGTCCTGATCCCAAAGGAAGGAACTCTCCCACCCGGAAACACAGCACGGATTCCACTGAACTGGCAGCTGAGAATGCCCCCTGGCCATTTTGGGTTTCTCATGCCTTTGGATCAACAGGTAAGGAAGGGTGTCACTGTACTAAGTGGTGTGAGTGATCCTGATTACCAAGGAGAAACTGGACTGGTGTTACATAATGGAGGTAAAGAAGAATATGTCTAGAATCCAGGAGATCCCATAGGCAGACTCTTAGTGCTACCATCTCCTGTGATTAAAGTAAATGGTAAATTACAGCAACCCAATCCTGACAGGACGTCTAGTGACACAGACCCCTCGGGAATGAAGGTCTGGGTCACCCCACCAGGTAAAAAACTACAGCCAGCTGAGGTACTTGCTGAGGGCAAAGGTAATACAGAATGGGTAGTAGAAGAAGGTAATTCTACCTATCAATTAAGACCATGTGATCAATTGCAAAAGCGAGGTTTGTGATTGTCAGTGTATTTTCTTTATATGTGCTTATTGAATATCTTTCATTTGCTCATGTATGATATATCAGATACAATTGGACTCAGTGCACTTTCATTTATTTGTATGATAGATGTTTGACATTAAGTATAAGTGTGATTTCATTAATTTCTGGAAATTATATATGGCTAAAGAATTGTGTACAGGTGCCAAATTGGCAAGGGGTGGATTGAGATAGTTAAGGGTTTTTTGTGCCGACATGGCCAATGAACACGTGGGATTAATTGAAGGGTGGAGAGATAAATGACTCTGTGAGCCTCACCTTTCTTGTCTCTTGCTCTTTGATGATCAGACCAGTGTGCGGCTGCCTTGCTTGTTCTCTGCCTCAATTTGCAAGCTGCACTACCTGTGGGACAACTAACCTATGGACTGTGTCACTGTAATTTGAGGTTCCTTCAAGACCTGCTTCGCCCCACTACTGGAATATCCATCTCTTGAGCTGGGGACTGTCAGACTTTGTCATCTGGCTGACTGTTGGTGACCTGCCTTGATGTTCACTGCCTGTGCCTGGATAGCCTGAATTGTTCTACAGAGGACTATCCTGTGGCCATCAAGGCTTGAAGGTCTGCCAGTATATTAGCTGTTTCATGGAAGTGAGTTGCACTGAGACATTTTTACTGCTTTATGGATTAATTAACTGTTTATTTCTTATGTTATCTATCTATCTAAATATATGTAAAATTATTAATGTTCTGGATTTTCTTCTCTAGAGAACCCTGTCTATCATACATGGGTTTATGGATTTATATCTCATAAAACTCTTTTTGAGAAAAGGCTTATTAATAGCCTGTGATATGTAGATGGCACAACCTATTTGCTTAAAGCATGTGGGAGTTGAATCTCTTGCTGATGAAGATTAAGTACTATAGTCTTCAGTAAAGAAAACCAACATCCTCACAATAGGACCAATAGAAAAAATCATGATAAACAGAGAAAAAACTGAAGTTGTCAGGATTTTATCTTGCTAAAATCTGCAGTCTGTACTCTGTTTTTGGAGTACAGAAGAGACCTGAGATTTCAGTTCACACTCTCTGGTTTCTCAAATTATGTTTTTTACCACTATAGTATGAATTGATATGAATTTATGAATTTATGAATTGATAAATTCAAGCTCTAAATCTTTTTCCTACTACTTAATAACTGTGCAGCACTTACCTTTTTAAAATGTTACTTTCCTCACTTGAAATGTTGTTTAATGTTGCTTTGAGTACATTATGAGAAAAAGATGGCAAAGCTCTTAGCACACGTTTTAACATATAATAAGTACTCTATGTATTGGCCATCATTGTTAAAGGTCTCTTGACACAGATCTGAAGATGCCTCCATTCAGGTGATGACCACGTTTGTGGACCCTTCCTTGAGAATTCAAGTATATTCACCTGCTCTTGTTTCTGTGAATATTGCTTAAATTTAGACGAAAGAAAAACTTATGTTTCATTTTCAGTGCTTCTTTTGTACTTCTGTCTTTCTACTTACCTGAACATTTTTAAGGGAAAGGAACATAATAAATCTCTTTTATATCACCTAAAATCTAGCACAGAAGACACTCAAGAAAAGCCGAGGGCAGTGCAGAATAAGCGAATGATTGAGTAATATTAAATCATTTTAAAGCATTAACTTAGAGTATGTAGGACTAATTTTAATTATTGTTTCTCTCCAATTAATTCAGCTCATATAATTTAGTGTCCAAACAAAACATGAAGAACCCCGGAGTGTATTTTAGGGGAAATGGGGAGCTTACAACAATGAGTTGGAGTATGAGGAAGAAGGTTTTTAAAATTTGATTGTGATGATGATTGCATACTGTTTCTCAATACGACTGAAGTATTGCATTCTATGATATAGGAATCATGTTTCATTAAAACTATTAATAAAAAAGAATTTCAGGCCCTACCTTTCAACAAAAGGCCAAAAACACAAGATGATGATGATAGATAGATGATAGGTGATTGATAGATATACACACTTAGAGAAGTACATGAACAAGAGTCAGTAAAACATTATTTCTACAAAGTAATTTAATTGTTGATAAAAATATAAAACATCTATCTTTTGTTTCTTGATATATATTAGCTCTAGCCCTATTTACGTTTGAAGGCAGTGTTTCCATCTCTCTAATTTTATCTAGGCTCTTTGATTTGCACCACTTCAAATCAGCATCTTTGGCATTCTCTAGGAACTAAATCTGTGATCCTTTTAAATGTTCTTTAAGTATGCGGGACAAAGACAAGTATTAAGGACAAGGCTGGGGCTGTTGGGTGGATGGGAAAGATTTCCTAAAGAAATTATTATAAGAAAGTCCTTTCTACAATCACAAAAGGAGCAGATGCAAATTTCTTGGTCTTTTCCTCCCAATAATTTATAATTTTCTTTAAAAAGTCTTCATAGTCCCCCATTCTTATCCTATGTAATTTAAGAAAAAACTATCAAGATGACTGTGGAAGCCCAAAATCCATTTCAGGGTCCACACATACATTAAGACTCAGGTGAATGCACTCTGACCATAGTCAAGGGTGTGAACAGCCTTGTTACCAGGCAGAGAGCATTGTAAAGTCGTCATGAAAGACAGAGTTACATTGAAGTGTAATATCTTATCATTTGATCTCCCTTTGAATCATTGAAAAGTTGTTTCCATTTTCTTTCTTTCTTTTTTTAAAGAAAAGAGTGAGGGGAGAGGAAATCTCATAGACCAGGTGTCCCAGGAACCCCCTCTGTCCATAGACCCAGGATGTGAATGGCTTTGCTATCAGAAGGTATTGGAATGTAGATGATCACAGATGCGCATAGGTTAAAATCTAACATCTGTCATTTGATATCCCTTTTGATCAATTTTAAAAATTGCTCTAGTTTTGAATATATTCTACTTTCTCTTTGATTGAGGTTTTTCTCTGGTTTGCTTTGCCATTGTTGTTAGTTTTTCGTTGTTGTTTTATATGTTTTTCTGCATATGAAATTTTGGGTAGGCAAATGTGACTCAATTAATGGTTTCTTAGGATTATGTCAGGAAAGGTTGAGAGGAAATGGGGAGCTAATAACAATGAATAGAAGAAGAAAATATTCTAAAATTTATTGTGGTAATGATTGTACAAGTCTTCTTGATATGACTGAACTATTAAAGTGTATGATATGTGAATTATGTACCAATAAAATTATTTTTTAAAAAAAAGCACACCAGCTTGTATGATCACGGTGTGTTGATGGGATCAGGCATCAGACATCTAAGACCCAGAAAAAAATCATATCCAATGTGAAGGGTGGTGGGGGCTTGGAGTGGAGACCCAAAGCCCATCTGTAGACAACTGGATATCCCATCACAGAAGGGTCACAAGGAAGAGATGAGCCAGTCAGGGTGCAGTATAGCACCAGTGAAACACACAACTTTCCTCGAGTTCTTTAATGCTTCCTTCCCCCCACTATCATGACCTCAATTCTACCTTACAAATCAGTTTAGACTGGAACATGCACACTGCTACAGATAAGCGCCCACAACACAGGGAATCCAGGATAGATAAACCCCTCAGGACCAACAATAACGATAGAGATACCAGGAGGATTAGGGGAAGGAGGGAAAGAAAGGGGGAATCGATCACAAGGATCAACATATAACCCCCTCCTAGGGGGACAAACAATGGAAAATTGGGTGAAGAGTGACAGAGAATGATGTAAAATATGAAAATAATAATCTATAACTTATCAAGGGTTCATGAGGGAAGGCAGTCAAAGGAGGGAGGGGGAAATGAGGAGCTGATATCAAAGGCTCAAGTAGAAAGAAAATGCTTTGAAAATGATGATAGCAGCATTTGTGCAAATGTGCTTGACACACTGGAGTAATGTATGGATTGTGTTAAGAGATGTAAGAGCCCCCAATAAAACTATATAATAAAAAATTAAAGAAATATTATCTGTGAAATTAAAAAAGATTACCCATTAATAATAAAAAAATCAGTCACCATAACATCCTAAAATGAATTATTAAACCTTAAATTTAATGGCTGATCAGATCCCCTGAGAAGTTACTATTTTGATTGGATTTGTTTTTGAAAGTAATTAAATGACACTAGGAAAAGCATATTTGAGAGAGACCTGGTTTGTATTTATGCAGTGTTCACAGAGACATGTTCAATACATGTTTGGTTTTTCTGTTTTGTTTTAGAAACAAACCCATGTATGAATAAACTAGAACCCTATTAAAAATACTTAGTGACATATCCTCATATAGCAATCTCTTTATCAATCTATTGATCAATTGATTGTAATGTGAGTATATGTATATAATTAAACATGCCACAATTAATTTTAGAAAATTAATATTATTACCGGTAATTCACAGTCATCAAATTATTGACTATTTCTGCCTAGAGAAGTCCTGCTGGAGAAGGGTCGTTGCAGAGAACAGCCTTAAAGATAAAGCTCGAGGTGTGGAGAGCGATCAGTCTGACCCAGACCCTGGGAGCAAATCAAGAGGGGAG
Source organism: Echinops telfairi (assembly GCF_000313985.2). Classification (NCBI taxonomy): domain Eukaryota; kingdom Metazoa; phylum Chordata; class Mammalia; order Afrosoricida; family Tenrecidae; genus Echinops; species Echinops telfairi. Next base: position 14,926,070 of record NW_022107407.1, on the reverse strand, counting down.
CACACAGACCAGTGATGTAAGCAAAGCCACTAAGTCCTCGAAGAATCCTGATGATAGATTTCTGACATGGGGAGCAGCCCTTGGCACCCCATATGAACTGTTTGGGGATTACTCAAAGAGGGTCAAACTGAATGTCTGAAGGTGTAATGGGGGAGGTGGGGGGGTGTTGGGGGGCTGGGGGTGGGCACTAGACCACTCCATCCCTGACTTCAGGACTAGCAATGGCAATTTTTTGGACATGAATGCTGAAGATTTAAAGAATGTATAAGTTGCTAGGCAAGGAGACCTGGGAAATGCAGCTCTGGAGAAAGGTGGAGTGACTGATGGTGTATGACACTGTGTTAGTCTGGGTTTAGAGAAACAAATCCACAGAAACTCATGTATAAGAGATAGTTTTATATAAAGGTTAAGTGCACATCAATAAAACATCCCAACGCAGTGCTGCCAACACCCAAAAGTCCAACATTAACCCAATAACCCATATGTCCAACACCAATCCACAAAGTCCTACTCCATCTCAAAAACACCCACTATGACACCGACTGCAGGAGGAAAGCTGAGTCATTGAATGTGTAAACATCTCAGCGCTGGCAGGGGTCTCCACATGGCTGCTCCAGCACCCAGGGCTGCATCAGGGTAGGTCCATGTGGCTTCTCCTCAGGGATGTCTTGCAGGAAGTCAGTCTTGCCAGCTGAAGCAGGGAACTGGCTAAGGTAGCTGCACCCCACTCCGGCCATCACAAAGCAAGAGCCATTTATCCCTCCGCCCTTCAATTAACCTCAGATGTGTTTATCAGCCAGGTTGGCACAATAAACTAATTACCTCAGACATTTTCTGCTCTCTGTTTAACAGAAATATTCATCTGCTCTATGTCAGGATCCCTGTTAGTTTTGTGACTATCTGCATGTTTGGGGTTTTCTTTTTACTTCTTGGTGTTTGTCTATACAAGATAGGCAGGATAGCAATCTTACAGAGACAGCGACTGGTTCATCAGTTCCTGAGGGACATAGGAGTGGGGGCAGGTGAGCAGGGAGCCAACAATAATGGGTACAGGAGAATACTTAGGGTCCTAAAATTTATGGCAAGGAGGGTGTAGCTTTACTGTTTGTGTTTGATCAATGAAGTTGTATCTGAGAGGAATTACTGAGAAGTGAATGATGGGTAAACATGATAGTGGGGCAGGGGGGAAAGTAGAAAGATTAAATATATATATGCATATAGGTATATACATGTAAATATATAAATATAGGTGTACTTATATATGTATATATATGCAAATGCAACAGGTAGCAGAGGACTTTGGTCCTCTACTTAAATCTCAGTGTAGTACAAGAACAGTTAGTGTGAATAATGTGGAATTGCATGATACTCACCTTTCTGGCAAGATCGCAGAAGACAAAAGGTGTGCATAAGCAATGTGCTGAAGAAAGCTGATGGTGCTCCGCTATTAAAAGATATAGTGTCTGGGATTTTAAAGGCTTTTAGTTAAACAAGCGGTCATCTAGCAGGGAAGCAACAAAGCCCACATGGAAGAAGGACACCAGCCTGTGTGATCATGAGGTATAGAGAGGAAGAGGTATCAGAAGTTCATAAACAATCAACCAAATCAATGTCAAACAACCAACCAAATCAATGATATAGTAGAGACCCAAAACCCACCAGCAACATAATTGGCAGTCCCTCTCAGAAAGGTCACACAGAAGGGATGATAAATCCAGAGTGTGGTATAGCACTGATGATTCACATAATTATCCTTTAGCTCTCTAATATTTCCTCCCATTACAATTATGGTTTTTATTTGTTTTACCTCATTAATCATGTGAGATTTAGTATGCTCATTTGTATATTTAAGATTGCTCAGTACAGGAAAGCCAAGATACAGAAACAGTAACAGGAGCAATGGTTCTTTGAGGGTACAGGAAGGTGTGGGGGGTGAAGGGAGGAGATAGCATTAGTGACTGTATAACCCCACTCAATGGGATTGAGCAACAGAATTGTATGTGAATGGATATAATGGATTGTGTAAGATATAGCAATAAAAATAGTATAAATAATAATAAGAGTGCAGAGGCAGAGGGAGGGGATAATGGAAAGCTGATATCAAGGAGTTCAAAAAGAAAGAAAATGTTTCAAAATGGGTTGTGGTAGAAATTGTACAATACAGCTTGATAGGATTGGACTATAGAATGTTATGATATCTTTAAGAGCTCCCAATAAAATGATGAAAACTTTTTTAAAAGAGTGGGGTGAAAGTCGGATCTTTGTGGTCTCAGGCAGAGAAATGTACAAGGGTATTCTAGGCAAAGGAATTAATAATAATACATTAAAAATGTACCTTCTGTTAACAATGAAAAGGAAAATAGGAGCTTAAATTGGTGGCATATGTGAAAAGTTGGTATGTATATTGAACAAATATATTTGGTATTATGGGCTAGATCTATTTCAAGGGATAAGAGAAACTGGGGTTGGTGGAGGTGGGGAGCCTGCTAAGTAATTTCTGAGGGTATTAGAATAATGCAGGTGGAGTGGGGGATAGGAATGTAGTTGTGCTGTATTCAGATGCATAGAAAAATATGGTTACATTAGATATTGGCATCTGATTCCCTCAGCATTCATTCCAGTGTCCTTGTATTGAGAATTCAGAGGACTGATTAGTATAGAAAGCAGAAAACTGCATTCCCGAGACTTCTTCAAACAGTGCTCCTGACGTGATGAAGAGTTTGCCATTCCAATTCAGATTTTCTAATTTAACACTGTGATGTTGCTCTGCCATAGCAACTTCTTCCTGGGCAGCTTCTCACAAGTCGGCCCCTTCCTTAATTACAGCGGAGCATGCTGATCATAGGAACAGACCGTTGTGAGGGCATCTTTAGTGCCTGCTTCTCCACACACAGCAGCTACACAAACTAGTAATACTAGGAAATGAAATCCTTTTTGTTTAAGCTAATCTCAGTAAATTTTGTTACCTGGTATTAAACACAATTGCTTGACTAAAATCTTGTCTGTAACTAATAAAATTTCACAATATCTTTTCTGCTCAGTGATAGGATAAAATAGTAATAATGCTCTGTGCTATAATTTGTGATATTTGAGACTAAATTTCTTCATTAATGTAAGTGGGGTTAATAGGAAAATGCACTAAGAACCATTTATAAACCAAAACAAAGCATGTTTTGTTTTCTTCTTCTATATCAGTTATAATAATTTGTTTTGTCCTTTTCTGTTTTACAATAATTCTAATCACAGCATTAGAATTCTCCAAAAACTCTCCAGTAATTTTAGCTCTGAAATAGATTCTATAAAGAAAGAGAATGATAAAGGGTGGGGGGGGGGAACAAACAAGAAAACAAGATGGGGAGAAATGAGCAATCATCCATCTATTAGGTGATTAGTTACCACTTTTGCCAGCATGAGCACTAATTATGATGCATTTATTTGGTCTCGGTTGTATCCTGAGTTGCAGGTCTCAGATTCGACAGAGACTCTACTCATATTTACCCCAAAAGTGGACAATGATGGCGCAGGGATAGGACCCATAGAGTAGTTTACACCAATCTGCACTTGTGAGTGACTGGCTCAGCCATTCTGTGTGGCAAACGTGATAACGTACCCTCTGGATAGTAAAGGTGAAGGGTCAATCAGAACATGGCGACTTTTCTTTAGTGTGTAATGTTTGCCAGTAAGATGAGGATGGTGAAATAGAGCTATGTGCATATATTTATAGGTTTAGTATTAAGGTAGCAGAAGGACATTAGGCCTCCTCCAAGTACTCCCTCAATGCAAGAATACTTTCTTCTAGTAAATTGGCATTCTATGATGCTCACCTTCCCGACACAACGACTGAAGACAAAGCGGGTGAATAAGCAAATATGGTGAAGAAAGCTGATGGTGCCCGGCTATCAAAAGATATAGTGTCTGGGATTTTAAAGGCTTGAAGGTAAACAAGCAGCCATCTGGGTCAGAAGCAACAAAGCCCACATGGAAAAAGCACACCAGCCTGTGTGATCACGAGGTGCCAAAGGGATCATTTATCAGGCATCAAAGAAAAAAATATCATATCATGGTGTGCGCACCTCCCTGTTACAATTGCTAAAGACAAATGGGTGCATAAGCAAATGTGGTGAAGAAAGCTGATGGTGCCCGACTGTCAAACGATATAGCGTCTGAGGTCTTACAGGCTTGAAAGTAAACAAGCGGCCATCTAACTCAGAAGCAACAAAGCCAACATGGAAGAAGCACACCAGCCTGTGTGATCACAAGGTGTTGGAGGGATTAGGTATTAGGCATCATCAGAACAAAAAATCATGTCATAGTGAATGAGGGGGGCAGTGTGGAATGGAGACCCAAAGCCCATTTGTAGGCCACTGGACATCCCCTTACAGAAGGGTCTCAGGAAGGAGATGAGCCACTCAGGGTACGATGTAGCAATGATGAAACATACAACTTTCCTCTAGTTCCTAAATGTTTTCTCCTCCCCCACTATCATGATCCCAATTCTACCTTACAAGTATGGCTAGACCAGAGGATGTACATTGGTACAGATAGGAAGTGGAAACACAGGGAATCCAGGGCAGATGATCCCTTCAGGACCAGTGGTGTGAGCAGCAATACTGGGAGGGTGGAGAAAGGGTGGGTTGGAAAGGGGGAACCGATTACAAGGATCTACATGTGACCTCCTCCCTGGGGGACAGATAACAGAAAAGTGGGTGAAGGAAGACGTCGGACAGGGCAAGATATGACAAAATAATAATTGATAAATTATCAAGGGTTCATAAGGGAGGAGGGAGCGGGGAGGGATTGGGAAAAATGAGGACCTGATGCGAGGGACTTAGGTGGAGAGCAAGTGTTTTGAGAATGATGAGGGCAATGAATGTACAAATGTGCTTTACACAACTGATGTATGGATGGATTATGGTAAGAGTTGTATGAGCCCCTAATAAAATGATTTTTTTAAAAAGATGATTTTCAGGCCTGCTTCCTTTAGTCCTAATTTGGAAAGTGGCAATAATTATTATCAACCTCTTCCACTAAAGTGACTGACTGCTGCTGCTCCAGAGTGCTCTGATGCACATGCGTTGAGTAGGGATACTGACAAGACAAGGTGTTGGAATCTCAGATGCCAACAGTTCTTTCCATGGCCATTCACAGTAGCTCTGACCATGGCAACCACATTTCTTTTTAGTGTTGAACACTGATGTGAATTACAGATATCAATGGGCATAATGAACAACTACATACTCTCAGTAAGAGTCCTGGAATACCAAAGGAAATCCATGTACTCTTTGGTTGTCTCTTGATCTGGACAACTTTAAACAAGACCAACTTCAGGACACATATCTGTGAACCCCATATGAATAACTCAGGGTAGAATCTTTGGTAGAATGATCTTAAGTGATGAGAATCCAGGAGCAATTCAGTGAAAATCAGGATGTTTTGTACAATCAGTGTGGTAGTTACATAATCTGGTGTCAACTTGGGACAATTAAGAGTGAAGGAGTGGAGTTTAGCCTGCCAATCAGGTCACAGCTTGATGACCTCATTTGGAAGTACTATGAAGATAAATAGCTCATTGGAGGACAGACCCACCCACACTCTGCGAGACATTCCTGTTGAAAAGGCACATAGAGTGATGCTGATGGAGCTAGAGCCCTGGAGCTGGAGCAGCCATGTGGAGACCACTGCCAGCACTGTGATGCTTCCATTGCCACTAGATCCATAAGACTTTCCACCCACTGGCCTGTGATCATTCAGCATTAATTATGTGTTGTGTGAGTCTGAAGGGGAACTTATAGATTGGTTTCGGACATATGGGCTAATATCGGATTTATGGCCTTGGACTGGGGTGGGGTGTTTTCTCAATATATAATATTCTTTTATATAAAGCTCTTTCTTATACACATGAGTGTATATGAATTTGTCTCTCTAGTCAACCTAGAATAACACAATCAGGAACCACAGTTCAATGCCTGATGCCACATTCTCATAGCTCAATAACTTTAATCTAGTCAGTCCCTGGGCAGTCAGATAGATGATTTAGATTCCCTGTAGTTTGTTCTTAGCCTTGAAAACTCAGTGTAATGGGGAGAAGCATGAAGCCAAAGAACCAAGTCTCCCAATCACTTTGTTTTTTCCCCTTGCCCTTCTCTCCTTTGTCAGTTCCAGGGATTCTGCAGGCTGCTGCCACTCCAGGATGCCCTAACGCACATGCTTTAGGCAGGCCCTGTCTCAACTGCTTTTAAGACTCAATTCAGACTCCCACATTTATCCTCTCTACCTCCTTTCCTTCCTGCCTTCTTAACCACTCTTCCATGATTGGAACTTGCCAGCTTTTTTCTTTTAGCTCTTGACTTCTTTACTGGGTAATGATTACCCAGGTCTTAGAAAATGCAAGGCCAGCTGGACCTGGGCACAGCCATCTACTCTCGAGCCTTGCAGTTGATTACCACAGTCTACCACTGACCTGAATCGCTGATGAAAATGACAGGGCTTACTTTTTACATATTCCAAACAAGAAACAGCTGCATGAGCAAAAAGCATCCGAACAAAACATGTGAAAAGAGATTGTGAATGTATACAATAAACACATCACTTTATCATGCTTAATTTTCTTCTTATAGAATGGTCTCTCAAAGAGCAATATTCATTTGCCTTTCAATAAATATGAATATAATAATGTCATTTCACTTAACTTTTTATAACCTTGAATATCACTAGTATGATCATTTTCTTTTGTCTCTGTTATTAAATTTGAAGTGCTATCGTCCTATCCTTTAAAGTTCTATTTTATTTGGTTAGTTATAAGACAAGATACTTTCATTTTAATTAGAATTGTTTATGGATTAATTATCACAATGATTATATGAATATTTAATATAGCTTTATAGTGTTTACAGACAGTATCTTGAAAATTAGCTGCTATGTATCAATAGGCCAATGTGAATAATTTATATTCATAAATACAGTTTGACTTTTATTAGGAACAACTACTGGAAAATATGTATGCATATTACTGAACATGTGAGCATAGGGATTTAAAGTGATAATTTATGCAAAGCACACAAGCAGCTTAAGTATCTGAAAATTTACTTAGATAGAATCTCTTTCTTTGAAAAGTTGATATTTTGTAGTTTAAAAAATATTGCTTCTTTTTCATATGCCAGTCAGTATGTTTCTAATATCTGAATTCAGATACATCATATTTCTGTATGTCCATGGTTTAAATGACTTAATTTCTGAGTTTATTTCTCGTAAATGTTTTAATTTTGTTCATGGTAATTTTGACAGAAAATTTAGCTGTTAATTAACCTAATTGATATTTTTCTTGCAGATGTAATGATGGAGACATTTAGATGTCTCTCTCCCATAGCCCTGGACATTCCAAGCTACAGTCAATGTTCAGAAGGTGAGAAAACACATCTGCTTTAAAAGTACTTAGCATTCTTGCTGCCTGATGGAACTGTGAGTTAGGTATTGAACTGCTAACCACAGCATGTCAGTGGTCCAAACCCAGAAGCCACTCCTGGGGAAAGATGAGGTAATGTGCTCTCATATAGGATCACTGTCTCAGAAATCCTATCGAGCGTCACTATGAGTTGCAATGAACTTAGTTAGTACCCAGATCATCATTTTGGGTTCATAATGCCACTTCCGTGATTTCAAAGTAGGTTTTTTCTACACTTTAAAGGGGCTTTATTGATGTTTGACTTGTCCTCTTGTCACCTACAGTGTACTGTTCCTTGGCTGTCTTAGAGTCTCCTGTGGTCTATTACAGCAAAGATACACTCCTTATGTTCTCCTTTGCTGAAATTTCTTATTAATAGCTCATTTTACTTAGCAAACATTATTTCACCGCTTAAGTTCTTAAGGTCAGAGTTCAGTGCTACTAACTACTATATAACCAATATTTCACAGGAGACTAGTTACACACTATAATCTTAATTATGATCCAGTTCAATAGCAGGGAGTACTCACTCTTGGTGGCATACTCCATTCTCTCTCCAAATTCCTTACAAAACCCTTCACTTCTACATACGTACAGCATACTTCAGAAAGTATCAACAGTCCTGGGCTCAAGGTGCCAGGGGAGAGCTTTCAAAGGACCTGGTAAAGAGGTTAAAAACTACAATAGGACTTGCTGTTAACTTGTTGAAAGTCACAGTTGATTCCGAAGGCAACTTTGGATTTAATGTCTTGGAGTCTGTTTATTTCATTCATATAAAGCTTTATCCCCATGGGAAACAGGTTCCCTCGTAGGAATAGCTAAAGCAACAATAAGAGGAAGAGTCATTAAGCCATTGTTAGTAAGGGGTCCACATATATTATGTTACTCATCTCAAGACAAATATGACACATTCATTATTTTATCTCCATACTGAGATTTTAGAAACAATAGCAAGTATATATATAAATAGTATATATAGGACTTTATCTATATAAAAATTATAAGCATATGTAGATTTTTTTCTGAAGAAAATGTAATGGCTTGTTTGGAGGATTAAATTATGTAAACATATAAAGGACCTCACTCATACCATGTGCATAATAAATTTTACTAACTTCAGGTAAAGTTAGAAATTAATTTGTAAACTGTTAAAACACAAATTTTCATTCTATTTCATCTTGTTACAACCTCTCCAGATGGGTCTACTTAACTATTTCAAGGGTTAATGGAGGAAAAGATGCTTGGATCGCTAATTCTAAGTATTATTATTCCAAGTGGAAGAATCTTTCAAGATAAACAGGTTAAGTATTAACTTGAACATGTACATGTACTCTGTCTCAATTGTTAATGATGTCTCATTTCCAACACAAACTTGTCACCGAAGCTGCTGCCCAGCACTGATACAACATTCATCTGAAAAGTGAGAGAAAGCATTTGCACAATTTCTGTTTGGGGTAAGTAGTTACATTTCTTGCATTTCTCTGTAGTTTCTTATTCCTTCTAATTTATATTGAGAATTAAAATGTATTTATATTCTGTCCAAAGGAACTCCAGGGCATTTAGAAACCTTTTTTATGTAGCAGAAAGGGGGTATGCAAAATAAATACATAGAAAATGTTAAGATTCATGAAAGGATGCAAAAATCACTGTGTAATGAAATTTGACTTTCCTCTTTTAAGTTATTGTTTCTGTATTCCTAATGCAGTTAATCAATTAAATTAAAATTTCACAAGAAAGATTTGTTTGTCTTCAGAAGAAATTTATTAGCATTCATGAAGGTTAAATGAAGCTTTATAAATTCTATAATTAAGCAAATCTTCCTTGTCATTACTCTAATAAATTTGCATTAGTACTCTCCTGCAGACTAAAAGACTATTTTTCAGTTCAAAGAGGGAGATGTCATTTGATATCCTTTGAAATGTTATCAGATAGTGAAATCCTTGAGGGAATTCAGGTAAGTGGTCTCAAACCATATTTATTGATTGAAATTTTCCCTTCATTTTCATAGCATAAAATCCGATTCTTAAAACTGAATTGTGGAGCTGGTTTTTCTCAGTTTACATTCTTAATGATGCGGTTATTAATTGCCATAGATTCAATTCTTACCCATGGTTACCCTATGTGTGCAGAGTAGAACTGCTTTGAAATGTCTCCCCCACTCCCCCTCTCATATGCCTTCGTGGCCCACAGAGGGGTGGAGAAAGAGAAACTAAGAGATATGGGGACCAGGCCACTAAGCCATCCAATAGAAAAAGGAAAGAGAGAGAGAGAGACCATATAAATAGGTCCAAGTCTAATTATTGTCCTGACCCAGAGTAGATGAGTTAAATAGTGAGCAGTCCCTTTTATAATCCATTAGTACAATCAAATTTTCTTTCAGGGATTCATAACCAAGCACCCCTTACCTAACAGCACTTACACACTTTTAGTTTTTGGCATTAGTGTCTGAGGAATGCGCTTTCTACAAGACCCTGTTGCTCTTCCTGCAGTCAAGGATGGAGAAGTCTAATGCACCGCACCACCACCACAAACACCCCATTACACCTGTAGACAGTAAGTGTGGCCCCCTTGTAAATATCCCCCAACCAGTTCAGATGAGGTGCCAAGTGCTGCCCCCTCTGCACCCACACAAGTCAGAAGTTTGCAATCACATTCCTCAGGGACTTTGTGGCATTGCTACCATTGCTGCTATGTTGCTTCCCCTCTTGGTTGGCCACCACGTGAGCGGGTCAGACTGACAGCACAGTCCGGAATAGTAGTTCCAGTGCTGTCCTCTGTACCTCTTTCTTCTAGGGAGGGGATATCATGTTTTCCCCTGAGGCCTGCCCTGCAGTCTTCTCTGCAAAGGAGCTACTCAGAGCTTGTTCTAGTAATGTGACAATGTATGATACTCACCTTTTTGACACTATCGCTGAAGATAAAAATGAGTGCATAAGCAAATATGGTGAAGAAAACTTATGGTTCCCAACTATTAAAAGATATCATCTGGGGTCATAAAGACTTGTAGTTAAACAAGCAGCCATCTAGCAGAGAAGCAACAAGCCTTATATGGAAGAAGCACACCGGTCTGTATGGTCATGAGGTGTCGACAGGAAGAGGTATCAGAAGTTCAAAAATAATGTGTTAGTCTGGGTACTTTGGAGAAACAAATCTACAGAAACTCATGTATAAGAGAGAGTTTTATATAACGGTTGAGTGCGCATCAAGAAAATATCCCAACCCAGTACCGCCCAAGCCCACAAGTCCAACATTAACCCATTGACCCATATGTCCAACACCAATCCACAAAACCCTCCTCCAGCTCACAAAACACCAATGATGACGCCGACTGCAGGAGGAAAGCCAAGTCAGTGAATATGTAAACATCTCAGTGCTGGCAGGGGTCTGCACACAGCTTCTCCAGCACCCAGGGCTGCATCGGGGTAGGTCCATGTGGCTTTTCCTCAGGGATGTCTTGCAGGAAGTCAGCCTTGCCGGCTGAAGCAGGGAACTGGCTAAGGCAGCTGCACCCTGGTCCGACCATCACAAAGCAAGAGACCTAAGAACTCGAAAGGTGAGGTTCACTGAGCCATCCCCCGCCCCCCCGCCCTTCAATTAACCCCACATGTGTTTATCGGCCAGGTTGGCACAATAAACTAACTACCTCAACAAGCAATCAAATTGATCTGAAGGAAGATAGACAAAGCAGAGACCAAAACCCACCTGTAAGACAATTGGACAATCCCTCGTGGAAGAGCCACATGAAAGGGATGATATACCCAAGGTGCAGTATAGCACTGATGAAACACATAACTATCCTCTAGTTCTTTAGTATTTCCTCCCCTTACCATTATGGTCTTAATTTTACCCTATTAACCTTGTTAGACCTTCATATGTTCATTTGTGTAACTAAGCTCGTTCAGTGCATAAAATCCAAGATAGATAAACCCTTCAGAAACAGGAAGAGGAGAATGATTCCCAGAGGATGTGGGAAGAGAGGTGGAGTGAAGGGGAGTAAGATGAAACTGATAGTAATGATGACTGTATAACACCACTGGAGGGGAACAAATAACAGAATTGCAGGTGAACGGACACATGGGCTGGTGTAAGATATGAAAACATTATAATATATAATATAATAATAAGGGTTCGTGAGGGGTAGGGTGGGGGAAGGAGGGGATAGGGATAAAGGGGAGTTGATACCAAAGAGTTCAAGAAGGAAGAACATGTTTTTAAATTGATAGTGGCAGCAAGTGTTCAATTATGCTTAATCTAATTGGTTATAATATCTGTAAGAGCTCCCAATAAAATTATTTACTTTTTGGGGGGGTACAATCTTTGAGAAAACCACCAGACCTGCCTTCTGGGACATTTCAGGCTGGGTTCAAACCGTCAGCCTTTCAAATGTCATATTGCTTGTCCCACCCAGGCACTCCTCTACATGGTAGTTGCCTACTTTGAAACCCACGCTAGTCATATTTCATCAAGAGACACAATTGGATTTGAGAGCTAGGCTGGCAACTCAAGCTGACTTATTGGAAACAATGGCTTTGCAATGCTAGGAGACATACTACGTTTTGAGATTCCGAGCTTGTCAAAACAGCCAACATATTCATACACATTGAGGGGTTTATGTATTGGGCTAAACCCCAGGAGATAAAATGAGATACAAAAGTTAACTTAGTTCATGGCTGCCTTGTGGCTTGGACATAGCATATTACATCCTTGGGGCTTTTTCTCCTCATGTAAAATTAGAGAGTTTTTAAAAAGTAGTATAAAATGAATGAAAAGTGACTATATATCTATGTAACTATAATATTCTGTGCTGTGGTAGTTACATTATCTTGTGTCAACTTGTGGATGTTAAGAGTGAAGGGGTGGAGTCTATCCTGTAATGGGTGTGGCCTCATGAGGATTCTGGGAACTTCCTCTCTATCTCCCTGCAAGAGAACACACTCTCTCTGCTTCACCTTACTGCTAAGGAGTTACACTCAGGAACTGGGGTAACCACATGGAAATGCTTCCACAACCACTGGATCCATAAGACTTCAGCCACCTGCCTGTGATCTTGCTGCATTTGGCATGTGACCTCATGAGTCTGAAGAGTGATTTGTAGACAATTGTCAGATTTATGGTCTAATATTGGACTTATAAACTTAATCTGGACTGGATCTGGACCTTTTTTGTCAATGGAACCTGTGGAGAAACATTGAATTAAATAAAAGCAATGCCTAGCATTTACTCAGTATTTACAATGTGACAGGAATGGTTAAAATATAAATTTTAATGCACTTTCCTGCTTGGGTCTCATTGCCTCCTCTCGAAAGGAGCGAGAATGTGTGTGCAACTAATGCTGACAAGGGGCAGAAATTATGTAACTGTCAAAGATTCCCGTTTGGGGGTTTGTTTTTTTTTGTTTGCCTGTTTGATTACATTTGCCCCTTTCCTTTTATGTTTCTTTTTACTGATTACTTTTGTATACATGTAAATACAAATGTGCATGCACATATAAATACACACACATCAAAGGTCCTTACAGAATCAGGGAATTCACAATTACACCTGTTGAGAAGGAGGAAAATGGAGATGCCCAAGACATTTGTTTTTTCAAGATCCGACTGAATCTTCGGCTTTCTTAGAATCATGTTCATGTTGGCTTTTGTATATTTTGATGTAACTAAAACTCTGATTTTGATAGGGACAGAGTAAAAGAACAATAAAAAGAAACTTTCAGGAAAAAATTCTGTCATTGGCATGCCACATATATCACAGATATAGCAGGAGTTCTCTCACAGAAGAAATAACTTTCCAGATTTCATTTTGTAAACCAAGAGGGAAGCCAGAGTATCTATCATGAAGAAATCTGTTTAGCTGTGTGGTAGAAATGCTTTCCTCATGCAAATGTGCAATCACGTGACCCTTACCTACTGTTTTACCTTGGTGAGGGTCTCATCTACATTGAAGTTTGGATTCTGCTGAGACTAATTTGCTCTTTTCTGGGATGAGGGAGACATATGCCTCACCTATTAAGGAATTGTTTCTCTAATACCTGTTGGTCTTAAATAATTTCAATGCCAACTCATGCAGTAAATTAACACTGTCGGTAGCAGATAACCTGTTCGGGACATAATTATCCTTGGTGAAACCCATCAATTTAATAAAAGGAAATGAGTTTTCCCTTGATCAGTGTAGTGTCATCAAATACACTTTGAAACTGAATCTCAGACAGTTAAAAATATATTGTTGTTGAAAAGCCATATGGTCTGTACCACAAAAGAAATAATTTTATCTCAAAGGGATCCTTATACTTGATAGGCTTAACATTTTCCAGGATAGCATAAAATATATACTTTTTTTTTAGATCACATAATGAAGAAATACCAAATACTGAAAATGCTTTATAATTTGGGCTCTATTTCTATATGTCATCAAAAGTATAGCAGGAATCTATAGTATCCAATTTTCTGAATAATTGAAGTGATAGATATAGAGGAGACACCGACCTAGAGAGTTCTTTCTACATAGATGGTATTTCAACTCTTATAATGGGTTCAATATACCTTGCAGACCCCAGTTCAACCATTATGTCTTCATCTGCTTTCCCCTGAAAACAGGTCCTCCTTCATTACCTTCACCATTATTGAAAGCAGAACATACTGTAAGGAATAAACTGAAATCTGGAGATGAATTACTTGGGTAATCAGGCTTTCCATCCTGTCACATTGCTAATACAAAGTGAATGAATCCAATTACACGAAAAAGAATCGGAGAAACTTTAAGCCCCATGTGGGAACTTTAATGAAGAATCAAATTTCAGCCCCCTTCCACGTGAAGCATGGTACAGAATCTTTCCTGCTTAACATTCACATTAAACTCCAAAAGGTCTTACTATGCTCCCATAATAGTGCCCTTCTCCTCTATTGACATAACTGATTCCATCTTATCGCAAAGTTTCATATTAAATATCCTTGAAGGAACTTTCATTAGCTACCTTACTTAAAGTAGATTATACCTAATATTATGTATTTCATCAGCCTGATTATTTTCCTCATACCATCTAACAATTTTAATTGTTTTATTAGTTTTTTGTATTAAGAGCCCTGGCGGTGTGGTAGTTACACATTGTTTACACATTGGGCTTGGAACTGCAAGGTTCACAGTTTGAAACCACCAGCTAATTCTTGGAAGACTGGACATTCTACTCTGCTGAACACAATCTCAGAAACACAGTTTATGAGCACTTCCACACCCTCCTATCGGGTTGATGTGAGGTGGCATCAACTCAAGGGCCATGGGTTTGGTTTCGTTTTCAGTTATGTGATGCTCCCTTTTGCTGTTCTCCTTCTTCAGCATACTTCTCATCTCCAGGATAATAAGTACAGCCAGGTTGTTATTTAGAAAAGCCATCATATTTATTTTAAAGCAAAAGTTAATATGATTTTCCTAAGGTGAGCATATCAAGAGTTTCTCTCAAATACTTTGGATATGTTATCAACAGGGGCCACTCTATGGAGAATTACTTAGTAAGTGTTCACAGAGTGATTGCAACAATTGTGTGGATGTCTTAGGGCTGGACAGTAACATGTCATTCTGTTGCACGGAGGTCCACTATACATTGAGACTGATTTGCTGACAGCTAGCATGTTCCCTGGATATGGAGACTCTAGTTATCTTGTGCACTGTGCTGTGCAAACAGTGAGATGCATCCGTGTTTGGAACTGAAATTGCTGGAAAAAATATCCCTATGAAATTTGGAAACCTATGGAGGTAAGATAGCTGAAATACACTTAATTGTCATTGAAAGCGAAAAACAAACACAAACAAACCCCCCCTGGTCCTCTACTCAATTCCTACTCATAGCAAACCTATAAGACAGAGTAGAAGCCTCTGTGGGTTTTCGACACTTTCACTGTTTGCAGGCGTAGAAAGCCCTGTCTTTCTCTTGAGGAGTGGCTGGTAGTTTCAAACTGCAGGTCTTTGGGATTATAACCCAATGAGTAACAAACATGTCACCTGGTCTGTGGTAAGAAGATTCGCTTCACTAGTAAACTTGACAGATAGCTAGAGACTGAGTGTGAACTGTCATTAGAGTAAAAACCCTAGTAGACCACGTTTTGGGGGGAGTTGAGCTATTCTTTTGTAGGAATGTCCTCCATGAGTCCCACCAGATTTTCACATCACGGTTCTGAGAAATCTCTTCTGGCTCTGGCAGGAGAAATTGAGTAATAACCCTCCCAAACAAATATTTATCTGCAAGAGAAGGAATTTCCTACAGGCAATATGGAGACATTACCCCATCTGTGGACAGAATCCCCACCCTATTCCAACCCATGTTTTTTTCTTGTCTCTAAGAGGGACCAAAATCATGGCCAATGCCATGCAATGCTTCAACACATAGATGAGGCAGACTAGGGGTGATTCAGTATTTAAAAGACATGTTGAGTGAGGAAATAAAGAAATGAAATTTTAAATCGGTATATTGACTCTCCCCTTTTTCCTATTTTACACCAACCAGGCTCTGGAGCTCTATATAAAAAGAAATGCCAAAATAAAAGAGAAATACTAAACCAAAACCCCTAAGAAACTTGATATCTCATATACCAGTGACTATGGAAAACCCAATACACTGCCATCAACTCTGTATTCATAGCAAGTGTACCTAGGATTTCCTTAGCTATAATTACAGAAGCAGGTAGCCTAAAATTTCTCCTCAGAAGTGTTGAGCAATCCTATGCTTGCCTGGTGCTGGCAAGTATTCCTGCCCAAACCTAAGTTAGTTTTGTGCCATGACGTTGCTTCTCACTCATAAGGACTCCATGCACAATGGAACAAACACTGCTCAGTCCTGCATAGTCCGCACAATTGTTCTTATTGTTGCAGCCTCTGAGCCAATGCATCTCATTAAGTGTATTCCAAGTTCTCTAGGCCCTTCTACTTTACTAAATATAATGTCCATTTCCAGGGACTGGTCTCTCTTATTAACATTTTCAAAGTATGATTCAAAGTCTTGTCATTTTCACTTCTAAGGAATATTCTGGCTAACTTCTTCAACGGTAGATATGTGTATTCTGCTGGTAGCCCATGGTACATTCAGATAAATCAATCCCTCTTTTGTCTTTCTATTCAATGTCCAACTTCCATAAGCATATGAGGCAATTGGAATCCTATGGATTGATCAGATGCACCTTAGTCCTCAAAGTTACATCTTTGCTCTGAAACACTTTAATGTGTTCTTCTACAACAGATTTACTCGATGTAGCACATCCTATGCTTTTTAACTGCTGCTTCCATGAGCTTTAATTGTGGATCCAGGTAAGATAAAATCCTTGGCAACTTCAATTTTTGTCCATTGATCATGATGTTAATCTATTGGTTCAACTTTAAGAATTTGGGTATTGTTTATATTGAGTTGAAGGACTTAGTCCTTGATCATCATCGACAATTAATTCAAGTCCTCCTAACTTTCAGCAAGTAAGTTTTTTAATGTGCATATCGAAAATTATTAATAATCCTTCCTCCAATCGTGATGTCAAATTATTCTTCATAATCCAGTTTCTTAGATTATTTTCTCAGCATACAGATTGACTAAGTATGATGAAAGGATACAACCCTGACACACATCTTTCCTGATGTTAAACCTTGTACTAATCTGTTGTTCTGTTTGAACAACTGCCTCTTCATCCAGGTCGATTCTTCAAGAGCACAATGAAGTGTTCTTCTCAATGTTGGTTGTGACACACAGAGTTGGTTGTGATACACATAATTGAAAGTTTTTGTAGAATCAACAAATAAATACTATTCTGCTATCCTCTGCTTTGAGCCAAGATCCATCTCTCATCAGCAATGCTGTCACTTATTCCACGGCCTCTACTGAATCTGACCTGAGCCTCTGGCAGCTCCCTATGGATGCACTGCTGCAATCATTGTTGGATGATCTTCAGCAAAATTTTACCTGCATGTGATATTAGTGATATTTTTCTATAAGTTGAGCATTATGTTGTGTCATCTTGGAATTTGGATTTTTGGATAAATGTAGATATATTCTGGGTGATTGACCAGGTACCTGTCTTCCAATTTTCTTGCCATAGACTAGTAAGTGCTTCTAGTGCTTCAACATGTTGAAATTTTCCGTAGATATTCCATCAATTCCTGAGGTCTTTTTCTTTTTTTCCTCAAATGCCTTCAGTTCAGCTTGGATTGATTCCTTTAGTATCTCAGGTCTTGATCATAAGCTGTCTCTTGTGATGGCCGCATACTGGCTAGTTCTTTTCGATATAGTCACTTGTTGTGTTCCTTCTGTCTTTTTTCATGCTTCCTGCATCTCTCAGTAACTGCTCATAGACTATTTTAATATTACAAATTGAGGCTTTTACTTTTTTCATCTTAACATATGCTGATCCTGTCCGTCTGATTTTTTAATACCAAGTCTTTACACATTTAATTAAAATATTTTACTTTGTCTTCTCAAGATATGCTTTGAATTTTTCTGTTTAGTTCTTTCACTTCATTACTTCTTCCATTTGCTTTGGATACTCTGTGACCAAGGGTCATTTTCAGAGGCTCTTCTGACATCCACTTTGTTTGTTATTTTTTTCTTTTTTCTGTCTCTTTATTTATTTGAAATTAGCTATGTGTCACAAGAGAACTTAAGTCAATTTGATTTTACTTCTCCTTTTATAACCACTCAGACCAGTGTTTAAATTTGATGAATAAGGAATCTGATGAGTTTTTCTTTTTATAAAAGTTTAATTGGCATATAATTAGTGTATCATATAATTCAATAGTTCAATCATGTTAAAATATTTGTAAACGATCTCCAAAATCAATTTTAGAACATTCACTTCTTTCTTGTACTCATTGTTACAGCTCCTCATTTGTCCCCATCTTCTCCTGTCATGTCACCCAAGAAACCTTCATGTATAATGTTCTTGATGTCAACATACAGTTCATCGGGTTTTCAGTTCATTAGGTTTTCTGTCATGAGTCCAATCTATTTTTAGATGTTCCTGAAATCAGATGTGATATATTTAAGGCCCTATTTAGGATCCAGCAAATAGCACACATTAAACACAGCCTAATTCACATAAATCTTCACACTGAAAGTCCATTTACCTCATTAGTTATTTTCTGATGCAACATGTATAGTTTTCCATAGAAGAGTTAAAAAGCATAATACAAACAAGAAAAAGAGAGTTTAAACATGGAGGAGCAGATAGTAAATATATGGTTAAATTTGTATTTCAACATATTTAAAATAACAATGATAACTATGAGAAATAAACCATGAATGACTAATAGTCAAGTTCAGGCTGAAGTTGAAGAAAATTAAAACAAAACGAATCCACATGTATCACTATACAGCCTTGATTGCATCCTACCAGAATTTAGAGCTCATATCAATACCACCAACTAGCAAACATTTTGGTGTCTCAAATTTTAGACTTGTTTCTGGGTATCTTTGACCTGATGATTCAAAAAAATGGTACCAGTTTTCCCCAATCAGCTATTCGCCATACATCACTTTTCCCTCTGCACACCCATAAGAAATTCAGATATTTTAATGCAGTGCTAGCTAGCCTGAGGAACAGGAAGTACAAGCTGGCTTTGTTTAAAGTAGTTTTTGTTGTAATAAATATTTAGGTCAAGTTATACTTCATATGGTTGCTTTGATCCTAAGATATACTTGTACAGAGTAAATGACATACACTTGGAATTTTCCTCAAGTAACTTCACCTTTATTAGGAACTGTATAGGAAGCAGTTCCAGCTTATTCTCTTAAAAGGAGCCAGAAATAAGAGTTACTATATAATAAATAAGAAGACCTATTGGCATAGTGCATTGTGTGCTTGATTGCTAACCACAAGGTCAGCTATTTGAGCCTGTCAGCTGCTGTGCCAGAAAAAAGATAAGACTGTCTTTTTCCATAACAATTTACAGCCTCAGAATCCCACAGGAGAAGTGCCCCTTTGTCCTCTATGACTTCAAGGAGCAGTAATTGAAGGACTGGTAATGAACTTGGTATAATAAATAGAGATTCAAATGTTCTAAAACATGAAAATGCTTCGAACTCCTTTATTAAAAATTAAAATGGTCCAGTCTTGTTATAAAAATGACACAATTTCTCCATTAGTACACAGAAACGCTTAAAAGTAAAGTTAGAATACTTCTTATCAAGAATTTGTAGTCAACCTCACCTCTGAAATATGTAACATGAATTATCACTGATCAGTGAGATGGATTTGGCATAGTGGGTGCAACCCGGGGCTCAAGCAGAGGAGCAATAGGGCATAGTGTGATTTTGGGGCGGAACCGACTTGATGGAACGTAACAACATGCCCAATAGCCTTCTATACATTAACCTGTGCTCAGAAATGTTTCTTGCATAATTTGAATAAGAACAAAATAGATTCAAAATATTTATGAAAATTGCTATGACGTTCTAAATTGTCCCCACGCCTTGCATTTGTGTGCCTTTTCGATTGTCTTTTGCATCTTCCTCTCTTCTGAAGCTGTGTTCTGTCTTTGCGGTATCTAACTGGAGCTCTCTATTTTGCTCAGCTTTCCACACCAGAGAAAAAGTCATTGTCGTCTAATCTCTTCCAACTCCTAGACAGTGACTGTGACAGACAGAGGGAAAGAAAAGAACTGCCTTCTAGGCTTCCAAACCTGTAAATCTTTTACAGGTTGCAGAAAGATTGGTAGGTTTAAACCAATGACCTTATGAGGTAACCAACAAGCCATGATGAGTCCGTATACAGATTCCCTCGAAAGTCACTTAATAGCTAATTGCTTTTCTAGTATTTCTGCTTTTTCATTTTATCTTGTAATTTGTGGTCTTCTTCTCCTATTTACAAATAGGATAATAAAGTAATAGCAGTATAATCTGATAGATGAAAATATAATAGAACACCATATATAAGAAACCAGAGCTGATACAGCCTATCCAATGCCATTTTCTGAATAAGTGCCTGTGTTAGTCCGGGTTCTCTAGAGAAAGAAATTCATGGACATTCATATGTGTATAAGAGAGAGCTTTATATACAAGAGCAGTTGAATATTGAGAAAGCATCCCAGCCCAGTCCAGATCAAGTCCATAAGTCCGAAATTAGACCATATGTCTGACTCTAATCTACGAAGTCCTCTTCAGACTCATAAAACACATGCAATGATGCCAAATGCAGGATGATCACAGGCCAGTGGCTGTGAAGTCTTGTGGATCCAGTGGTATTGTAAGCATCTCAGCGTGGCTTTTCTGGCTCCAGTGGACTAGGGCAATTCCATGTGTCTTGTCAGTAGAGCATCTCTCAGGATGTCAGCATAGAGAGAGTGTGTCTTCAACCTCCAAGGAGGAAATACAGGAGTTCCCAGAATTCTCAGGAGAAGGCCATGCCCACACAGAGGCCTCACTGGCTATCACCTGATTGACAAGCCAGACTCCACCCCTTCACTCTTAACCCTCTCAGATTGACAAACGATTATCTAACTACCACAAGGTTCCCCAAAACAGCAGGAACAGACCTAAAAGCTAGAACACCAAGAAAAAAATTGGGGTGGTGAGGCTGTGCAGCAGTTTTAATGCATCAAACACTCATGACCAAAGATAACCTGAGTGTGGGATGATATCTGTGATATCATAGATAAGGAGAGTAAAAGGTCTTAAATGACCTTTTACACAAGGCAGGGGCGGTTTGGAGTTAAAGGGGAGCCAATAACAAGGAGTATAAGAATGAAGAAAATGTTATAAATTTGATGGTGGTGATGATTACACAACTCTCCTTGATGTGATTGAAATGTTCAATTACATAATATGTGAATTATATGTCAATAAACTGGTTTTGGGGGATTTGGGGTTTTGTTTTTTTTTAAGTCATGGACACACACACAACACAATAGCATATCTTGGATATGTTATCAGGAAAGGCCTGCCTCTAGAGAAGGACATGGTAAATTAGAGGGTCAGCAACAAAGGGGAGTACCTCAACTAGTTGAAATGACACAAGAGTTAAAATAGGGAAATAAAAAATTAACAGCAAGAACGAAGATAGTACAGAACTAGATAGTTGCTGTGAATAAAAACCAACTGATGTCATCTCACATGATTCATATTTTCATGATCTGATGGAAAAAAATAAACTGCATGCTGGGACAAACAAATAATGTCAGAAGTGAGATAGATACTATAAAAATATAATCAAAAGGAAATAAGAGAATCCAACATTTCTATAACAGAAATTCAGAATACCTCTGAAAGGTTCTTTGATAACTCAATCCAATCAAGGAATAAGTCAGTGAAATCAGAGACAGATTAATAAAAGTTTCACATATGGAAAGACACAAGAAGCATGGGGCTGGAAAGAAAAGAATAAAGCATACCAGTGTTAGAAAATATGGAGAAGGTATAAACTATGTTCCAATGTAATACCATAAGAAAAAGAATATGAGAAAAAACATAGAATCTTTGGTATAAGTATCACTAAGGGTTTCCTTCAGAAAATAATATACAACAAAATACAGATCCAGAAAGCTCAGACAACATCATGATATAGCCAAACACATCAAGGTGTTTTCAATAAGAGCAATTCAGTATATTATCAGAGGTTTACTGATTCTTCTATATCCTGCAAGCCAAGCTAGTATGAGTCTGCCTATTTTCTGGTTTCTAAGGGGGAAAAAAATAAGCCTACCTAATATTCTAGGCTTGACAACTTTGCCAGAAAACACCAAAAAGGATTAAAATGTATCCATAATTAATATTATTTATTTCTCTTAATTTAAACATTTATAAATTGTCTAACTCCTTCCTAAAATTTTTAGAGATATGATGACTAGATGAAGAAGTGTGGGATTTGATTCTTAAAGTTCTGAAAATTCTTGTTTATTATTAAAATGCTTAATTTAATGATAGCTATAGTTAATGTTTTTTGAAATTGTATTAGGCATCTTTGCCAGAAACAAGTAGTATTAACAAGAATTTTACCTTATGAATATGATCAGCAAAAGTAAGCATAGAGTCATAGCATTAGCATTACACATTTATAAGTAATATGCATTTGTAAAATGTGCCCCATAAATTATTTCCTTTGATTCATCTTATTCTCTCCATAAAGTTAAAGAATATAAACCCAATACATTGTCAGAAATATATCCTTTGTTACTAAGTATTTACTATGATAATCTTGTACTTATATAATATTTTAAAACTTCTATGGTATTGCAGAATGCACTATTATAGCTTAAATGTCATGTTAATCACAAGGATAACTATACTGTTTGTGACGCAACATTAGTAATGTAGTAATGACACTGAGACATTTCCTTGATGCAAACTCTTCTAGTCAAGCTTGTTGTCTGTTGGTTTTCCTTTTATATCTGCTTATAAGAAGAGTATAGCCTTATAACTAAAATATTGAATTTGCTATGTGTTCAATTTGAGGACTAAGAGTGTAGAGGTGAAGTCTAACCTGTCAATCAGATCATAGCCAATGAGGCCTCTGTGTGGGCATGGCCTTCTCCTGAGAATTCTGGGAAATCTGGTGTTTCTTCTTGGAGGTGGGAGACACTATCTCTCGCTGTGGACTCCCTTTGAGACATCCCTGAGGAGAAGCCACATGGGCCTACCTGATGCAGACCTGGAAACTGGAGAAACCACGTGGAGACCCCTGCCAGTGTTGAGATGCTTACAAAGCCACTGGATCCAAAGACTTTGTATGTGCTGGCCTGCATGTGTTTCGTGAGTTTGAAGAAGGTTGTATATATTGGTATCAGACATATGGGCTAATATCAGATTTATGGGCTTGGACTTGACTGAGTTAGGATGCTTTCTTAAGGTACAATTACCCTTTATATAAAACTCTCTCTTATACACATATGTGTGTTTATTAATTTGTTTCTCTAGTTTACCCAGACTAACACATCATTATATATTGATTTTGTGGTATACCTTAGCTCACAGGCCTATCCATAAAATCTTAAAGTGGAACAATGGTATTACACATATTAAACATAGATATAAGCAAACAGTATACGTGCATTGTTATGAAGTCTGAAAGTGTGCATTTTGACTGTGCCCTAAACATGCACAGCCTCTAGCCCTCACATTTAAAGTGTTGAAGAGCAGCAGTGTCATTCTGAAGACTAAAGTTCACCTGACCCAAGTTATTGTGTTTTCAATAGCCTTTTTCAATAGCCTCATATGCATGTAAAAATTGGAAAATGAATAAGGAAGACCAAGGGAGAATTGATGCATTTGCATCATGCTGCTAGCAAAACATACTGAACACGCCATGGACTTCCGGAAGAGCAAGCTAACCTGTCTTGGAAGAAGTAATAGAGAAGACTCTAGTGGTACTTACTAAAGTAGCCATTGGTGGATTATGTGAAAAGTCAAAAAAATGCTTTTAGGTAAAAGAAACCTTCTTTGATGGGTATTATTGATAACCATGAGAATAATGGGAATTCCAAGATGCTTTATTGTGCTCATGTAGAACCTGTACATGGATCAATATGCAGTTATGTAAACAGTACAGATGAACACGGTGTGGTTTTGAATCAACAAAGGTGTGGTCAGGGTCGTATCCTCTCACAATACTTATTCTATTTGTATGCTGAACAAGTAATCAGAAAAGCTGGGTTGTACAAAGAAGAATGGGGCATAAGGATTTGAGGAAGGATTATTAGAAACCTGTAATAGGCAGGTGACACAACCTTGCTTGCTGAAAGTGAGCAGGACTGGAAGAAGTTGGTGATAAAGATCAATGACTGCAGCCCTCAGTGTGGATTGTAATACAACGTGAAGAAAATGAAAATCCTCACAATTGAACTCATAGACAATATCATGGTAAACAGAAGACTGAAATTGTCAAGGATTTCATCTTTCTTGTATTCACAGTTACAGCTCAAGGAAGCAGCAATCGATACATCGAAGGATGTGTTGCATGAAGTAACTCTGTGGTACAAGAACACTTTAAAGTGTTGAAATCAGAGATGTAACTTTGAGGACTAAGGTGCACCTGATCCAAGCCATGGTGTTACAGTTGGCTCACACATGTGAAAATTAGACGTTGAATAAGGGAGACTACAGTCAAATTGATAGATTTGAATTATGGTGTTGGTGAAAAGTAGTGAAATTGCCGAGGACGGCAAAAGCACAAATCGATCTGTCTTGGAAGAATTAAAGCCAGAATGCTCCTGAGAGGCAAAGATGGTGAGACTTCACCTCACCAGGAGAGGGCAGTCTCTGGATAAGGACATCATCTCTGGAAAGCGGAGGGACCTTTAAGAGGAAGGCCCTCGACAAGATGGGTTGACACAGAAGCTGCAACAATGGCCTCAAACATAACAACAGTTGTGACAACGGCGCTTTGCAGGGAGGTGTTCTGTTCTGTTGTACACAGGGTCGCTGTGAGTTGGAACCAACTTGCAGGCACCTACGAATGACATGCTAGCTTAGTTGAAGGAGTTACTTGAGGGAGTTTGACAGAAAAAGGTAATACAGGCAGAGGGAGACACTGGGAGAAGTCCAAAATGTAAAGACATCAGTGGTAAATCCTATTATAGACACAGTCCAGCAGTATTGCTGATCTAAGAGTAGATGCATAGATTGACATACATATAAACAGGTTTGGAAAGGAGTGGAGGATGTACACACACACACACACACACACACACACACACACGGGTTTTACAGAGAATATTTGTGCATGGGCTTTTTCCTTCGATGCTAATATATCTACAAATGTAACTAAATACCTGAGGACATAAATCATTGGTCTGCTGACTCTGAGCCATAGTGCCAGTGGAATTCCAGGTGAAGGCTGGCATCTTTTTGTTTTAGAAAGTTCTATTGGCATATAGTTAAGATATCACACAATTTAATAGTTCAAACATATTAATAAGAGTTGTGCGATCATCAACGCAATCAATTTCAAAACATTTTCTTCTCATACTCATTGTTGTTAGCTCCCCATTTCCCTCAAACTCACTTGCCATGCCTAGTTAATTATTAATCCAGTTATTCTCCATATTGTAACCAGTCCTAGATCTCATATACAGAAAATAATGCAAAACACAAGCAGAAAGCAAATAAACTGAAAACTAATAATGACTAAACAGAACAGCTGAAATTCCAATTGAAAAAAAAGCAAAAAATATGAAAAACAGAAACACCTTGGTGTGTGGGTCAAAAGGACAAGAGTAAGTCCCAGTATTCAATATCACATGGCCTGGGTCCTTAAGGGCTGGGTGGAAGTTAGATCAGAAGTGTCCAATTATGAACACAGTATTGGGTCGAGTCTCCCCTTGGGTTCTATATAAGGAATGTTAAGCATTTTATTCTGATGGGATGTTTTCTCCACTCGGTTTACCCAACAACCCAAGTGTAATTACCTTCTCCAAGACATACTTGTTCCATCCCCATCAGGATCTGAATTTTCAGTATGGTTCCCTTATCAGTCTCAGAGGGGTGTCTGTTAATTTGAGGAGACTACTGTCACAAACAAATCGTTTTTTCCCTCTTGCCAGTCTAGAGAAACTGGCCCCAGCTGAGATGAGGCCGTCTCTGTATATATCAAGGGAGTGATACAGGTTCACAAGTGCTAGGCAGACTCTACCTCATTGCTTGGGAGACCCGATGAAAAGATTACATGACCTGAGAGCAGAAGGGCTGGAATCTTAAGTGAGTGACGCAGACGGTAACATAACTCTCTGAGGCAAAAGCTAGAGGGTTCTGACTGCTGTTTTCAGGTTACAGCTCAACACTTAACAAATGCACCCCCAAGGAGTCCTTTGCAATTACACCAATCAGAAACAGAACCCACCGTCATCAGGTTGATGCAGACTTACAGTGAGTCCCCCTGGGCTTCTTAGAAAGTAACTCTTTACAGGAAGAGAAAGTTCTTTCTCCCAAGAAGAGGCTGGTGGTTTCGAACTAACAACCAGGCAGTTTGCAGTCCAACACTTAACCACTAAACAGACTCTCAACTTTTTGGTCCCATAAACGTTCTCGAAGTTTGGGTTACTACTTATCAAAGGTTAAAGTGAACACTTGGAAAACAAAAATGAAATTTAAAACTAAGAGAGAAGTTGAGTAAAACTCGTAGATAATGATTTAGAATTTGGCAGATCTGTAAAATACCACAAAAAAGACCATTTCCAACACCATTGTGATTTTGATTTGAAAAAAGCAAACAAACTCAAGAATCTTTAAGGCTGAAATTGGCATACAGTTTCCCTTTTCTGAAGCAATACCTTCCTTGTTTTTATCCTGAAAGCAAAGCACATCCCAGCCTGAGACAATGCTGATTTGAAGTTACCATGAAAGCAAGGTCATTTCCAGGAGACTTAGAATCTGAAGTCTTCAAATTCTTTAAATGGAAAGCCTACCCTTTATATGCTAATTATTTCAGTTCAAAAGAAAACTCAGCTCTTTAAAAGATAAAAATATTTTTGTAGATTTATATTCCAGATTTCACAACTTGAAACAAAACCCACAGTTTTCAGGAAATTCAGAGCACTGTGGTCTGTGTACATCCCCCTACTCCGGGTAGCTGAAATGAGAGCATACAATGGAAAAAACTGAATTTGGTTTATGTTTTCTTCATAATCATATCTGACAGACTAATTTTTCAGTGGCAAATGGAAATGGTAAACATTTAAGCTATATATATATATTTCTGAATACCTACTCCCAATACCATATTCCTTTCTTGGAGTTTAATTCATGAAAAGTTTTTGCCTCCCTAAATTTTTTTAAATTTAGAATTTAAGTTATACAGGTGTACTCTTTATTTTATGTAATTTTTGTAAGCACATAATCTACATACCATACAACTCAAGGGTTCAATTATATCAGGAATTGTACAATCATTACTGCGATCAATTTTAGTTAGAAATAGTCAATGTCTCTATAGGAAAATCAATTAACAGTTTCTTTATTAACTATAAAATTTAACATTATTTTGAAAATTTGTGTTTCATCTTATTACAAAATATCTCTAAGTGAATGTTACCCTCTATGGATGCACTGGGATGTTCTACAGCTAATAAGAAAATGTAATCTATTTTGTGGGGTCACTGGGTAATGCAAATGAGTGAATTGGTGGGTTATTGTTTTTCCGGAAACCAAAAGTTAAAATTTCTCTTTAATTTTGACAACTATTTTCATCTTGTATGTTCCAGAAAATATTTTTGTTCTGTTTTCAAAGTGTATTACCTAAATCGACTCGATGTATTTGGATACACAGTGCTCATGGAAGGAGCAGTCCAGCTAGACCAGAGCATGTACACTGGCACCCATAAGAGCTCTTGACACAAGAAATCCAGAAGAGATAAACCCCTCAAGAACAATCATGGGAGTAGCTATACCATGAGGGTATGAGGAATTGGGGCGGG